>NW_022681472.1:46958674-47558674 GCF_009764315.1 Trachypithecus francoisi
TGGGAGTTTAGTTATCTATTTCCCCCCAGGCTTGGCTCTTAGCCTCTTCTCTTCAGCTACCTCTAAGGATCTTCTCTTGGGACAAGTATTCAGCAGATACTGAAGGATTATGACTCTAGGTAACTTTCTGACTATTTTCCCTCCTTTTCATGCAGGGTGTGTGAGAGAGGGGTTCCCAGTACAGATTTTTTGGCTTTCTTATGTTCAAATGATATCATCAGCCTAATTGCTCTACAATTCTGATTAGATATCAAATTTATCATACGGTTTTTTGAATTTCACATTGGTCATAAATAGTATTCATATCCTTTTTTAGAGTTATTAATTAAATCTAAGTTTTGGATGCCTTAGCCCCCACACTTGAATCTTATCCTCCCTCCCCGAAACTGGACCTTAAGCCTATTTAGGAATCCCAGTTCTCATTAAAGAGTAACCCTGTGAATTTTGAGATGCTTTGAAGAGTGCACAGTAATTTGTCATACTGTACTTATTTGTTCTATTTTTGAGTCCATGTGAAATCTCAACTTCCTCCCTCACCCCCAGTTTACTTTATAAATGCTCCTGCTAATCTAGCCCCCTTCTGATCTCCCTCATTACTTTGGGCTAGTCTGAAGCAACAGAAGGACTTGCTAAATTTATATATTCTTCCTGAGGCCTGGGGCTTTGTGCGAACAATTGTAAAAATTTACCAAGTCTGGAGAAGAAAGCCTTCGCAAATCTTGAGTGTGCAGGGAGAAGCAAATGTGTCTGGGGTTTCTGAGAAGATATTTGTTTATTCATAAATCATTTATTAAACATCAGCTCTGTACTAGGCATTGAATTTTGAGCTTGCATTAGTCACATAAGTCATAGTTTTTAAAGAGACCAAAGCCTGATAGATGAAGATAGACTTTTCAACAATGATTGTCTCAGAGTATTTATAGGTAATATGATTCATTTATATACCAGGCCCAATGAGGAGACAAGGAAACATTTGATAGAGGTTGGAGAAGCTTAGAGGGGTGACATTTTAGTTTTGAAGAGATGATCCAGGTGTAGGATGAGTTAAAAGGGTATGGCATGAGTCATAACTGCGAGATAAGACACAGGCCTGTCATGAGATCTCTAAGTACCTCTGAAAGCTTAAAAGTGTAAAGATGGTGCTTATTAGGATATATCGTTGGAGAGTCAGCCAAGGAGAGCCAAGTATGACATATGAGGGCTTTGAATTTATCCTATGGACAAAAGAGAACCTTGAAAGGTTTTAAGCAAGGTTGGTTATATGACCAAATTTTCCTTTCAGAAAACCATTTCTTCTGCAAAAGTTTGCACTGAGATAAATTCAAGTACCATTGCAATAACTCACATAAGACAAAGGCCTCCAATGAAGGTGGGGTGGGTAGTGGGTCAGGCCAGGAGTAGGAGAAGATTGTGTGGGGGTGGTGAGGAGGTGGATGGGATGGAAGATGTAAATAGAGGTCTCCAAGTCTGGAGAAGAAGGCCTTCTTTTTCCTTAAGAAGGTAGAATTGACAGGACATGGTGAGAGACTCAAAGTGGGTGAGGAGAAAAAGGAAAAAGCATAATTTGGGGGGAAACATGAGTTTAGGCTTAGAATTTAGAACTTTAGGTGCCTATGGAACTTCCAGCTGGAGAGGTCCATTGGACAGCCGAATATTTGAGACCATTACTCAGGAAGGCAGCTGACAGACATCTTAGCCTCAAAGTTCCTTGAATCCTTCATTTTAAGGAGCTTCCTCAGTCTTCACTTCAGCAAACCATATCTACAGTCAAATGTAGATCTTGACGTCACCTTCACATGCTCTAAATTTGAAGAATTAAGGTCTGGTATGGCAATTTGACCACTGGTTCCTTCTATGTTCAAGCTATATTGCTTTATATCCATATCTTTTACTTAATGACTCAATGACATGAAGTCACTCAGTGAGTCCTTAAGTCAAAGTCATTGAAACTTCATGTCTTGCCACATCTTCTTTTCTCCTAGTCCATCAGAGCTGGTATTGTTATTCCTTTCTGTAACCAGTCTGGACTGAAAAGGAGCAGTCCTGCCCTTTAATATTTAGTACACACAACTTGCTCATTCTTCTACTTTCTGACATGCTTATGCTGCAAACTCTTTGTGTTGGATCTGGGAAGCTGAATGCTAAAGGGAAGCACATAATTGTGCAGACAGGGGCCACCATTAATGTGTAGATTACAGTGGTTACCTCAGCATTTCTGTGTAATGTATTTATGTTGTTCTGTCCAGGTTCCTTTACTGAAAACTGTGGGACATTTCAAACCTTCACTGCTTTCTTCCTGTCTCCATTCATGCTGATACCCTGCCTCAAACTTAACTGACATATGATCTTATTCTCTGCTTCAAACAGTTGAAAGGACTATGTCTGATTCCTTCAACCATCCAGTGTCTTCAAACTTATCCAGGGGTTCACTTAAATGCCTTTTCCTCTGGTCACAAAGGACAAGATAATTAAAATATATTAATATTCTAAGATCATTCTGTGTCCTTCACCTGCTCATTTCTGTTTTACTTATTCCTTCTTTCTCCTCTACATTAATCTCTCTGTATTGGTTTTTTTCTTAGAGGACTTGGAGTTTAGTATAAATTATGGAATGATATCCTTTAGGACAAAAAAGGGGAAAATGGTGGTTATATAGAATGAAGCACAAGGAATAACCCTTCTCATTTCAGCACACCGAGTACTGACTTAGAACTGCCATTGGGTTCAACTCTCTAGGTTGTGCCCTTGAGATGGTTAACATAGGAAACTGAATTAATAAAGTTAGAATGTCTGTTTTGAGACCAGGACTCAAGGTGATACCAACATAGACTTGAGCTTTGTATTTTATTTAAACATCTGCCTGTGTTATGTAAGCTTTCCTGTACTTTTGAAACCTAATGACGTGATATCCCAGATGTTTAAAATCAGTTATTTTTAATTTGTTGCATGCTTGCTATGTTTCAAATTCTGGGCTCAAATTATGGAAATATCTCTAAATTCCCTATAAATGTTGTGAGATGCAGTGGTGTGGAGCCACCTCACCCAGGCTTGCAAGAGCTAATTTTGCACATCCCTTCCCAAACCCTGTGTTCAGTGAATCAGCTATAGCAGGACGATTTACACTGTGGGGTCAACACTCACTGCAAATGGAGGCTTTTTGTTTCTTCATTTCAAGGACCTGGTTTACCAGCATGCTACTTAAGATAGGTCATATGTCCCCATTTTACAGCTGAAATTTAGGTTCAGAGAAATAACTCCCTAAATGAGGTTAACTGCGAAAGCTACATGGGTTTTTGGGAGGCAAGACAAATATTCTGTAAGAGAGAAAGACATTGTCTTGTCTCTTCTTATTCTCTTCTTAATCTTTTCTTTTTCTACTGAAGTTGTAGAGTGCAGTTGGATTTAGACTTTCTCCATGGAAGTTTAAATATCCTTGTGAACTGTATATCCTCTATCTTCTGTTTTTGTTTGTTTGTTTGTTTTTGTTTTTGTTTTTTTGTCAGACAGAGTCTCACTCTGTCGCCCAGGCTGGAGTGCAGTGGCACAATCTTGGCTCAGTGCAACCTCCACCTCTGGGTTCAAAGGATTCTCCTGCCTCAGCTTCCCGAGTAGCTGGGATTATGGGCATGCACGACCACATCTGGCTAATTTTTGTATTTTTAGTAGTATTTTCAAGGTCCCTAATAAGTTATGATGTGAACATTTTGATGTTCTTATATTTCTTTTACTTTCCTCATTTAACAAATGGATCATAAGGCAGTCTTTGAGATCTAGAGGTTGATATCTGTTAGGATGTTATTTTGTGTTATGCTTGGTTTTCTGATAAATATATTTGCAAAATGTTCCCAGCACTCAATTTATTAATGCTTGTTCTATTGCTAACCAGTTCTATAACCCTAAACAAGTTTTCTCAATTGTTCAGGATGGGGATATGACCAGTGACCCCTAAGGTCATGGCCATTCATGACACTATTAAAATTCTTATGCTTCTGATAAGTAGAGTATGCCCCAAAGTACCCCTAAATTACTTTATTTACGACATAAATCCACATTAGTATTTACTGTGGAGTTTTAGTCCTAAATAAAGTAATTTCAGTTTAATTATATTAATGATGTAGCTTTAAGAGGTAGTTTCATTATTTTGTTGTGCAATGAGGTTTTTATTTTGTTTGAAAAGTTTCAGGATCTGAAGCTGAGGGAATTCTACTGTGAGGGAAACCCACTGTTCCTGCAGCAGCCAGTGATTTCTACACAAAGGGAGAACGTCTGGAGTCTACAGGTGAAGGCTTACCTCATTCACTTAAGTCTTCAAACTAAAGCCACAATTTAAATTTTAAAGCATTGTCTTTTAAAACATTCTTGCCAAGCCAGCAAATGATTAATGTAATCATTTGGATTACATTAATGTAATCCAATGTGGATCCTATACATAATCTTTTTGACTTGCTTAGAGAATCCAATGAAATCCTAAGTCACTCTGGGAATCCAGTGAAATCCTAAGTCACTCAGAGAAATGGAAATATTTTGTAGGATGAATAAAAGAGAGAAATTTATTTTCACTTTAGCTTTTTCAGTGTTATTTAAAGATGTATTGATTTGTTCTTAGTGGAGTCTTTACCTCTTTCCCTCCCTTTTTGCTTGTCTCTATCCCTAGTGGATGAATGAATATGATCCAGAAACTGTGTTCACTTCAGCAAAACAAGTTAATGGTATTAAAAGAAGGAACAGGAAAGCATATTAGAGGACTCTTTGTAATAGCCAAGTCAGAGATCACAGATCCTTCCACATTTGACTGTGATTCTCCATCATGAATTTAGATTTCTGAGATCCATTTGGATCTGTAGCTAATGTGCAGGATTGTCATTAAGACTTTTAGGATTTGTATGGGATCAACTTTGCTGGCTGCAGGAAACAACCAATCTTGTCCAGTGGCTTACTTTTTCTTAAAATTAAATTATTGTATGAATAATACCTGTTTATTATAGAAAACAATAAAATACAGATGAGCAATGAAGAAAATCAAAATTTCTTATACTGACTTTTAAAAAGTTTCTTATTACAAAAGTAATATAAGCTCCTTTAGAGACATTGAGGGGAAAAAGGCCAATCGAAGTTAATAAAAATACTAAGAAATCAGGCTGGGCACGGTGACTCACACCTGTAATCCCAGCACTTTGGGAGGCTGAGGTGGGTGGATCACCAGGTCAGCAGATCGAGGCCATCCTGGCTAACATGGTGAAACCCCATCTGTACTAAGAATACAAAAAAATTAGCCGGGCACGGTGGCAGGCGCCTGTAGTCCTAGCTACTCGGGAGGCTGAGGCAGGAGAATGGCGTGAACCCAAGATCGCGCCACTGCACTCCAGCCTCAGCAACAGAGCGAGATTCTGTCTAAAAACAAAACAAAACAAAACTAAGAAATCAAATTAATACTCTTCTCTATCACATTTATTCTTTTAGAATTTTTTATGCTTTCAGAATATTTTTGTAATTAAAGGTAAAGATGAGTTCAAACTCTTTACACTATATAGAGTTGTTTTTCCACTCAATTATTGTGAATAGCTTTCCAATCAGTAAAACAAAACAAAATAAAACCAGACCATGACATCTTTTTTGATAAATACATCGTATTCTGTATATGATAACATCATAATATTTTTAACTATTTCCCCACTGTTGGATGTTTAAATTATTAATAATATTCTGGCCTTTTGGCCTTTATAAACAAAGATACAAGGCTGGGCACAATGTCTCATGCCTGAAGCCCCAGCACTTTGAGAGGTCATGGCAGGAGGATTGCTTGAGCCCAGGAGTTTGAGACCAGCCTGGCCAACAGAGTGAGACCCCATCTCTACAAAATTTTAAAAACCTTAGCCAGGCATGGCAGTGTGTGCCTGTGGTCTCAACTACTCAGGAGGCTGAGGTGAGAGGATCCCTTGAGCTCAGTAGGTTGAGTCTGCAATGAGTCGGGTTCCTGCTACTCCACTCCAGCCTGGGCAACAGAGAAAGATCCTGTCTCCAAAAACCCCCCAAAGTCAAAAAGCAACAACAACAAAACGCAAAGTGATAGTGACCATTCTCATAGTAAATTTCTAGTTCCTGTGCATATTATCCCTAAAAATGTAACTGCTGCCCCAAAGAACTGACATCTTGTAAAGTTTGATTTACTTTTTTCAGATTCCCTTTCACAGAATATTTTCACAAACAGCATTATTTCCTACTCTTTTGTAACAGAAAAACATCTTATTTGAAATTGAATTTTAAATGATTTGAGTAACTGTTGTATTTAATTTTTTACTCCTTTATAACTTATTTTTTCTCCTTTCATCAATCATTTCAGTATAATAATAGTGGCTAATACTTATTTTATGCTTATTATGGACAAGGTACTGTTCTAAGCACTTACACAGGAATAAACTAATTTAGTCCTCTACTAACCCTAAAAAGATAGATATCATTATTGACCACTTTTTAATAGATAAAGTAATGGAGATCCAGGGAGGTCAAATAACTTACATGAGGTCACAGAGCTACTAAATGTTGGAACAATGACGCCAACTTAAGCCGTTGGGTTCCAGAGTCCCAGCTGCAATATTGGTTCAGAAAGGGGATATAGGGAGCTGAGAGAAATGGAGACAGGTTCGTCCTGGGTTGGAGGAGGTTCTGGTTTGTGGAGGAGGCTGAATTAGCAGTTAACCCAATCTGGTAGCTGTCTTACAGAGAGCCTTCGAGGACAAGAACCTTGTCTGTGAGGGCTGTGAATGAGAGAGAAATTGTTCTAATTTTCAGAATTGTTGGGTCCAGGAGCACAAACGTTAATTTTTACAATACATTTAGTGGAAGTTGGTATTTTTGCCTGTAATATGTAAATGCTTTGGGTAGTTTTAAGAGTATCTCTGGAATTTTTCTCAGAAAAGTGACTTAAATTGATTTGTGCTTAAAGTAAGAGTTATTGCTACTGGGCAATTAGTCAATGTTACTAATTAAACTACTTGCTGTGTCAAAGAATTCCAGGAACTATGATATGGGTTATGCCTTGGTAAAGATTTTAAAAACTTTACCACACCTCAGAGATTTATGAAGTAAAATTTAATGCTAATAACTATATTATAGAAAAATTAGCCAGAATATACTGCATTAGTAGATGCCAGGCTAAGTGGTTTACCATTTTTATGTAATTTAATTCTCCAAACTCTATGTGATAGTATTGGAAAAGATCCCAATTTTACAGATGAGGTATTCAAGATCAGGGAAGTTAAGGCTTCACTCAAATGTGATCACACAGCAGATAAATCATAGAGCCAGAATTTACATCTATGTTTGTATTTGTCTCTGACTTTGAATTTTTGCTCTTGATGCTATGTTTTAGTGCCTATCATACACATCATAACACCTGATTATACAGTAGTTCCAAAATGCATCACTCCCGAGGATTCATATTTGTTTTTACATTTTATATTTTCACATTATATAATTTTATGTGTATAACTTAATAACTCAAAAATATATAGGGAAAAATAGGACATATAAAATTAATTTCATTTGTGATGAATTATAATATAATTAACTTCCAAATATTCTAAGAAAATAGCATATAAGCTATCTAAAAGGAGCAATTTGAGTATTTTGAAGTATTTTTATAGACCATTTTGGTCTATAAAAGATTTCTTGACTTTTAAATAACACTGGAATTAGACCATAGTATATTCTCAAAAATTGCATTAAATGCATCTCTAAGAGATGTCCTAAAAGATACTATTGGTCATGCCAATAGTATTTTATTTTATATATACTCATATTTCCAAGTAATAACTTTGTATTTTAATGGTGCATGTTATCCTTCCAAAGTAACACATTGGCAACAAGTAAAAGAAAAATATAAATAATAGGTGATGTAAGAGCGGTCAGATATACTGAGTGCAACAAACATGTTTGGGTCCAGAAATCATAAATGGAAAAAGTGATCTATATGAACCTATTTTTAGGTCCTTTGTATTTCAGCAAATGCTTCTGTCATCTGCTATTTTGGGTAATGAATCCTTATCCATGAGTTTTCTACAGCTTTACAGTAAGACTTGGCCATTGAATTCATGTAACTAAAAGCCTACCTATAAAATCAGTATTTCTTTAAGAATCACAAGCTATGCTCTGCTTAAGTAGTTGGAGAAAGGGTGATAATAAACATCTGATTTAGGCACCCTGGTAATATTAGTGTGAAAGCATGACCTCAGTCATGACAACCACCCAGGAGAATGAGCTTAAGTGGGTAGGAGTTTGTGCTGTTGAAGGATCAGACAAATAAGGAATCCATGCTCAGGGCTGTTTACTGTAGAAAGGCAGCTTTCTCGGGTCCTTGTTAATTGGGAGGGATAGGGTAATAGGAAACGGGCACAGCAATTTATAAGATTTTGCTGTTATGTTTTCAGTTTTTAAAGAATTTAATTGGGGTGAATGCGTGAAAGATTATGTGTGTATATATGTATTTTCAAAAATTCCTATCAGAGCTTTATGTGGACTCCTTCAATACTACTGGGAAATCTTTCACTTTTGTCAGGAAAAAATGTACCAAATAAATCATCCCCAAACATGATTGAAATTTCAAGCAGTGTTTTTGTAACATTTATACAGGACTTCCATGCTACTGACACAAAATGGAGAAAATTTAATGGATTCAGGCAAATGTTTATTTTCTTTGCTTGGTCAGTGAAGATGTAATTTTATGCATTATGTAATATATTTTTATTAAGATGATGATAGCCTAGTGAAAGGCAACTTCCATTTTCTTACTTCTTCTCTTTATTATTTAGTATTTTATTACTATTATTGCAAGTCAATTTTCTGAACATATCTAGGTAGATAGGTTTAACTAAGATTAAATTCAGATATTTGGTTCATATAAATCATTGCTTTTTTGATGGCACTATTCAGGTTCTCAATGCAGCAAGGAATTTAGGCCAGTGCTTCTCAAATTTCAATATGCATGTAGATTACCTGAGGAACTAGTTAAATTGCAGATTTTGATTCAGTAGGTCTGGAGTGTGTCTGACATTCCACATATCTAATAAGCTCCCATGTGATGCATTCTGTGAACCACAGTTTAAGTAGTTAGGATTTAGACCTTAGCGAATATGACAAAATTCATTTTTGAATCCAGTCTGAATGTTTGTACAGTCTTTGCTTATTGTAATGAGAGGTGCCAGATTTAAACCTAAACTATGTCTAACTTTATAAAATGTGTAATGCAAATGTATTATGACTTGTAAGAGATGTAGAAATATGACAAGGTAAGAAACTTATTATTCTTATATTGATGAAAACCAAACTTATTTGCAATGCCAGTCATTTACAACACAATTCATTAGATACACTGCAGAATCTTAATTTAACAGAATCTAGATAATAAACCATACATTTTATCTAGTGAAGTGGAAATCAATGTAATGTAAAATAGTTTTGGAAACAATCTGAGGAACTGTATTTTTTTTTCAATTTAGGAAATAACATCAAGATTTGTAATGAATCAGCTAGCAGAAAATAACCCTTTCCTAATGGATGGCATTGAACGGTACCCACAAGTCAGGAGCATGATCTCTCAGGGAAAAACATGTGCAGTATGTGGGCAGCACTTTATAACTGTATGGCTGGACTGTGTTCGATTTGTTTCTCCACCAAAGGTAAATGATGCTTTTTGTGCGAATATGACCATAATACCTATTCCTATCCTTTTTCTTATCTAAATCAGTCAATACTAACTAGATTTGTACCTATGATTGGCTTATAGGATAGTATGCTGTAAATTTTGGATCGACAAATTTGGATAAGTATCTGTAATAATCATCATTACCCATTCTATTTACATTCATAGACTCCTAAATTTATCAGAATACATGCATTCTAGCAACATTTCATGAAAGTTGAAAGTTTTTAATCAGTAAATCCCTTTTGTTCATCAATATTAATAATAAAACCAGAACTATATTCTTCTCAGAAGAAGAATTGGTCAATAGTCTGTTGTGGAATTCTTGGTGTAGAAAAGGTGAATGTGCTGGCTAGTTTATATCATGATGGTGTTCTAGAACACTGAATATGCATGAATGTGCACCTGCAACATTATGTCACTCAGGAGTTGTGAATCCCAGGACAGTTCACATAGCCCATAAGGCATGTTCTAGACCAGAGCTCAGCAAACTCCTTTTTCTCTAAGTGGCCAGATAGTAAGTATTTTAGGCTTTGTAGACAGTGTGATCTGTGTGACTACTACTTGACTCTCCTTTGTAGCATGAATGTAGCTCTAGATAATATGTAAATGAGTGTAGCTATGTTCTAATAAAACTTTACTTGTGAATTTAAATTTCATATAATGTTAACATATCATGAAATATTATATTATTTTGATTTCTTTTTCAACCATTCAAAAATGTGAAAACCTTTCTTAGCTTACAAGTCTTATGAAAACAGGGGGTGGGCCAAATTTGGCCCAGGGACCATAGTTTTCCCACACCTGTTCTAGACTATCCAACATTTGCTTTTAATACCAGAATTCCTTTCTGCTCTTGGTGAGTCCTTGGCCTTCCTTGGGCTAGCATAGTATAATATTGGAGGATAATTTTAAATAAATTAATAAAAACAGCTGCAGTTTCTACCATTCTGAAAATTATCATCTAGTGAAGGAGAAAATAAGTAAACACAAATGTAACATGAATTGTGACTAACATGACATAAAAGAATGGTATATTAGTTTGCTAGGGCCGACATAACAAAGTACTACCAACTAGGTGACTTAAAATAAGAGAAATTTAGGCTGGCTGTGGTGGCTCATGCCTGTAATCCCAGCACTTTGGGAGGCCGAGGGGGGTGGATCACCTGAGGTCAGGAATTTGAGACCAGCCTGGCCAGTATGGTAAAATCCCATCTCTACTAAACATACAAAAATTAGCTGGGTGTGGTGGTGGGCACCTGAATCCCAGCTTCTCAGGAGACTGAGATAGGAGAATCACTTGAACCTGGGAGGCAGAGGTTGTAATGAACCGATGTTGTGCCACTGCCCTCCAACCTGGGCAACAGAGCGAGACTCTGTCTAAAAAAAAAAAGAGAAATTTATTAAATTTATTGTCTCACAGTTGTAGAGGCTAGAAATTTAAAATCAGGTATCATTTAATTTGATCATCTTGGCAAAGGCCCTATTTCCAAACAAGGTGACTTTCAGAGGCACTGGATGTTAGGACTTCAACACGTGAATTTTGGCAGAAACACAATTCAGCCTATAACCAATGGGTTTTACAAGGAAGAGTATCAGGGAAGCCCTTCTTTAAATCTGGGACAAGGGAAGTCCTCACAGAGGAAAGGATATTTTAAATGACACCTAAAGGAAAAGAAGGTCAGGTAGAATTGTGGAAGAGTGTTTCCAGGAAACTGTTCCAGTGGGAACAGTGTGTATTAATGGGAAATCACTTTTTGATTTGAGGAACTGAAAAATGGTTCAGTGTGATTAGAAAGTATTAATTGACTAGGAGCAAAATATCATGTAGTTTACGTTAGGAATTTGGCTTCTATTCAATGTGTGATGAGACACATTTGAGGAATTTTAAGTAAAAGAGTAGTATGTCCTAATTTACATTTTGAAAAGATAACATTTGCATAGAGAATGAATTAGAGGGCAAGGAAGTAAGATTAGGCAGTGGGCTATTTGTACTAGACCAGCTGAGAGATAATGATCGTAGTGGCAGTGGAGGGAAATTGATGGATTGGAGATGTATCTTGGAGAAAGAAGTGATAAGACTTAGATTTCCAGGCTTTTTTCGCCTACAGAACTGTGTGAAGCAGATTTTTAAAAATTAATTAATTTATTTATTTTTTAACTAAAATAGGGAAGACTAAGGGAGAAGTAGGTTCGTTGGGGAGAGATAGAAGTTCTGTTTTTGCACATGGTTAAGTATGAGACTCCTGCAAAATTTGGGAACCTGAGCAACCCAGAAGCCATAGACTCCTATCTAGTCTGTCGGGCATACTGGGAAGTCTTGGACTCATTGTTAGCTGTGAGTGTGTGTGCACGCGGGTGGGAAGATTTTGGTAGGGAACTAGATATATGACCTCTAATATCATCTCTATCTCTAAAGAGTTTGATTCTAAGTCCTGTTGTTCAAGTGATTTAGGGTATCATTATACTCCAGTAGTCTTTGTGCCAATAAAGGATCTGAGTTGTGAATATGCTTATACCTATCTTTTTTTTTTGTTTTTCTGAGACAGAATCTGGCTCTGTCACCCAGCCTAGAGTGGTGGTGATCTTGATTCACTGCAACCTCCATCTCCCGTGTTCAAGCCATACTCCTGCCTCGCCTCTCGAGTATCTGGGATTACAGGTGGCCACCATCACACTTGTTTTTTTTTTAGTAGAGATGGGCTTTTACCATGTTGACCAAGCTTGTCTCGAACTCCTGATCTCAGGTGATCTGCCTGCCTTGGCTTCCCAAAGTGCTGGGATTACAAGCGTAAGTCACTGTGCCCGGCCTCAGTGTATCTTATCACCAGCCACTCACGAAATTTACCAAAGAATCTTTTAAAAAATACAGATTATCCTACCCTAGACCTACTAAATCAGAGTTTGTAGCCGTAGGATCCTGAGTATCCACATTTTTATGAAGATTTCTAGTTGATTTTCATGTGCAGTTAGGGCTGGGAATCTCTGCTGTCCCTGTTTAGGGCTGTCCTAGTACCACAGGGCAATGGCTATGTCTTACACACCTTAGTAAGCAAGGCCTACTTGGTTTCTTACACATAACAAAAAGTTGAATATAGAAAAAGTTGAATGAATATTCACTGGTTGAATATATGAATTAATGAATTGTTAGTGACAAAGGTATAGTATAGCTAATAGTGAAAAAAGAAAAGGAGGTGTTGGTGAAGGGGTAAATCCACTGTGGAGTACTGAAAGATGACAAACATCTTAATATGGCCTCTATGCTGGGGAGAATTCTTACTATGGCTGCCTTCAGGCACACTCTAGAGTTTGCTCTGTTAGTCTGCTTCTTAGACTCTATGCTGAAAGTCTTTCATTTTATTCCGCTGTAAGCGGAACAAAGGCTCCTGCATACAAGTATGCCATGTCCTCAAGAACCTCCAGAGCCTGGATTAGGCCTTTCACCTTTCACAGCCCATAGCTTCCCCAGGGCCAATCTATGAGCGTGTGTAAATGCTGATAATGTATTCTTACTAGCATTGTTAGTTGTTTCGTAAGTTTACATTTCTAACTCCTGGATGAGATCATCACTACTTATGTTCAGAGATACATTATCTTTCTCAAAACTGTGATTGTGAAACTTCCTTTCATGAACTTCACTATATGTGTTGTTCATGATGAGGTTCAACAAGGGCAACTTTTTTCCCACCAACTTTTTAGTTTGAGACATTGGAAAACAACACATAACTTGAATGAATAATACAACGAACATTTGTATACACTTTACCTAGAGTTGCTGATTTTAAATATTTTCTTCCATTGGCCTTGTCTCTTACTATTTTTTGCCTTTAAGGATGCATCTTGTCCAAAACAAATTTAATATTGAAACAAGCCAAGAATGTAGCCTACCTAGAAAGATTGTATTATTACTTTCTAGGGCAAAAAAATAAAAGAACAGATTCTAATTATCAAAAATATGAATGAATAAATGAATGAATGGATAAATAAATCTGTCCTTCATACCAAGTAGAGAGCTTTTATCAAGAGTTACAATGAATAATACAATATTTATGGGCCAGAAAATATGTAGGTTATTTTAGCTATACTAACCCATGCTTAGGACATGGAGGCTCACATTACTGGCCTGTTTACTTTCCAAGAAGCAAAGTAGAGATTTTATAACAGCCACTTTACGTAGTTCATTTATAATCCTGTAGAATGAAATCCGGAAACAGTCATCGGAGTTCACATCACCTGATGTCAGGTATTTACACATCACCTGATGCCAGGTATTCACATCACCTGATGTCAGGTATTTACTCTGAACTAGCTCTGTGGATCCTGATAGACAGCCTGATAGACAGTATCCACAGAGCTAGTTCAGAGTAAAAGATCTAAGTCAGCTATGGTTGTGTTGTGGAGCTACTATGATTTTTCTCACAATGTCCTTTACCAGAGTTTTTGACACTGCCAAGTACTGTAAAATGTTGCATGTGAATTGGGAGACTAAAAGGAAGGCTAGAAGTATTTTCCTCTTGATCCAGTATGTACAAATTATGTTTGTACTAGACATATTCATGTGTGCTTAAGACAAAGAAATAGAAGCGGAAGAATCTAATCAGAGGAATAATTCTCAACTCAGTTACATGTATATTGGGCTCTAGTGTAGTGGTTGCCTATAAAAGTTCTCTATGAATAAGGAACAGTGATTTAAGTTGTTCAGTTTTTCAATACCTCAATGCTCTTGCTATGGAAATGTCTTTGTCAAAGTTGAGTTGGTGTTTATATTAGAAAGTTTTGAAGTCTTCATGGCACTTAACAAAATTTGTAGTAATTGATTTATTTGGTGTTGGTGTCTGTCTCTACCATTGAATACTAAGCTCAAGGAATTCAAGAACCATTTTGGTTTTGTTCATTGTTATAGAGAGAGAGCTTGGGACAATACCTGATAAATATTTTATTTCTACAGGATGATAAATCAGATCTGGATTTGAATACCAGCTCCTCCTTTAATTAGTTTGTCAACATATTACACCTCTATGTATCATAAGAAAAATCTGGCAAAGGTGCTGCCAAGGAGGGCTAATGTTAAGATTTTTAAAAGCCCAGAATCTAGAACTAACCAGGTAGCCAAAGAGAACATTAAAATAGTAGTTGAGCAGGAATTTGAAACTTAAAACCATCTGCACCTTAAATACAAAGAGAAAAGAGAGCTCATCAGTGGGAAAATGAGGATAGAAATGTATGTTGGTCCTCAAGAGGGGAGTAAATATGTAATCTTGATCACATATGTAGCTATCTGTGAATCGTTCACATTATCATCTGGAATGGATTGTTATATTCAAGAGACATTTAATGAGTACAGCATGTCAGATTACTTGGAAACAGTTTTCAAAACATCCTGCTTTCCACTGGCAATGTTCTGAACACCTTGGACAAGTTGCCATGTTTAATTGTGCTCTGACAGATTCCTCTCAAAACCATCTGATGTGCTGCTACTCTTATTTCATGTCTCTCTTTCAGAAACTACAACCTAATACAAGCAACAGCAGCCAGAATTTATTTGGTACTGAGTGTGCGTCTGGTGCTCTGCTAAATATGTCACCTGGAATACCTCAATTAATGTCCAAAATAACCACATGACACCTATAAGAAATCCCAGGCAATGAGAAATCAAGTAATTTTGCCAATTTCAGAAAGCTGCCAAGTAGAGGATATGGGCAGGGAACTCATACGAGTTATTCCTGATCCTTAACCAGAAGGTCTAGGCTATGTTTCTTATGCTTTTCCAACCTAGTTATTCCCCATTTACTTCAGCTGAACTTAAGACATTTATGTTAAAGATCCTTCTTCTGTCATCATTTATTTCTCCCCTGAAACTTTTAAATTTTTTTCTAACTATGTGTTAGGCTATTTGCCAGGGCTGGGAATACAGAACCCTGACCCTTGAGAAACTCACATGTTCCCAGGAGAAGTGGGATAATAAGGACTGGAATCTGACAAGTTAGGTTTGATGTCCAGCCCTACCACTTGCCACCTGTGTCCTCTTACTTGCCTCTTCAAGGCTAAGCTTCCTCATCTGTCAAATGGCAGTAGTAATAATACCTGTCCTACAGAAATGTGGTTAGGGATCATGAGGTAATGCATAAACAGTGCTTAGTACAGTGGGTGCAGTGGGTGCTCAACAGAGGTAGCATATAGTAGGTGCTTAATAAGTATAATTTTTTATGTGTGTGTGTGTGTGCGCGCATGTGCGTGTGTTTTGTAAACCAAGGCTTTCAAACAAGAAAGAGAGAATGATTGCATTCTTGTGATAAGTAGATGTGAAGCTACACAGGATGCTGTGAGAAGAAGGCATCTGCAGTAAATGGGATTGTCCCTGGTTTAACCTTGGTGCCTACCACCGTGATTGTGTTTGGAGAATCCATAATAAATGTTAAGTTATTTTAAGAGGTATTTCTTAGAAATGTGCTTTGAAGGCTAGGGAGGCATTTAGAATAGATAAAGAACTAGTGGATAGGCATTTCAGGCTAGGCCATTGCTTGTGCAGAGGTAATATTGTGCAAATATAAATTGCACAATGAGTACAGGGAAGTCACGGAAGGTGAGGTATGAGAGATGAAGTTGGAGAGAACAGCGGTGTGAGGTTACAATGACTCTTGTGTGTGAAGTTTGAGCTTAATTTCAAAAGCTAGTGTATAAGTTTCTGGGGCTGTACAACAAAGTATCACAGACTGGGTGGCTTACACAACAGGAATTGATTTATTAACAATTCTGGAGGCTAGAAGTCTGAGAGCAAGGTGCCAGAAGGGGTTGGCTTCTCCTGCAGCCTCTCTTTTTGGCTTCTACATGGCTGGTTGCTTCCTGTGTCTTCACATAGTCTTCCTTTGATATGTGTCTGTGTCCAAATTTCCTCTTCTCATAAGGAAGTCAGTCATATTGGATTAGAGCTCACTTTACTTGACTTCGTTTTAACCTAAGTACCACTTTAAAGACCCTATCTCCAAATACAGTGACATTCGGAGACACTGGGGTTTAAGACATATGGATTTTTGGGTAACACAATTTAGTCTGTAACAGCTACTTAGAGTTGTTGAAGTAGTGGGTTAGCAAGATGACATTTTTGCTTGATAAAGAGAGGCTAGACCTGGTGATGTGGATTTAAAGATTGTTTATATAAGTGTGACACTCGAAGCCCTGGGAATGAGGATTACCCAAGGAGATCTACCCAGTAGGGTGAGAAAACCAGAAGGACAGAACCTTGGAGGACAATATTATTAAAAGGTGGCAAAAGCAGGAGTCAGCAAATGAGAATGAAAAGAAACAATCAGGGACAGAAGAGCAAAACAGGGAGAGTGGCACGAATTCTTCAGCCATAAAACACAGATGTGCAATAAACAGGGCTTTCTTGCTTTTTCTTCTGCTGAACTTAGCTTTTATTTGGGCCCCCATTCTACTGGAAAATTTACCTAGTTAATTCAAGGCTTATGTGGTAATTTTAGGATTTCCTAACTCATTTCAGGTTTTATCTTGATCACTTAGAATTTCCTTCCCCTCCTTTCTCCCTATATTATCTAATTCTTGGAGTTTTTAAGTAGTGTCATGGTATTAGTAGGTAGGAGCCTTATGTTCTGCCAATGTCCTGTTTCATGTAGGCATCCTCTGGGTGTATGATCTTCCTATCTAGATCGAAGCTCCATGGTGGTTTCTACTTGCCATTGGTCATGCTTCTTCTTCCATGTACCCTGTGTCTTCTTGTTCTGATATTGAAGTCCCTTTGGTTTGCTGGTTCTCTTTCAACCACTTCTATACTATTCTCTAGGTGTGAGAAAATTTTGGCTGCTCTCTTACTCTGTTATAGGCTCAAGAATGAGCTGACTAAAGATGCCAAGTTGACAGATCCAGGGCTGAGGAGAAGAAACAGCACTGAAAAATTAAAAGAGGAAGGTGGTGTCCTTTGTGTCATTAAATGGCAGGGCTGGAAGCAGGTTGCATTGGTAAGAAGCCTGATGGGGCCAGGCATGGTGGCTCATGCCTGTAATCCCAGCACGTTGGGAGGCTGAGGCAGGTGGATCACCTGAGGTCAGGAATTCAAGACCAGCCTGGCCAACATGGTGAAACCTCATCTCTACTAAAAACACAAAAAATTTAGCCAGGCATGGTGGTGGATACCTGTAATCTCATCTACTTGGGAGACTGAGGAGGCAGGAGAATCACTTGAACCCAGGAGGCAGAGGTTGTAATGAGCTGAGATCATGCCATTGCACTTGCACTGCAGCCTGGGCAACAAGAGTGAAACTATGTCTAAAAAAAAAAAAAAAAAAAAAAGCCTGGTAAGAATACAGAATTGAAACCAGCAAGTCTTGACGAATCTCCAAGAAATGTAGCTGTAATAGGTAGGAGTGCTATAGAATATTCTTTGGAGGGTGAGGAAGGCTTGACGAAAGATTTTGAAAATGGGAAGATATGTGCATGATTGTAGGCTGTGGAAAGAGCTAGTAAGGAGGATGTAATACTAGTCTGTCTTGTACACCAATTCAGGAAAATAATGCTGTGATTAGGTACTGCTACTTTAAAAAAATTAGTATAATTTTCAATAGAATGTTACTGCGTGATGAACCTTATCTATTCCATCATCTTAAGGGAATGAGTAAACCAAGAAGAGGAGATATGAAGGGTTTTAAACAACTAGAAGATGGGTAATGGTAGTGGTTTTCCACTTACAAAATGCTTTTTCCATATTTTTTTCTTTGAACATCTTTATTGAGTTCGTACTATATGCAAGGTACTGTGCTAAGCTTTCTGGATCCAAGATGAATAAGATGCAGTTCATAGTATTGAGGAAATCACAGACTATTAAAATGTAACGTTAGAAGCCTTATCATAAAGCATTATATACCCATGCTATGAAGTCACAGACAGAACAAAAACTACTTTGGTGGAGGCTTAAAGGTAACTTTCCTCAGGGGGTGACATTTAAGTAATAGAGTTTCTGGTCCTCATATTAACTTTGTGACTTGGTTTTCATTGTCTTTATTCACAGTTGAGGTAACTAAGACTAAGCAAAGTTAAGTAGTTTGTTCACAAATTTCAAATCTATCAAATAATAAAATTAGGACTTTAGCTTACCCGACACCTCCTGATACCACCTTCTATCTCTTTTTCCTGCACGAGAACATGCACATTTTCATTTTGAATCATAAGAGAAAGTGCAAATAAATTTATTGATTGATGATGATACCATTACTCCCAATAGCTACCTTTGTATATTTGAAACACTGTCATGTGAAAGAGAGATGAGGCTTTTCTCCTGCTGACTTGGCAGAGTAGAAAATAGAACCGCTGGCCATTCAGGTCAGATAGATAGAACTTTCTTACAGGATTTTAAACACAGACATGCACACACACAGACACACACATACATACACACACACACACAGGTTAACATCAATCATCACTGAGGAAACAACAAACTTGGAAGCAAGAATAGGAAAATAAGGAGAATTGATATCTATATCATTTCTCTTTAAAAATTAAAAGAGAATACATTTTTATAAATTAAATATGTCTGAGGGCATTATAAAAACATCAACATAATGGCATAAGAATATAGCGTGAATTAAAAACATAATGGTTAAAAGAAAAACCCATTAGCTAGGATCTACACCCTTTGAATGTCCTAGCTCATGGCAGAAAATGCTCAAATATTGAAAAAAGACAATTTCCAATTGAAAAAGCACTTTGAGTGCCAAGCACAACAAACAAGAACAAATCCATACATAGACACATTTTGGTAAAACTATATACCACCAAAGTTGAACTATTAAGAGCTAAAGATGAAATGTTAAGAAAAGATAGATCACTTACAAAGAAGCAGCAATGAACTGACATCAGATTTCTCACTTACACTAACAGATGCCAGAAAAAACAATGGCATACTATTTTCAAAGCACTAAGGGAAAATAACTCAAAACATAGACTTACATATGTAGATATATTGATAGGCAGAAGGCATGGGAGTGTCAGAAAATCATAACAAGAAAGAACTTTTAAAGGAAAATAGTTTTGCTTTGTAAAAGCCATTGATTCTAGACAGTGCAGAGCCGCGGGGGCCGCGGCCCAGAGTCAAGAGTCGGAGTCGTGGTGACCAGCTGCAAGCATCCGCGTTGCGTCCTCCTGGGGAAGAGGAAAGACTCGGTTGGAGCTGGCAGTTTCCAATTCCCTGCAGGTCATTTGGAGTTCGGTGAGACCTGGGAAGAATGTGCCCAAAGGGAAATCTGGGAAGAAGCAGCTCTTCACCTGAAAAATGTTCGCTTTGCCTCAGTTGTGAATTCTTTCATTGAGAAGGAGAATTACCATTACGTTACTATATTAATGAAAGGAGAAGTGGATGTGACTCATGATTCAGAACCAAAGAATGTAGAACCTGAAAAAACTGAAAGTTGGGAGTGGGTTCCTTGGGAAGAATTTCCTCCTCTGGACCAGCTTTTCTGGGGACTGTGTTGTTTAAAAGAACAAGGCTATGATCCATTTAAAGAAGATCTGAACCATCTGGTGGGATACAAAGGAAATCATCTCTAGGTGGCCAAGAAGATTTCTTGATTTTCTTTAAAAACACAAGAATAAGGTCTGGTTAGGGAATGAAATATGTCTACATTTCAGAACAACTCCATTTTATCTAAAAAAGATCTTATGATCGCCAATTTATTTGCAATCTCTTAATGTACCCACCACCCTTTCAGCCAGTACTTGAGAAAATTTTTCTGAAATATGTCATTGAATTGTATTCCAGGCACAGAATATATGATAAATACTGATATTATGGGTGATCTGCTTTCCATATTTACCTATGATATTTACTGTGCAGTTTGTCATTACTAGCTTGCATGGAGTAGGATGCAGTCGAATTTGCCTTAGTGTTTCTGTTCAAATAGAGACCTGAATTCAAATATTGTAGTTTAGGTTCAAACACAGTATGCCTATTGCAAAATTTACCAAATTTATTGATTACCTCTTTTATTAAAGAAATGTTGGGGAGAGGGTAATAAATATATTGTGACAATCTTTGCAACTTACAGGGAATACGACAGGTCATTAGGGTATATTTCCCAGGTTTCCAATTGAGAACCTAAACCAAGACAAGTGAGACAAACCATCTAATATCTGTATCCTCCTATTAACAGGCTGTGTGATGTTGAGTTTCTCTCTCACTCTCTCTGAGGTCCAGGGTCCTTATATGTAAAATGAAGAGATTCGTCTAGAGCATTGGTTCTCAAAGTGTGATCAGGGGTCCTCAAGAGCCTTTCAAGGGTATTCTAGGTCAAAGCTGTTTTTATAACACTTAGACATCATTTCATCATTTATAGTTTTTCCTTTTTTTTTATTTGAGAAGGAGTCTTGCTCTGTTGCAGTGGCACGATCTCAGTTCATTGCAGCCTCCGCCTCCTGGGTTCAAGCAATTCTCCTACCTCAGCTTCCTGAGTAGCTGGGATTACAGGCACCCACTACCACACCTGGCTAATTTTTGTATTTGTAGTGGGGATGAGGTTTCACCATGTTGGCCAGGCTGGTCTGGAACTCTGGAGCTCAAGTGATCTGCCCACCTCAGCCTCCCAAAATGCTTACAGGTGTGAGCCACCACGCCTGGCCATCATTTATCTTTTTCACTCATTTTTTTCATGAGTGTGCAGAGGAGTTTTTGAGAGGCTATCTGTTGTGATATTGTAATAGACTGAATGCAAAAGCAGATATGAGAATCCAGCTTTCGTCTGTCATCAGACATTGAAGAGATTTGGAGAAATGTAAGGCAGCAGTACTCTTTTCACTAATGATTTTTGTTGTTGGTGGTTAGAAAAATGGTTATTTTTTAGTGGGTTTTAATATGGGAAAAAAAACAAAAATAGCTATTTGTCAAAACTGTTATTTATGTGTTTATACATAATGGGTTTTTGTTACCTGTAAATGATTAATAAAAATTTTAAGAAAAAAAAACCATTGATTCTAGCCTTATAAAAATCATTAAACTAATAATATTTAGTAAGTATATGATAGTAAAAAAGTATATGACAATGAAATTAGAATAAATGTGTACAGCTTGTTAATCATGCTAAATAAATTTAAGGATGCTTAACATATTTAAAAATTGATAAAGAAAATTGAGATTTAAATATATATTACTAGATGTTAGCAGTTAAAAAAAATTTAAATGCCATTTTTAAGTTCCTTGTTCCCAGAGTTGAAACAGAGTGAAAACATGCACAGAATACTTGGGGATGATAATCAGATTAACCACACTGGTAAACAATTGCTTTTATATATCTCTAGATTTTTATGTTAAGTAGACAGCAATTATACAAAAAAATAGTTTGCCTGGAAGCCTTTCTTTCTGTTAAAAATTTTTTAATTTGTTAATTATCTCTTCAGAAACTAAACTTAAAGACTGCTGACCTTTATAGCAAATGCTTTATCAGGAAGGGAGAACATATTTGATAATGCCAACGTCTGGTTGCCCCTGTTGTGCTTTACCCAATGTTCTGCTTCTTACGGGGTTTACACTCAAAGGAGGGAGACACTGGATGATAAATGAGTGTTCTCAACATAAAACACAGAACAACCAAATATCAAATTGTAATTGCTTCTATTCAGGTGAATGTAAAATTATGTCATGCTTGCTTTATGAAATAATGAGATGAGGATTGGAAAATAGTCAAACAATTTTGTTCAGTCTCAAATACCAATCTTGATCATAATTCATCCAGATACCTTTGTCTTTTTCTAAATGCTATAGTTCTGCCATCAAAGTTGAGTTAGTCCTTAGCAATTACAAAATGATCAATAATTTCAATGTAGTTGATATTTGAATATTAGCTACTAATGATATAAATCTTTGAAATAGCAACAAAAAATTATCCTTTTTAGTTAGTACTAACTTTATCCGTATTTGAACAATGACTTAGACGTAACCTAAATAGTCTCATAAAATTCTTTCCAGACACTTGAGTGATCCTGTACCCAAGACATGCATTTAATAGTTTTCATTTCTTATAGTCTCGTTAGTTGAACTTAACATTTCCCCAGATTCCTTTAAAGTTGAATAATTTAGGGAGGGAATGGTTTGGAACATGAACTCTCAACCCTGTGTTAAATGATGTAATGTAATTAAAACTACCCTCAAAAGAGATTAGACTGAGTAGGTCTCCCAATACATGAGCAAAAAACGTTCATCTACTTTATGAAAATAAATGAAAATTTGTAACTTTAATTCCTTTTTTATGACAAGCTGCCAGTAATGAAACATAGGATTACATTTAATAATTTTACTCATTACTTACAAAGTAAAATCTTACTTTGCCGTAAAAGGTTATTACTGTTAATATACCACTGACATTCATTTATGAAACTGATCATTTCAACCAGTCAACTGTGAAAATGAATGTAGGTTTTAAAACATTTATGCCATGGTTGGTCAAGTTAACATACATTAGGTACTAAGAGGATCAGAAAGCATTACATTTCTAATTCTAAACAGCCATGAAAGTCATAAGTATTTATTGTTTAGAAAAATTAAAAGGGATATATATTTCTTATTGTTTTATTCCAAAAATAGCAAAATAATGAGAGCATAAATGAGCTCATACACTGTGTCTTGATTACTTTTACTCCTATGAGAACTCCTCGAATACTCTTACCCTTTCAGGGAACTCTCTCTTTTGTTCTTAAACTGCTGGATAGAGTCACAGTAGTATTCTGTATCTATAATTTTCTTTCTTCTAAATAATCTTAAATTGTGTTCAGCTTTAGTTTAGTTTTCTGAAGCTGTATATCATCAAAATGTTGAACATTCCTTGAGGATATTGATTATGCAGAGGGTGCTGTGGGAGAGCAGGACCACTGTGTGGGGGAGGGAATGCTGCTTAGCTGGCTGGCTGGCTGGAACATGACGGGATTTTCTTTGTGGTTTCTGTTCTTATCACAGTCCAAATGGCCCTGAGGGTGGAATGACCATATAATGTATCATCTAAGCCGAGATGCTTTTGAGAGTAAAAGTGGATTTTGTTAATAGCTGGAAAAACAACAGGAAACCAGGACTGTCCTTGGCAAACCCCAATGTATGGCTACCCTTGCTAAATGGAGTAGTTAACTTCAGAGCAGTGCTCATGTCACTTAACACCATGGCATGGCAGTGACAAATTATATTTAGTCATTCCATAAATTTTTGAGGGCCTCTTTAAACAGGGAACTGAATGCTAAGTACAATGCAAATAAGTAGGGGACCTAGTCTGTCCCAAATGATTTAAAATCTGAATTTAAATGCTAAAGATGTAAAAGATATTAGCAATAAAATCTAGATGTTAAATGAGTGATAGAGACCAATTACTTTAGGATTCAAAGCGGAAGATGAGATCACTGTAGATTGTCTGGTCTGGGAAGTGCCCAGAAAGACACTGGGACTTGTATATAGCCTTAAAATAGGTGGAATTCAGATACATGGAGAAGACAGCAAAGAGGACATTTTAGGAGAAGAGAATGGTAGGGAGGAGAATAAATCATGTTCATAGGGCAGTGAATCAGTTTGGTTGGTTTGTGGATAGGAGTGGCCGGAGGAGACATTATTAAAAAATTGAGGTCACATGCCATGAACCTATCAAAGGATTAGACTAAGGGGTTTGAACTTGATCTTGATTGGAAATGAAACCCTACTGAACATGTGGGGGAAAGCTGGTGATAAAGGTGTGTTTTAGAAAGAGTCACTTGGCAATAGTGTGCTGGCTTAATTGAAGTTTGAAGAGAAAAGAAGCTAAAGATAAGAGGCCAGTTAGAGTGGTTGCCTACTGTGGGTGTAAGGTGTGGTGGTGGAAATGCAAGGAAGGAAAGTATCACGAGGAAGGAAGGACAATATAAATTGTTGATTGATTGAGCATGGGAAACCTCTGAGGGGTATGAAGGAGAAAGAGGAGTCCAGAAGGGAGCTGGTTTAGAAGGCAAGACCCCAAGTTTTATCTTAGACGTGTTGAGTTTCAAGTGATGCCTGGATAATTCAAGTGAATATATTTAACCCTTAGTTGGAGACAGATTGGCATAGAAAAGAAATGTACTTCTTCAGTATGTTATTTGAAAACATGTGTACTTTCCAACAACTGTTCATTCTTCTAAACCATTCTGTAGTTGCTATTAAACTATAATAGAAATCCTCACTAATGAAAGAGCCTGGGAATCATACAATGACTAACACTAATCTATAATTTAGTGAACTTAGATTCTAATCTTGTCTCTACCTTGAAATATGAGGCCTAAGGTAAGCCATCTACCTTCTTACTATATCAGGACTAATTTCCTTACTTAGACAATGAAGGGATTAGACCAGTCTCTTCCAGCCTGAAAATGTCTTGATTCCATAAGCAGGGAGGGCTGCCATTGTTATGCTTTTCAGGTCCTGCTAATTTGGAACATGGTAACAGTATTAGTTTTCCATTGAAGCTGTTAACAAATTCCCCAAAACTTGGTGACTTGGCAGAAATGTATTTTTTTTTTTTTAATAGTCAAGTAGATCAGAAATTAAACATGGGTCTCACTGGGCAAAAATCAAGATTTTGCAGACTGGGTTTCCATCTGGAGGCTCCTGGGGAGAACCATTTTCTGGCCCTTGACAGCTTCTAGAGGCCCCCCATATCCCTTGGCTCATGGTTCCTTTCTTCCATCTTCAAAGTCAGTATTGGCAAATCTAGGCCTTCTCATATTACCTCACTTGGACCTTCTCTTCTGTCTCTGTCTTCCACTTTAACAACTCTTGTGATTACATGGGGCCCACCTGGATAGTCCAGGATAACTTTCTTACCTCAAGGTCCTTAATTTCACCCAACCTGCAATGTCCCTTTTGCTATGTGAGGTGACATGCATATTCATGGATTTTAGGAATTAGGATGTGGACATCTTTGGAGGGGACATTATTTTGCCTACCGAGATACCTTTTCCTGAGAAAACAGGAAACCATGTTATGCTCTTTTTCTATTCCTTGTGCTTCATATAATATTGAAATCTTATCCACACTTTTTACTGTGCCATATAAATATATATTGCAATAATTTTTAATTTCTCAAAGTGTAAAATATGGCAGTGATGGTTACCAATTATGTTGAATGATTTTAAAAAATTTCTCAATTCTACCACTCAACAAACATAAAACTTAGCAAAGAGTGATATTTGAATTTATTTTTTTATTTTTTTATTTTTTTTGAGGCGGAGTCTCGCTTTGTCGCCCGGACTGCAGTGCAGTGGCCGGATCTCAGCTCACTGCAAGCTCCGCCTCCCGGGTTTACGCCATTCTCCTGCCTCAGCCTCCCAAGTAGCTGGGACTACAGGCGCCTGCCACCTCGCCCGGCTAGTTTTTTTTTTGTATTTTTAGTAGAGACGGGGTTTCACCGTGTTAGCCAGGATGGTCTCGATCTCCTGACCTCGTGATCCGCCCGTCTCGGCCTCCCAAAGTGCTGGGATTACAGGCTTGAGCCACCGCGCCCGGCAATATTTGAATTTAAAGTGGAAAACTACTTTTTAAAAAATACGTAGAGAATATAATCATGTGTTTGTTTGCTTTAGAAAATAATGCAAATATTAATGAGTGAAAAAGTAAACTGTATTATAGCATTTCACTTTTTGAAGCTTTTTGCTAGAGTGATATTTTTTTCAAAATAAAAGCATATATAATCACAGACCAACTCCTTTTCCTATTCACTGACCTTGACTTGACAGAAAGGATATTTCATTGAGTGTTTTGATTTCTATCTATAAACAGTGACAAAAGCAGTATTTGTCTTTGACAAAATCATGAGTTTTTGTTAATTGAGGTTTGTGAAGAGAGGTCTTCTATAACAGGGAGTGTCTTTATTCCTTTGTAACATGCTCATTTCAAATGGACATATGTCGTACCAGTAGAAACAGTTGCAATGATGCCACAAATAGAAATACAAATTTAAAAGGGCAGCAAGTGGTAAGGTGGTACAAGAATTTCATGTCATGCAAACATTACTAGAGATGATTAATCTAGGTGAAAAAGTATAATACCAAGGAATTATGCTAAGTTGTTTTTCTCAGTTAAGTTTCTAGAAAACAATAAATAGCCCTGAAAAAATACTGTATAAGAAATAGAAATTATTAAGTTAGAGAATAATCAACTTCAAAGTTTCATGTTCACTATACAACTAACAATGGGCCTTTGGTTAAAAATCTCAATCTAATCTAAAATCTCAATCTCAATCAAAATCTCACCAAAATATTCATTTTATTCTAATTAACTAAACAATGTTTCCCCCAAAAAGGGGAAAGAGGGACACAGACACTTTGCATTCCTGCTTGCAATAAGAGCCAACCTAAACTCTGCCCATGCAATGTCTTAATGACATGAGGGAAATGGCTAAAACCACACTGGAAATAGAAAATGCCTTTAATACTTTCTATTATAAACTTTTCACCTCATGAAGAAACTGGACAAAGCAAATCAGATGTCTAACTTGTTTCCTTAGTTTATATTTGTTTCTTTCTCTAACTTCCTCCTGTTGGTTCCTAGCTCTATTTTTTGTTCGGGTTTCTTAAATAGGAGCTGAGGAAAATGTATGTAGCAGTTTATTTTCCATAGTTCTTTAATTCTGGCTGAGATATGTTACAGAAGTAGGCAGGATGAACTGGTTGGGTGAGATGGTTGTCTAGTATATGTAAAAGGAAAAGACCATATTTAGTCTCTGTCTTTTGTCATTTGTTCTCCAACCACAATTTCATCACTTAATCATTATCATTATAATCTAGTTAGGGAATCAATATTATATCTTATAGAGTAGATTTGAAATATTATACGTGTCTGTCATTCAAAAATACTTATGAAATCGTTTTACTTCCTGACTAATGTATTGTTGATATTCCATGATTTAACATTTTATGGTCTATTTATAGTTTATACTGTATTGTTTCTCCAATACAATGTGCACATTCTTGAATTTATGCTCTCATAGTTCACCTTCCTGAAATGTCCTTTGGGTTCTCCCCAGGCAGATACTTTCTAGTCAACTTTCAAAACCCAGCTCACCTTTTTCTTATATTGTGAAATCTTGCTTAATATACAGCCTATGGTGTCTCCTTTCTCTGCATTCATGTAGAACCTGTCTTTGGACTGAGCCATATGTTTCTATTTGTGTGTGTGTGTGTATGATTATTGTCTTTTCAACTAGATGCTAAGATTCCAACTAGATGCTAAGAGGCAGGGATTGTTTGCATATATCTTTGTAGCCTGACACTTTGCCTAATGTTGTGCAGATTTTAGGTAACTTATAATTTGTCAGGACTCTTGGTTGCATGTTAAAGAAACCCAGCTCATATACCAACTTAAGCAGTGAAGAAGGTCCAGGGATGAATCTGGTTGAAGATTTTGTCATGTCTAAATTAGGTTTCCAAATTTATCAATAGGAATCTGTCCTTTATTTATTATCTCTGCATTCCTTTGTTTTGGCTTTGTTTTCCAGTAGCAGCTGCCTAAATTGTGTCTTTTGGGAGTAAAGGGAGAGCTTCCTTCTCTCAATAGATGCAGAGAAAGTCCTGGGGCTGATGTTCATTGGCTTCCTTGGACTGTCTTGCATTATGTGCTTACCCGAGAATAATCACCATTGTCAGAGGGAAGCAATTGAGTCATTGCCTGGGCCTGAGTTACTTGGTCATATATTGAGCCAGGGAGTAAGAAAAGTTGCTCTCTCATTCCCCCAGCATATACACTGAGATTGGAGGAGTGGTAGTTGCCCAAAGGAAAAACAGGGCTTTTGTGCCAGTACAGTGGGAAATGGATCCCAGACAGGAAAAACCAAGACGTCCACTGAGGAGTTCAGTACCTGTTTGCTGATTGATGAATTAATATCTTTGTAGGAAAGAAGTCAGGTTTGTAGATATTCTGTACCATTTTTCACCTTCATCCAAAATATTTTACGGTTAGGATAGTGCTGTGTATCCTCTAAGTGCTTCACAGCCACTGTTGGAGATGGGTGTGAAGGGGATATGACTTATGACTTTGGTTCCCTGCTGATATATCACCAGGATTAAAAGGCTGTTACTGTCTGGAGGGTGGATTAATAACTGTGCTTACCTGTTTGAACCTTTCAATAGGATCTCAGAGTTCTTTTGTGGAAGAGTGAACAGAACAGCCATCAAATTTCTCATTGTGGGTTGTGATGGTATTGGCCAAATGGTTTCATGGTAAAACTAAGTAGCATTATCAACCAATTAAATATTTCCCAGTTACCAGTTGTGGGAGTCTTTTGGATTCTCTCACAGAGCTGTGTTGATTTCGGAAGATGATTATAAAACATAGAAATGGTAAGCTTTTGAGGTTACCATTATTTCAAACATAAATGGTCAATATATGTACACTAAATTGGCTAACAGGGTTTTGACTGCTTGTTTTGTACACTAAGAAGTAAGATTAGAAATATTTGAAGTACAAAAATTTAATTCATGTATTAGGCAACTTGCCTGAGACCTAGCCAGTGAAGATCTTAATGAATAGTGCAGACAGTGAACAAAGAATTTTAGGAAGATTAATTTCCATGGAAACTACATGCTGGGCAGGTAAAACCAAGATGCCCATTAGGAAGTTCAGTAAATATTTGCAGATTGATCAATTTAATACTCCTGAAGGACAAAAGTCAGGTTCATGTAGATTCTATATCATTTTTTCACCTTCATTTCAAACACTTTATGGTTAGACTACATAATGATATGTTTGAATAAAAGCACACATGATCTTTCATCATTGGATTTTGTTTAGCATTTGAGTATGACTTTCTTAGCTAGTTAAGTTTGCGTTTTTATGTGTGAGAAAAGAGCAAATCAAGCATAAATAGAATAGTTTGTCCTTTAGAAATCAATGTTCTGAAACCTCTGAGAAAGCAAATATTTATTTTAATGAAAAATATTTATTGAACACTGACTAAATTTTATTTTTAATCTTTACTTTTTAGGACTGGAAGATAAGCAAGAATCTGCAGCTGGTGCCTCTCCGAGTGTTAATTTGTTCTTACAAATGTTTTACTCAGCGTGACCCTAACCTCTTTGGAATTGCTCAGGTGCAGAACAGGTGAGGTGCTCCTTCATAGCCTCACTCAACTTGCCCTGTCAGCTCTGCATACACAGATTATGCCCTACTTAGGATACCATGCTGTGCCTGTTCTCTTTGTCAACGTATTAAAGGAAGAAAAATTCCATTGTGATGTTCCCAATCTAAGCACTACAATCTGCCTTTAGCTTTCTTAGATTCTAGGTGTGCTTTTTTTGGCTTAAAAAAAGTAAAAAAAAAAAAAAAAAAAAAGAAAAATAAAGATTTGTGTGGCAAGTGAGTAATTTTTTTCCTGCTCTTTTATGACTACCACTCCCCTTTTTCTAGGTGAGTATTAAGAGACTTTGATGGGGAAAAGTATTTATTTTATGAATGTTTTGCAATTGAAAAGCAATCACTGTTTTGTACTAGATAGTCATATTACATTTGTGTGATTTCATCTGAAGCACTAATATCTATTGACCTTCATACAAAAAAATGAGTAGAGCCTGGAAACTCTGATTTGGTAACTTGTAATATCACTTTGTGACTGTTTTTAATTTTTTTCTCTTTTTAAAAAAAACTTTTACATGACAAACTGCCGAGGCAGTAGTGCAGAAATGAGAATTTTGCTCATTTTCTTTGAAGGACAACAGAAAAGTAGAAAAATAAGTTATGAAAATATGTGGTATGCTTTGCACAGACCAGTGGTTCTTGGAAGTGTGTTCTATTCAGCACCATCCACATCAGTTGAGAACGTGTTAGAAATACAAATTATCTGGCTCCATTCCAGAACCACTGAATTAGAAACTTGGGGAGTGTGGCCCAGCAATTGCTATTTTAACAAACCCTCCACATGATCTCTTTGCATGCTCTAGTGTGAGAACCACAGGATAGACTTAGATAAAGCTGCTGCATGTTCAGAAAAGTGAGAAATGTCATTATAATTTTATATATAAACCCCACCAGAAATCTATTTCTTCTTGTCACTACCTATAGTCCTTCTGGTGGAAAGGTGAGTGGAGTCTCTCATCTTCCAGGTAGTTATTATCAGGTTACCTTTATAGCAAGGCCTTTTATGAGTTTAATTCAGGTTCTTTATGCATCAGAGTTGCCTCTAGCATAACTGAGAAATGAAATCAATGGAGCACAACAAAGAGATCCTCAAACCAGAGAGCAGAGTTCAGGCCCCACTGAGACAGAGGTAGGGCCTCAAGGTAACTTTCTAAAGGCTCCATTAACCAAGAATGCAGTTTAAACAAAAATAAAAAACCAAGTACAAATGAAAGACATAGGAGCTCATCAAAAATGCATTACAGGGGTAAAGTCTGCATGCTTATTTTGAGGGAAAATTGCTCAGTAAATTGATTTTGATTAGGGAAATAATTTCTTATAACCTAAGCTGTTGAAAAAGTGTTTTTGTTTTTTTTTCTTTATTTCTTCTAAAAAAAAAAAAACTGGGATACATATGCAGAACATGCAGGTTTGCTACATAGGTATACGTGTGCCATGGTGGTTTGCTGCCCCTATTGACCCATCCTCTAAGTTTCCTCCTCTCATCCCCTACCCCCCAACAGGTCCTGGTATGTAATGTTCCCCTCTCTGTGTCCATGTGTTCTCAACGTTCAACTCCCACTTATGAGTGAGAACATATGGTGTTTGGTTTTCTGTTCCTATGTTAGTTTGTTGAGGATGATAGCTTCCAGCTTGATACAAGTCCCTACAAAGGACATGATCTCATTCATTTTTTATGACTGCATAGTATTCCATGGTGTGTATCTAGCACATTTTCTTTATCCAGTCTATCATTGATGGGCATTTTGGTTGGTTCCATGTCTTTGCTATTGTAAATAGTGCTGCAGTAAACATACATGTGCATGTGTCTTTATAGTAGAATGATTTATAATCTTTTGGGTGTATACCCAGTAATGGGATTGCTGGTCAAATGGTCTAGATCCTTGAGGAATCGCCACACTGTCTTCCAGAAAGGTTCAACTAATTTACACTCCCACCAACAGTGGAACACTCACCAACAGTGTAAAAACATTCCTGTTTCTCCACAGCCTCACCAGCATCTATTGTTTCCTGACATTTTAATAATCACCATTCTAAGTGGAGTGCGATTATCTCATTGTGGTTTTGATTTGCATTTCTCTGATGATCAGTGATGTTGAGCTTTTCTTCATATGTTTGTTGGCCACATAAATGTCTTCTTTTGAGAAGCATCTGTTCATATCCTTTGCCCACTTTTTTACGGGGTTGTTGGTCTTTTTCTTATAAATTTGTTTAAGTTCCTTGTAAATTCTGGATATTAGACCTTTGTCAGATGGGTCAATTGCAAAATATTTTGGTCCCATTCTGTAGGTTGCCTGTTCAGTCTGATAACAGTTTCCTGTGCTGTGCTTCTAGAAGCTCTTTAGTTTAATTAGATCCCATTTGTCAATTTTGCCTTTTGTTGCCATAGCTTATACCATTTTGTCATGAAATCTTTGCCCATGCCTGTGTCCTGAATGGTATGACCTAGGTTTTCTTCTAGGGTTTTTATGGTTTTAGGTCTTACATTAAGTCTTTAATCCATTTTGAGTTAATTTTTGTATAAGGTGTAAGGAAGTGGTCCAGTTTCAGTGTTCTGCATATGGCTAGCCAGTTTTCCCAGAACCATTTACTTGAATAGGAGATCTTGCCCCATTGCTTGTTTTTTTCAGGCTTGTCGAAGATCAGATGGTTGTAGATGTGTGGCATTATTTCTGAGGTCTCTGTTCTGCTCCATTGGTCTGTCTGTCTGTTTTGGCACCAGTAGGATGCTGTTTTGATTACTGTAGTATAGTTTGAAGTCAGGTAGCATGATGCCTGCAGCTTTGTTCTTTTTGCTTAGGATTGTCTTGGCTGTACAGGGTCTTCTGTGATTCTATACGCAATTTAAAAGTTTTTTTTTTTTTTAAATTCTGTGAAGAATGTCAGTAGTAGTTTGATGGGAATATCATCAAATCTATAAATTACTTTGGGCAGTGTGGCCATTTTCATGATATTGACTCTTCCTATTCCTGAGGATGGAATGTTTTTCTATTTGTTTGTGTCCTCTCTTATTTCCTTGAGCAGTGGTTTGTAGTTCTCCTTGAAGAGGGCTTTCATGTCCCTTGTAAATTGTATTCCTAGATATTTTATCTTTGTAGCAATTGTGAATGGGAGTTCACTCATGATTTGGTTCTCTGCTTGTGTATTATTGGTGTATAGGGATGCTTGTGATTTTTGCACATTGATTTTGTATCCTGAGACTGCTGAAGTTGCTTATGAGTTCAAGAAGTTGGGCTGAGATGATGGGGTTTTCTAAATATAAAATCATGTCTTCTGCAAACAGAGACAACTTCACTTCCTCTCTTCCTATTTGAATACCCTTTATTTTTTTCTCTTGCCTGATTGCCCTAACCAGAACTTCCAATACTATGTTGAATAAGAGGGGTGAGAGAAGGCATCCTTGTCTTGTACCAGTTTTCAAAGGGAATGCTTCCAGCTCTTGCCCATTCAATATGATATTTGCTATGGGTTTGTCTTATTATTTTTAGATATGTTCCATCAATACCTAGTTTATTGAGAATTTTTAACATGAAGGGATGTTGAATTTTATCAAAGGTCTTTTCTGCATATATTGAGATAGTCATGTGTTTTTTGTCATTGGTTCTGTTTATGTGATGGATTACATTTATTGATTTGTATATGTTGAACCAGCCTTGCATCCCAGGGATGAAGCTGACTTGATTGTGGTGGATAAATTTTTTCATGTGCTACTGGACTGAGTTTGCTAGTATTTTACTGAGGATTTTCACGTCAGTGTTCATCAGTTTTCTTTTTTTGTTGTGTCTCTTCCTGGTTTTGGTATCAGGATGATGCTGGCTTCATAAAATGAGTGAGGAGTCCCTCCTTTTGAATTATTTGGAATAGTTTCAGAAGGAATGGTACCAGCTCCTCTTTGTATTTATGGTAGAATTCAGCTGTGAATCCATCTGGTCCTGGACTTTTTTTGCTTCAATTTCAGAACTTGTTATTGGTCTATTCAGGGATTCGACTTCTTTCTGGTTTAGTCTTAGTAGGGTGTATGTGTCCAGGAATTTATCCATTTCTTCTAGATTTTCTAGTTTATTTGTGTAGAGGTATTTATAGTATTCTCTGATGGTAGTTTGTATTTCTGTGGGGTCAGTGGTGATATCCCCTTTATCATATTTATTGTGTCTATTTGATTCTTCTCTCTCTTCTTTATTAATCTAGCTAGCAGTCTATTTGCTTTTTAAACTATTTCAAAAAACCAGCTCCTGGATTCATTTATTTTTTGGAGGGTTTTTCGTGTCTCTAACTCCTTCAGTTCTTCTCTCATCTTAGTTTTTTCTTGTCTTATGCTAGCTTTTGGATTAGTTTGCTCTTGCTTCTCTAGCTCTTTTAATTGTGATGTTAGGATGCCAATTTGAGATCTTTCTAGCTTTCTGGTGTGGGCATTTAGTGTTATAAATTTCCCTCTTAACACTGCTTTAGCTGTGTCCCAGAGATTATGGTACATTGTCTCCTCATTCTCATTGGTTTCAAAGAACCGATGGGCTTCCCTTTGTAAGGTGCCCTGGACTTTCTCTCTGGCTGCCCTTAACAGTTTTTCCTTTGACCTTGGAGAATATGATGATTATATGTCTTTGTGTTAATCTTCTCATGGAGTATCTCAATGGTTTTCTCTGTATTTCCTGAATTTGTAAGTTGGCCTGTCTTGCTAGGTTGGGGAACTTCTCCCGGATAATATTCTAAAGTGTGTTTCCCAACTTGTTTCCATTCTCCCCATCTCCTTCTGGTACTCCAATCAATCATACGTTCGGTCTTTTTAAGAAATCTCATACTTCTTGAAGGCTTTGTTCATTCTGTTTTATTCTTTTTTTCTCTATTCTTGCCTGCATGTCTTATTTCAGTAAGGTGGTCTTCAAACTCTGATATCCTTTCTTCCGCTTGGTTGATTGGCTGTTGGTACTTGTGTATGCTTTAAGAAGTTCTCGTGCTGTGTTTTTTAGCTCCATCCGGTCCTTTGTGTTGCTCTCTAAACTGGTTATTCTAGTTAGTAATTACACTAACCTTTTATGAAGGTTCTTAGCTTCTTTGCATTGGGTTAGAACATGCTTCTTTAGCTCATTGTTGTTTTTTATTACCTATCTTCTGAAGTCTACTTCTATCAATTCGTCCATCTGATCCTCCGTCTAGTTCTGTGGCCTTGATGGAGAGATGTTGCAATCATTTGAAGGAGAAGAGGCACTCTGGCCTTTTGGGTTTTCAGCATTTTTTCATTGATTCTCATCTTCATGAGTTTGTCTAGTTTCAATCTTTGAGGCTGCTGACTCTTGGATGGGGTTTTTGTGGTGGACTTGTTGTTGTTGATGATGATGATGATGCTGTTGTTGTCACTTTCTGCTTGTTTGTTTTCTTTCAGTAGTCAGGACCCTCTTCTGTAGGGCTGCTGCAGTTGGCTGAGGGTTCACTTCAGGCCTTATTCATCTGATTCGCTCCCATGCCTGGAGATGTCACTCAAGGAGGCTGGAGAACAGCAAAGATGGGTGCCTCCTCCTTCTTCTGGGACCTCTGACCTCGAGAGGCCCCAACCGCTGATGCCAGTAGGATTGCTCCTGTATAGGGTGTCTGACAAACCCTGTTGGAGGAGCTCACCCAGTTGGGTGGCACAGGGAGCAGGACTAATTTAACAAAGCACTTTGTCCCTTGGTGGAGAAGGTGTGTTTTGCTGGGGGAAAATCCACTTGTCTAGGTTGTCTGGATTCCTCAGAACTACCAGGAGGAGAGGCTAAGTCTGCTGGTCCTTAGAGACTGCAGCCACCCGTCTCCTTAGGAGCTCAGGCCCAGGGAGATCCAAATTCTGTCTCTGAGCCTCTGGCAGGAGTTATTGGAGATCCTGCAGGGAAGCCCTACCCACTGAGGAAGGATGGGTCAGGGTTAGACCTGAAGAAGCACTCTGGCCATAGACTGACACAGCCAGTGTGTTGGGCTGTGGGACAAGAGTTGGGACCAAGCCATCCAGACTCCCTGGCTCCAGCAGGGAGAAAGCGCAGCCTGGAGCTATAGAAATGGGGGCTGCCTTTCCCTTGCCTAGGGAGCTTAGCGTGTTAGGCAATTGTGAGTCCCAGTGCTGGCTGCTGCCCCTCCCGCAGGGAGCTCAAATGGCTTAGACAGCAGGCAGTGGCAGCAGATGCTGGTTGCTCCTCCTCCTGAGAGTTCATTAGGCTTGAACAGATTCCAGCTGAGAGGCTATAAGAATCTGTAAGTTCCAGAGTTGGGATGCTAGGTCCCAGTGCATGGGTTTGCAAGTGGGATCTTCCAATCTGTGGATTGCACAGTTCCGTGGAAAAAGCACAGTTTCCCCAGCTGAGTAGTGCACTCACTCACTGCCTCCTTTCTCTGGGGGAAGGGATTCCCCTTCATATGGCTCTCAGGTGGGCCGCTGCACTACACTGCTCTTCCTTCTCTCCGTGGGTCATGCCAGCCTTCTAGTCAATTTTGATGAGAGAACCTGGATACCTTGGTTGCCGGTGAAGGATTCACATGCTTATTATTATTATTATTATTTTTTTTTTTTTTTTTTGATGCGAGCTTCTGAACCATGCTGCTTCTAGTAAGCCATTTTGGCCCTGCCCCCTAGAAAAGTGTTTTGTTTATCATTTTTAACCCCATGATCTCAGCTACAATGTATGTGTCATCTTGGTCTTGGGGAGAAAATTTTATCTATCCATCTATCTCAGGTGGCACAAAAGAAAATGTTGGCTCCCTAACTTCTCCTTTCTACTCCTGTCCTTGTCATATTCCAAGGTACTGCAACCTGGTTTCTGCTCCTCCATATCATGGCAACTGGCCTTTCAGAGGTCATCAGTGACTTACTCCCAGTCCAGCTCCTCCTCCTCTGACTGGTACTACATGGAAGGTTGGGCTTGATTGACTGTCTTCTGCCTCTTGGAATTATATGCCTGAGGTCCATTCCTTTTCCCCATCCCTTTAACAGAATCCTCTTCTATATTTCTCTCAAAACCGTGTGTTGCATAGGATTCTCTACTCAGTCCCATTTTCTTCTTTTTGAGCGCTTTTTCTTTACCAAATGAATCTCTACTCTCACCAGTTTCATTTAGCTTCATTTATCACATCTCGGTAAGTAGTGTCTGAATCTGTTTCTCCATTTTAACCTGTGTTTCCAAGCTTCTCAATTTCAAGACATCTAAAATAGAACTTCAAATGACTTCCAGACATTTATTTTCTAATAGTAGTAGTCCTGAAAATAACCTAGACAACAAGGAACATGCAAAGAGATATATTTTCTGAAGAAAAACTAATGAGAGTTTCTGATGTTATTTTGGAGATTTTAGAAGCTTTATCAAATGAAAAATGGAGTCCAGCTTCATTTAAAATTTTCTCAGTAATCTCCACTAATAAATATGTTAAGAATGAAAACAATGCTTTTTAACATGAAAGTCTTTAAAAAGCTAATATACATAATGGCTTCTTATGATTACCTCTTCTTAACAAATTCTTATTTTCCCATTTATTCACTTATTAGACCAATATTAACGAGGGGCTACTATCTACCGGGCACTATTCTAATGATATGGCATGAACAAAACTGGCAGGGCCCTTGCTTTCATAAAACTTACTTTCTAATGGAGGGAGACAAACAGTAAACAAGGGGCTAACAATATAATGATAAGTACTTTGGTGAAGTAAAAGAGGATCCAGAAGATAGAGAATTATGGGAATACTTTTTATATAGGGCCTGAATCAGATAAGGTAATATTTGATCAGAGATCTGAAGCAAGTGAATGAGTGAATCCTATGGATATAATGGATAGCAACCAGTTGAATATTTAAAAAGCTAAAAGCCCAGGCTAAATGTGTGCTAAAAAAATTCATTACTCTGATGTCAGGAAATTTAGTGTTATTGGTTGCATGGTCATGTATCAAGTGTCACCATGGTAACCAGACTCTGGAAGGATGCGTCTACTTCTGCCCTGTGGGGTCAACTCATGTTCTGAATCACTGATTAATTAAATTAGAAACTTAATCAATCTCTCTCCACATATACATGTATGTGTATGTGTATGAGAGAGTAGTTATCTTGTCAATCTATAATCCATCTGAAACTCTCCTTTTGGGATCTGAAACTGCAAAATATTTTCTAACAATTACAACCAACTTTTTTATTCTGATGAAGTTAAAGCAACTGGAGAAATAACTTCTTGTGAATTATCTAGCTTCAATTTTTTGCCTTTTTTGTCTCTTCTGTGGCTGCTCTTTGGAATTTTTGTTTTTCACTCACATTTGCCTCAGAGAATAAAAAAGAGAAACTCAAGTTTCTTTTACTGTTTGTTATAAACTCTTAACATCTATGTTGTGGGGGAGTAGCTTCAAACAGAAGAATATATATTATTTTAGGATTATTAATGAATTCTATTTATGTCCTCAGTTATTAAGAGTAATTCAAGTGTGGTCTGTGATTCTTTATATTTGTGTATCTTATTTGTAAATGCAATCCAAATGGATTTTCTCCATTTAATTACTCAATATTACTAACAACTTTTCACAATGGTGTTAGTTGAATTCAGTGGATAAAGAGTTGCTAAATCTAGCTAAAGCATTGATACTATTTTTCTATAATCAAAGCAATAAACCATTATGTATAATAGCTATTTTAGGACTTTTATTTTAAAAAGCATTGTTTTCTTTCTTAACATATTTATTAATGGATATTACCAAGAAAGTTTTTAACAAAGCTGGGCTTAATTTTTTTATTTGATGAAGCTTCTAACATCTCCAGAATAACATTGGAAACTCTCATTGGTATTTCTTCATAAAATATCTCTGCATGTTCCTTGCTGTCTAAGTTATTTTCTAGACTACAGCTATTAGAAAATAAGTGGCTGGAAGTCACTTGCTCTTGCTAAAGAACTATTTTGCCTCGTGTCTGTGAGAATCTCCCTAGGCAGTTTAAAGTGCAAATTTACTGCTGGTACTTTGGGAGCCTTCTGTAGGCCACAAGGCTCCAAATTGCATGAAACCTCCTGACCTGAAGTTCAAAAGGGATCTGGAGACTCATAGAGCAGCCATGGCACACCAGAATTAAAGAATTAAAGAAGGGACTTGTAAAAGGTCCTTGTCTCATTAGAGTCAGTGCCCTGAGGGGCCAGAGAAATCACCTGAGATGACAGGAGACATGTGCCTTGCTTCTAGATGCATGGCTGGAGTGAATGAAGATAGTTAATATGGCAACGCAGTAGTAAACGTAGGTGTTGGCAAGTGAGAAAATGAGCTATGGAAACTAAAAGAGCAAGGCTACTTTAGAAGGTGGGTTGGGGAAGGCAAAGGATCTATAATCATAGATTCAGGCCATCCACAGGCAGCTGAGAGTTCTGACACATTCAAAGGTAAGTGTTTGGGCCTTAAGAAGTGAGATGGGGCTCATCAATATCACTGCAGACTAAAGGTGAGCAAGCTGGTCAGCATTAAGCCTGGATCATGAGTTGCAGGCAGACAGCCTGGGGTAGGGGCTGCATGGGCCAGAAGCTTCACGAGAGCCACTTTATGGGAAGTTACTGGCTTTTATTCTTGTAAGTAATTTGATACATATTTGGAGAGAGAGGAAGAAAGTGAGTGTATTGGAAAGTAGGGAAGTTGGATCATGGCCATTACTCCCCTAGTAAAATTAGAAAAAGCCTCCAGTCACTTTAATTATAACCAAAGCCTGTGATTTCTTTCTGGTGTGACTGAAGAAACCAGGGGTTACTTGTGGTTTATTATTTTATCTTTCCAAATAGAGGACAAAAAAGTGCGTTTAAAATGTTTTAAAACTGACCAATTAAAATGCCTCATTCAAGTAAGTAACATTGGTTTGAAAAAGAAAGTACTACTTCAAAGAATAAAATATCCATATCTCACTGAAAGATTTTGACTTTATGTTTCTAAGTGCTCATCCAACAAATATTTACTGCTACTTCTCATAAAGAAGACATTATCCAAACTTAGGAGATGACGGACAAAGCCTCAGAGAGCTTTTATCTCTCCTAGCACAGTGACCAGAAAGGGATTCCTTTAAAATGTCAGACCAAGCTCTTCGCTGCTCGAATCCTGCCAGTCCCACTCTCCATATTCTATTTCCTCTGCCTGGATCAGTGTTCCCTCAGATGTTCTGGCTCATTTCCCCACAACCTTTAGGAAGTCCCTCCCTGGCTACCCTGTTTAAAATTATAATGCCTGCCCCAACATTTCCCTTATCTTTCTCCTTCATCACCTTCTGTTTCACTCTACAGTTTACTTACTCATGTATTTATTGTCTGTCTTCTTCTACTACAGTGTAAACTCCATGAGGGCAGGGTGTGAATTTTTCCCTCTAACATTTTATTATGAAAATTCTCAAACATACAGAAAGTTGGAAGAACTTCGCAATGAGCACCCATATACTCATCACCTAGATTCTATAATTAACATTTACTGTATTTGCCTTATTAAATATCTATTTATTCCTCTCTTCAGTCATCAGTCTATCTTATTTTTTATGCATTTTGACATAAGTTGTAAACATCAGTATATTTCCCTTCTAGTATTTCAGTGTGCATATCACTAACTAGAGTTAAATACTTATATTTTTAGCTTTTTTACATGAACATTCCTATGCACAAATCTATAAGACTTTGGCAAATACATTCCCAAACCTTGATAAAGATATGGAGCATTGCCACCACCCCAAAAAATGTTCTCATGTCCCTTCTCTGTAAGGTTGATGAATTTTACAAATAAAAATATAGAGTGCCCTGGTAAATATGAATGTTAGCAAACAATGGATACCCTTTTATATGGTAATGTCATAAATATTGCACAGTGCACATTTTTACTAAAAAAGTATTTGTTTATCTGAAATTCAAAATTAATCTGGCAATGCTGCTTTCTGGTAAATTCCATGCTACCCCTTCACCTCCGGCAAACAACCATTTTTCTGATTTTTTTTTTCACCATAGATATTGCCTGTTGTAGAACTTCCTGTAAAAGGAATCATACAATATTTATTCTTTTCTTCTGGCTTTTTTTCCACTTAGTATAATGATTTCAAGATTCATCCATATTGTTGCATATATCATGAGTGTGTTCCTTTTTGTTACTGAATAGTATTCCATATTATAACTGTGATACACTTTGCTCATCCATTCTCCAACTTGGGCTTGTCCAATTTTTGTTTAATATGAGTAAGCTGCTATAAACCAAAGCATACATAGAAACATTCATTAGCTGCCAGTTATGTTCTAGACAAAGGTCAAACTCCTTGACATCCCTTACAGGCACTTTGTGGTTTAGCTTTTCTTACCTCTTCTCTGGTCTCACCTCTTGCCATTCTTTCCTTAAGCTCACTTTCCTCCCAACTGTCTTCCTTTCAGTGCTCTGAACCTACCATGCTATTCCCACTTGGGGACTTCTCTATGCAATTCCATCTAATTGGAAAACAGTTTTTCCCTGATGATTCCTAGCACGTTTTGCTCCTATTCCTGTATTTACCACAGTGGGACCAGAAGCAAGTTTCCTCACTTCTCAAGGCCTCTATCAGTGACCTCTCTACTTGTAACATAAAATATAGTTCCTTTTCAGGGGCTTATTATAAAGATTAAATGAATCAAGTTATGAAAAGCACATAGCCTGGCAACACAGTATATGTTCAGTCAATGTTTGTAACAGATGTCATGGAGGACCTTGAATTTCTAGAAGCTTATGTTTATGTGTATTCAATACTACAGAACAGGGAATGGTTAAAGGTGATGGCAACAGTGCGGAAGATGAATTAAGAGGGTATAATCAAGCAAGGAGGAAAAAGACCAAATTGAATTTATAAGACTAGTCTGCATGAGTACACTAAATGACAGTTGAGTTTATGGCAGTGGGAACTGAACATGAGATAGATTTAGAAGACCTTTATTTTAGAGATAGAACCAACTTACTATGCATCAAAGAGCAAAGTGGATGGAGACATGAATAGCTAGAAACTTTCCATCTTATCTAGGTTTTATTTGGGTATTTGTAAGAACGTGGGTGCCAAGTAGCAAGGTAAGAGATTTGGAAAGGGGCTCTGGATATGGTGGAAAAGGATGAGTTTAATTATATGATAGATATGGGAAATTAAGGATGCTAACTGGACATTAGTGGAAATGCTCAACAGGCCATTGGAAAGAAAAATATAAGCAAAGGCATGGATTCTGATAAGGAATGAACTATATCCTTATATCGTCAGATGACTATGATTTCACTGCTGTTCTACAAATTTAAGCCCTCTTTTAGACTCGTCTTATATGGGGTTTTAGCAAGTGAACAATTAACTTATTTCCTTAGATGTTGTAGTCTTAGATACCAAAGATACAGGGACGTGTACAGAAGGTTCTTGTAATGGGGAGAAGGCCAGAATCACACACGGGGAGCCTGTTGCAAAGTCAGAAGGCACACTCTTGGAAGGGGACCACTTAATAAGGTCTGGCTGTGTCAGTGATGAAATTTCTTTTCTTTTCTTTTCTTTTTCTTCTGATGGATTAAGAGTCTGACACTTTGAATCACTGTGTTCCAATTTGCAGCTTCTGGTGGATTATTTTAAATCCTAAAACTATAAGAAAAAAATGGAGCCAGTAGTTTTGGTTTCTGATCTCCAAGCAGGGGGCAAATACTGTATGACACAGGGAACTGTGTATGTATATGTGCATGTGTATGTGTGTGTGTGTGTGTGTGTGTGTGTGTGTTCGTGCGCACATGTGAGCATTGTCTTTCTTCCCTGTTTTGATTCTTTACCATGGCTAGGCAGGAACTGGAGGTCAGAGAATTATCTGACATTACTCCAATGGCTTTCCTTTGATATAATAAGAACTTCATAGTCATAGTGATGGGTCTTCGTGTCATTTTTTAGAAAAGTAGGTATAGGAAATCTTCATCTATTATTTTGTATAATTTTGTTATTATGTAATAAAAACTACCTAAGATTTTCAAGCTCACAAGTTCTTTTAGGACCAGAATGACTAAGAAAAATAAAATGAATCTGAAATTAGGTTTTTCTCTGAATGTATTTTTAAAGTACATATGCAATAAATAAAGGACCACTTTCCTGATAGAAATTTTCATGGAACTCAAGTCTTTCAATGTAAGCATTTTCAGATTTATCTAACCAAATACATTTATTTCTAACCAAAATATGCTATTTCTATTTCCCATCATATAGAGTCTGTATTATGAATGAGAATTCTAATACACTGTTTTTAGAGCAATATTTAGAGAAACTCAGAGAATCTGTGATGAAAAGATATCGGGTATTTTACTGCTGATTCAAAACTTCACTTTCCATGAAAGGGAAACTTTATTGTTAAAACAAAAAAAGTCCTTTTCCAGTCCTTTTCCACTACAACATACTATGTTCCTTACAATATTAAGTATATTCCCTCTTGTATTTTACCAGTAGATTTTCCAGGGCATGTGCCCCATAACCAGTTTTTTTGGGTTAAACATGTCTTGCTGAATTTGAGAGGCATCTAAAAAATCACATTGGCTTGATTTGGGGAAATCAGAGTGCCAGAATGCTTGAATAGCTGGCAAAGAGTGGGGAGACCTAGTGATAATGTTTTCAGACATCCTAGATTGGCCTATTTCATGGAGCTAGTGTTTGTTGACAGAACATCCACAAGGCTCAAAGCATTTTATAAAAGAATCAGGCACTGCCTGTGCCTAACAGACTTGTAATACACCTCTATGAAGCTTCAATCTAAACAAAATGTTGCTTTTACTAGGGGAAAAGCATTTAGAGAATACAGATGATTGAATGAGTTGATCTCTTGGGGCTCCTGTGATTCCAATAAAGGCTATGCATTTTTGAAAGCTGGTGATTACTGACAAATTAAGGCTTGACAATTCTAGCCAAGAATGTGCTTAATGTTCATCGGGAGAACTGAATTATATTGGGAATACTTCCAAGTTGGTGGAGAATGCCTTGGGTTTTAAAGATGCTTCCACAGTCTTGCCTGATTGTATTTAAATTGTGCTTTTTGATATCCTGGTGAGACCCTAATGAAAAAGAAACCACCAAACAGAGGATAATTTATTTCAGCCTAGTTAAGATTCATTGGATCGAGGCTTGCAATAATGCAAAATAGGATAAGTGCAGAAGAGGAGAAGAGAAAAAGAAGAGAAGTAAGAGAAAAAGAAGAGAAGCAGGAGAAAAGAGAAGTAGGTCACTGAAGAGAGAGCGTGGAAGAACAGTAGACAGCTTTTCCCTTAGAAAATGTGGGAGAGGGGCGGGGTGTAGTGGCTCATGCCTCTAATCCCAGTACTTTGGGAGACCGAGGCAGGCAGATCACCTGAGGTCAGGAGTTCAAGACCAGCCTGACTAACTTGGCAAAACCCAGTCTCTACAAAAAATTCAAAAATTAGCTGGGCCTGGCAGCATGCACCTGTAATCCTAGCTCCTTGAGAGGCTGAGACAGGAGAATCGCTTGAACCTGGGAGGTGGAGGTTGTAGTGAGTGGAGATTGTGCCACTGCACTCCAGCCTAGGCAACAGAGCGAGATTCTGTCTTTAAGAAAAAAAAAAGAAAAAAAAAAAAAACAGAAAAAGAAAATGTAGGAGAGGGGTGTGGAACCTTAAATCTCACCTTTCAGACAAATATGTTCTTGAAAGCTGTAAAGGCAAAGCAAGTTGTCCCAAACTACACCTAAAACTCTCAGCTACCTCTGTTTTAGTTCAATGTGTTTTATTGTCAGTCCACCTATGCTTTGGTCATAGAGTCCTCCAGAAAGCCAGAATTGCTACAACAATCTTTTGAACTTCCTTGTTGTTACAGACATACTATTTTTAGACATGTGAGTGAGTTACTGTCTTCCAGCCCCCAGAACAACCTTCCATTCTCTTTTACTGCCTTCACTCTGTCTGTGGGCTCTTCTCCAAAAATCTTAAGCATGATATTCTAATCTGGGTTTCCAGAAACATCTGCTTATTCCAAATTGGTCAGGGGCAGAGGTAGAAAACTGAAACAAGAATAGACTTAATACTGGTTTATGTGAATCTTGAAATCATTTTCCTAATCAACTTAGTTTAACTTCTTTTTCACTAGTATAATCCTCAGTTCTCTGACAATTCTGGTATCTGTTTTTTTCATGTCCTTCAATGGATGACTACCGCCTTTCTGGGTGTGAAATGTTGGTTAGGAATACATTTTGGAGCTCACAAGTTATATAACTTAATCGGCTTTAAGCAAGTCTATTGGACATATCACAAACTTTTCTTTTTAATTCTGCTCAAAATGTTCAAGCTGTTATTTTTCAGAGTGGCCCACCAAACCCTTCATTAATTAGTGTGTGCACTAGGAAGCTCTTCTAGGTCTCTTAAGAAGTAGAGTAGTTGCCAACCATTTAGCCATTACTAAAGCAATGACACATAGTTATTGTTATTGCATTCATTAAAATTGGGTGGCCCTTCTGTTTTTTTTTTTTAATAAAAGTGGGGCACAGAGACTTGGTAGTGAAAGACACCTGTTTTTGCCTTCTTTTCAGCTTCATAAAATATTTGCTCCATTCTCAAGTCCCATGAGGGAATTCAGAAATTAAATGTTGAAGTATTTGATGCTGTTAAATAAAACAGCCAAACTTGAATGAAAACCCTATTTTTTTTCAAATGGGAAAATTGAAAATAATCTTTTCATTCAATGAATAGGCTTGTCATTGTTGTGAAACAGTCATTGTTTCTTTCTCTTTCTCTCTCCTTCCTTCCTTCTTCCTTCCTTCCTTCCTTCCTTCCTTCCTTCCTTCCTTCCTTCCTTCCTCCTTTCCTCCCTCCCTCCCTCCCTCCCTCAGTGGTGTGATCTTGACTCACTACAACCACCACCTCCTGAGCTCAAGTTATCCTCCTATCTCAGCCTCCCGACTAGCTGAGATTACAGGCATGAGCGACCATGCCAGGCTAATTTTTTTTTTTTTTTGTAGAAAGTGGGTTTTGCCATGTTGCCCAGGTTGGCCTTGAACTCCTGGGCTCAAGCAATCCTTTCACCTCAACCTCCCAAAGTGCTGGATTACTGGCATGAGCCACCATGCCCAGCCCAAGTACCTGGAATTTCAGCAGGGTAGAATTATGTCTCAACTCTGGTAATTGAGGGCTAAGTCCCTAAAGTCCTAAAAATAAACAGCAAGAGAAAAAGAAGAACTAGAGGAGATGGAAAGAAATATTACTGGAGGTACATTCTCACTCATATTTAGGACTGACTTCAAAGAATCTGGCATGCAGTTTCTAATAAATTATCCATGTTCATATGTTTATTCATTTCGATCAAGATGAAAAGAGAAAATCAGAATTCCCACCAGTCTAGGAACACTGTGAAATAGTGTAAGCTATGAAAAATTTATGAGAGATTTTGGGTGAAGGGGCGTCTGGGGGAAGAGAAAACTGCAAAAGGTCTGGGAGCCACAGAAATATTTGGTAATTGAAAATTATTGTCTGGGGATTTAAAAAGTATACCTAAAAAAGATTAGTTCTTTAAAAGGACTGATTTCAAACTGATGTTTAAAATATATGTATTTCTCACAAACTCAGGAAATACTTCCAACAATCATTGATTAATAACTCTTGAGCCATATCTGAGTTGATATATTACCAGTTTTCATGCCAAGTTTACTTAATCTAACCATCTTTTGACCATTAGGCCATGGGATTCCAGTTTGTGACTTTTATAATTTTCTCATATAACAAATAGATTAAATGGGGTCAGAGTAAAATCTCCCCTAAAAGCTACTTGGGATTCTTAACTTAATTTCTCTTGACATTTCTGGAAGTGAACAAAAGCTGCCCTATTCATTACGTTCTGAAAATTTTACTTACATGCATAACTTTATGAACTATAAATCTCTCATCTCTTTGAAAAGCCCTCAAGACAGAAGCTACGTAATGTATCTGGAATAGACACTGATCCCCAATTAATACAGATACAAAATTTGTAACCAGATGTTTATATCTTAATTTGTGTTTTGGGAAAGTTTCTTTTCCAAAAGAAAAGCATAGATATTCTTAACTGCATGAAAAAGAAAATAGAAACCTCTAACCTAAATAGAATGAATGGCAATTTGAGGCTGGTAATTGAGGAAGTCTCAAGTTTCATATTTCCAACTTTGCTCACTTATCCCTCCCCTTATGCCAAAGTTTTCAGGGAATAATGGAGTTAGGAGAAGGTCTTGGAATTCCAAAGTACATCTGAGTAATTTCATAATTAAACCCTCCTGGTATGTTTATTTAATAAAAGTAGGTAAGGACAGCAGATACCCAATGCCCTCATGTTGTCGAATGTGCATCATTTTAATGAGATAAAATGAGATGAGTTGATGTAATGGGTTACAGAAAATTTTACCATCAACATTATCACTGATATAAATTCAATAACTTCTGTGCAGATAAAAACCTCACAAATTTTATCCAGGTGTTCTTAATTGTTCATTATTGACTTCACGGCCACTAGATGACACTGTTGCTTTAAGAGTTAGTGCAAGAAGAGCCATTAATGTTGTAAAAGTTATACAGGAAGCACTATTGTAATAAACATATCATTTATAGTTTAAATGTGTCTGATTTCCCAGTTCTGAAACTCAACTAATACTGATTGTCAATATTATTCCAAATGGTTCTGACATTACTCTTTTCTACATAAAATTTATATATGCACAGAATAAAACAAACAACTACAGCCTCTACTCCCAGTGCCATTCATCACCACACCAGTGTCTAATATTTATCAACTGCTTAATCTGTAACAACATTTGTGCTTTATACTTTAGGTCAATTATTTCATTTAATCCTTCTGTCAACCAAACTTGCAGAAGATTACAAAGCTAAGAAGTGACAGAACTGGAATTCAAACCCCATTTGACTGTTACTACTACCTGCTGCCATTGACAGATGTGCTCCCTGGTAACACAGCAAGCTGGTGGCCAGGGGTAGAACATACCCTGAACTCTGTCATGATATTTCCAATCCAATTCACTACACCAAAATCCAGAGGATGCCCATTTAAATTTGTGTGTCTGATAAAGGACTTTTTTACTGTATGTCTCAAGCAAAACTGTGAATTTCAGATATACAACAACGTCATTTATTTTTTCTGTGAGTATATTCCAAATATTGTGTGGGACATAGCTACACTATAATTTTTTCTTGTGTATCTGAAATTCAAATTTAACTAGGTGTCCTATATTTTTATTTGCTAAATCTGGCAATGCTTAGCTATTACTCCAGTTAAGTTGGGGCAGTTTAACAAAAAACTCAATTTCTTACCTCTCCATTTCAGATTCTCTCCTTTCTCGATACTTCTCTCTGAGAAATATATATTTGTCTTTTTAAAGAACGCGCCTGTAATCAGTGCCCTTTATCCCTTTACTTCTTACCTCTTTCCAGACTTGCTCCATCTGGCATCAGCCTGCCTGCCTCATTTTCACTCTTTTTCTCTCTACCATGTCTTTTTCTCCTCTATAAACATGATTAGGGATTTCTGCCTTTAAAAACCTCAAGTTTTAACTGCACTCTATTTGATTATACTTCTTAAAAGCATATCCCCTATTTCCTTATCACTCATTCACGCTTCAACTGCAATCTGGTTTCTACACCCAACATTGTAATAAAGCTCCTCTTCCAAACGTCACTCAGCGAGTTTCTAATTGCTAAATTCCAGACGTTTCTAAACCTTCATCTTTTTTTGTTTTCTCTGTATTTGATATTGTTCCATCTCTAATCCCATACTTCACTCTATTGGTATTATTTCCGAGGGTTTAATCATCACCTTATTGTGGTGGATTCCAAGATTTCCATTCTCATTTCTCTTGTAATAGTGTTCATAGTATCACCATATACAGTCACATGCAAACATTCCTCTTTGACATTTTTGGACCCCCAAATTTTTGCTATATTATGTTGCTTTTACCACTGCTGTATTATTGAATCTTTGCTTTTGATTTTCAATCTAATTATGTTATAATCAAAAGTAAAAGGAGCCTGTAAAGGGATTAAAAATTCATAGGAGAGATATTATATTCCTTTTTTTTCTATTTCATTTTCGTTATCTCGTGATCACCCTGGGGCTGGCAGGAATAAAAGGCATATTCTTGGGTGGGATTCTTTATTTTTCTTCATTGTGGATAAGTTGAGCTCTCTCAAATTTATATATATATGTGTGTGTGTGTGTGTGTGTGTGTATATATATATGTAATTTGCCTTATTACTAATATCAAGAATACATTCAAAAAGGGCACTTTAGACCTTGAACTCTTAAGTCTTTGGTCCTTGGTTTTAAAGACTCCTACAATCCCAGTTACGTTAAGTATCTTGAAATATATCTCTCTCTCATTCTTGAGTCTTCCTTGGGTATGGAACCTGTGTCAAAAAATTCTGATCATCCTACATAATTTTTAAAGCAACCTATTAAGACAGTGACTCCAAATAATAAGAACGTTTGTAGGGTAGAAGACATTGGACATATATATTTAATTAGATGGATATTTTATTTTAAATACCAGTTAGTAAAAACCCATAAAAATAATTCCTTCTCTATGGACATCTACAAGGATTGAAAGACGTAAGTACTATGTGCTACTAAGCGTATTTATTATTTCTTATTTTGGCCCTAGTTTTAAGTGCAATAAAATCTTGTTTTTATAGATTATATATACCCAGAGTCAATTTCTTAAAAAGGATATATAGATGAGGCCGGACCTTGTGGCTCATGCCTGTAATCACAGCAGTTTGGGAGGCTGACGCGGGCGGATCACGAGGTCTGGAGATGGAGACCATCCTGGCTAACACCATGAAACCCCGTCTCTACTGAAAATACAAAAAAATTAGCCAGGCGTGGTGGCGGGTGCCTGTAGTCCCAGCTACTCGGGAGGCTGAGGCAGAAGAATGGCGTGAACCCAGGAAGCGGAGCTCGCAGTGAGCCGAGATTGCGATGGCCCCACTGCACTCCAACCTGGGCGACAGAGCGAGACTCCGTCTCAAAAAAAAAAAAAAAAAAAAGATATAGATGAAAATATTTCTGCTAGCTCTCCTAAGAAATTGCCTTAGATTAAAAATTCCTAAATCAGTAATGATAGATTCACACTATGCACTATGTTGTGGTTACATCCACTAATGCCTGTGGCAGGTATGGATCTATGCAAACTTTCTTACGGAACATAATGCTTCAGAATTCCTCTCCACTTTGCATTTCAGTATTTCAATTCAAGAACTAATTCATCTTTGTTGACATAGGATTGACACAGATAGATTTGAGTTGTTTTTCAAGGGGCTAAGTAGACAGGTTTGAAAGGAATTACAAACTGTGTAAGATTGTCCATCCCAGGAGAAAAGGAAAACATTTCATTCAAATTGAATAATGGTGGGAAGTAAGACATATATGGTATTATTCCTTTATGTTTTTAATGTATTAATGCATATTAAAAACAACTCAAAACTGCTGAAAGACTTAAACATTATCCAAATTATCTTAGCAAATAATGAAATTTATGGAAGCTAACAACTAACATCTATCAGTGCCTCTCCTGTGTGCCAAGCATTGTCCTTGGTACTCTACTTATCTAAATTCTTCCCTCAAAGACCTTGAAAAGTTGGCATTGAGTTTTGGCTTCGGTGGGATTGAATTTCAGCTTTGCTTGCCAATGTTCTGGTTGGTTGTCTGGTTCCATATTAAAATACTGCAAGTATTTATTTGTCTGTTATGCTCCTTTTGACATGAATAAAAAGTAAAGTTCCATAAGGATTGGTTTACTTACTCTAGTATATGTATTTTACTGCTAGTAATATAGTGTATATGGTACACAATATCATCCCAATCTGTGTGCAATGTAAACTTTGAAACATCTAGAGTAAATTTCAGTAGTGTTACTAATTAATGGGGAGAATGAGAACTCTGGAACTATTCCCTATGTGCTATTTCTTGAAGTAAAAGAAATGCTGTGTGGAAGGTCTAAAAAGTTTCTTAAAAGTTTGCATTTTCAACAAACTAAAATGGCTTATAAACTTATTCTGCATCTTCCAATAAATGAGAAACTTATAATTATTCACTGTCCCTTTTCCTATTATAGTACTTTGACCCCCTCTGTCTGAGTTATACTTGGGCATTTGATTTGACTTCCCGAGACACATAAGCTTGAGCACTACAAATTTCTGAATATTATTATGTGCTGTTTGTGAACAAGTCATTAGTGGTAGCCCATTTTTAATTAGGTTTTCAGTTGTGGAATGTAAACTAGCAAGTGAAAACAAGTGCAAAAGAAAAATATATTCCATGGCTTTAAGATCCTGGGAAAGCATGAATGCTCTAAATTCTTACTGGAAATTCAATTGATCCAGAAAACTAGACATCAGTAAGTGTTGTGGAAGTCAACACACAACAGTGTTGAGTGAAACCCTCAAAAGATGAGTTTATTATAGGTCCAGGGCCATGTAAAATGGTGACCCAGAAGAGCCTCATTGGCACATAGAAAAAATACTGTCCAATAAAAATGACATCATTAGCAATGATTCTTTGACACTCATACCCTAATAATTCTACTTTTAGGGAAACAATCAGAAATCTGGGGCCAGGCGCGGTGGCTCATGCCTGTAATCCCAGCACTTTGGGAGGCCGAGGCGGGTGGATCACGAGGTGAGGAGATTGAGACCATCTTGGCTAACACAGTGAAACCCCGTCTCTACTAAAAATAAAAAAATCAGCCGGGCGTAGTGATGGGCGCCTGTAGTCCCAGCCCTCGGGAGGCTGAGGCAGGAGAATGGCATGAACCTGGGAGGCAGAGCTTGCAGTGAGCTGAGATAGCACCACTGCGCTCCAGCCTGGGCGACAGAGTGAGACTCCGTCTCAAATAATAATAATAATCAGAAAAATGAAGAAAAATATTGAGAAATATAAATATCTTCTGAATTCTTATCAAAGTGTGTTGTGCATTTTGCTCTGTTGATCCTTAACACGAAGAATACAAAGCCATGAAGCTTAACAGTAAAAGCAAATTTTTAAAGTCAACTTTAAAAGTTGAGTTTTAATTTCTAAATAATATACATGAGAATTGTTGGCTATTTTTTAATGTTGCACACTTACTCATATTTCTATGGACACAATAATTGTCTTGAAAAACATTCTTTGTTGCAAGGAAGATGGAACCCTAAAAATAATTATCAGCCCTCCATCTTAGAATAATCCCCTCCTTTGCACATAAAAAGCTGAGTGACCATATCTTAAAATGATGGTCCATATCTATAAAATGACCATATCTATAAAAGTGACCATATCTATAAAAATGATTTTCACATTGCTTGTGTCCTTTTAATTAGGAATGACCTTTTGGTACTATTTCAACCTTAAGAGATTTAGTGAGGCTAACAAGATAGAGGCTAGTTTTGAATTTCCCCTGGTTTTGAAATTTCCCCCTACATGTCAAACACTATTTGGCAGTGTTCAGTAAATTTATTTTTGGACTTATACCTTTGGAACAATACAGGCTGTATGGAATATTTTAGCCATTTTTCTTCTCAGTAACACAATAGTTTTGAATATTTCATTTTTTCCTCTGCAATTATTATCCCTTCCAGGTAGGAACTCTCTATCTAGTTCCAGTCTAATGAAGTTTTTAGACAAACTTCAATATCTTTTAATAGAAGTACTATATTGAAAAGTTACATGACTGCTGAAAACATAACATATTTGATTTCAGTAATTAGTTTGATATGAGTTCTCCATATCTTTTTGGACAACATGAAAAAATTCCCTTTCATTGTTCTCAAATAATCCCTACTAAGGAATAAATTTTGATATGAAGTACAGGGACTTGTAACTATGTCTGGCTTTTCTTTTTCATGAATGATTTTAATAAAGGCTTATATACAGCATTCTTAATCAATTTTTTAGCAATGCCATGGAGTAAATTGTATTCCTCCAATATTCATATGTTAAAGCCCTAACCCCCAGTGTGATGGAATCTAGAGACAGGGCCTTTGGGGGACAGTTAGGTTTGGATAAGTTCATGACAGTAGGGTCATCATGGTGGCAATGATACCCTTATAAAGGAAGAACCTGAGAGTTTTCTTCCTCTTTCTCTCTACTATGTGAGAATGCAGAGAAACGGTGGCCATCTGCAAGCCAGTAAGACAGCCCTCACCAGGGAGCTGAATCAGGTGACACTTTGATCTGGAACTTCTCAGCCTCCAAAACTATGAGTGATAAATTCTTGTTTAAGCCACCCAGTTTATAGTATTTTGTTATAACCACCTCAGCTGATTAGTACCGATAACAAAGTTTGGAGGAATAGCTAATATAAGTGAAAAGCATAATTATCAGTATTGATAATAACAGATTCAGATTAAAAAGATTTTGATACAATGAATTAATTGCCTAGATTCAAGATATCAGACAAGGTTTAATATAAAATGTTGTGCTTAAATTTTTATAAAAATCTCCTACATAAAAAAAATATAGAGAATATATCATTTAAATAGCGGTGGATTTGCAAAAAGTTAAAATTTAATTGTGTGGTAATGTTTATGCTTTTAAAGTCAGAATACAGCTAAGAATTGTGTAAAATTTTGGTATCACATTCTAAGGTGGAAATTGGCAAGCTGTAGCAGGTCATAGGGAGGGTGATCATGATGTTGGACAGTTTAAAAGGCATATTATATAATGGATAGCTTCAGTGTCTAGCCAGTTTTGAGTAATTGGGACTAGATTTACCCTCCTGCTTAAAACAAATAAAAATAACCTGATACAATATATAAAATAGTGGTGTCAAGATTTTGGACATCAGTCAGTAGAGGACTGATCTTGGAAAGATGGAAAGTAAACAGAACAAGCATTAAGATTATCCCATCTTCTTTTAGAAAAGTTTGCAACCATGGTGCCGAAAAGCGGTGGTGGAGAAGAACTCAGGAGGAGGCTGGCAGTCTTCATAGGTTGAAGAGAAGGAGCTAAGTTTGGAGACTCCAAAGCAGCTAGATTTCACATGGCAGAATACCAGAGAGAGGAGAGACACACTGACTCAGAAATCTGCACATGCAGAACATTCAACTAAGTAATGATCGGCACATGAATGGGAGGAACCTACCAACACTGGGGAATGATTAAAATGAGTAGTCTTAGGAACTCACATAGCTTCCATGTTTTCATCACAGTTCATGTTTTCATTAGCCAGAGTAAAAAAATAATCTCACAATCCACAGACAAAGAAGTAGCAAGATGGTAGATTTAAACCCAACCACATAAATAATTACAGTAAGTGTAAATGGTCTAAATAAAGCATAGGTCATCGCATTGGAAAAAACAGCAAGACCCAACTGTATACCACTTAAAAGAAACCTGCATTAAATATAAAGACATAAATAAAAGTAAAAAGATGAAAATTATATTATGAATAACTGATGGAACTTAGTATGTGTAGTCGCAAAATGAGATACAGAAGAGAGACAGAAACATAATCTTCCAAAATATACATATTTCCTTTAGCATAGACGCTACTGTTTCTAGAAATAGGATTGCTAAAGCAAGTTACAGACACACAACTATGTAGTGCTTAGGGAGGTGAATTTCCTACATATGTATTGGGTAAATCTCTTTTTAAGCATCTTCAAGTCTTCTTAAGCCATGATATGGCCATAGTTTATTTTACTTATTGTTTATCAGTTGTTAATCAGAAATGAGAAAAGGCTTTTATTAATCCTCAATTAATTATTTTTTACTGCTTTCTCCTTTGCCTTGCCTGTTCTTCTCTTCCTTTCTCCTCTTCCTTTTCTTCTTCTTCCTTCTTTTCTTCTTCCTTTTTCTCCTCCCTCTTTCCCTCTTTTTCTTTCTTTTTTTATGATTTCTTTGAAAATGTCTTATATTATTGTAAAATGTGTTTGAAGACATAAATGATTCTTTCCCTAGGCATTTTTTTCTTGCTGCTTTTTTGTGTTTGTTTGTTTTTGAGAGATGATCTTGCTCTGTTGCCCAGGCTGGAATGCAGTGGCATGATCATAGCTCACTGCAGCCCTGACCTCCTGAGTTCAAGTGATCCTCCTGCCTCAGCCTCTTGAGTAGCTGGGACCACAGGCATGAGCCACCATGCCCAGCTAAATTTTTCAATTATTATTATTATTATTATTTGTAGAGATGAGGTCTCACTATGTTTCCGAGACTAGTCTCAAACTCCTGTGCTCAAGTTATCCTCCCACCCCTGCCTCCCAAAGTGCTAGGATTTTAGGTGTGAGCCACTGCACCTGGTCCCTAGGCATTTTGTGACTTCAATTGATTTATATTCCTTTTGCCCCTATTATGTATCAAAATAGATCACATAATATGAAATAATAGCAGAAAGGAAAAACACACTAAAGAAACTATTGGAAAGTTCTATTTAATCCAAAGAAAGCAAAGTAAGACATGTTGGCAATCATTGTTAAGAACATAGAACTTTGCTCACTCTACTGTACTGGTTGGCCTATCATGAGAAAAATATTAACAGCACTGTTAAGGACTGTAATTAACTTATCTATGTGCATCCATATTTGAATGTAAGAGTATTTTTGAAATAAACAGCACCATAGAATATTAGAACTCTTTAGAGGGTTATACTAAATTAATTAGGCCTGAAGCTGAAGAACTAATTATGTGTTACGTGTCATTGGGATTGGGTTCTTAAGTAGCAGATTTTGCCTCAATAATTGGGGGAAAAAAGTTCTAACAATTACAATGTTAGAAAATTGGAATAGGTTATTTTTCTAAGCCTTTTAATTTTAGAAATTGGAAGAATTAAAACAGAGGTTGGATTCAGGGATGTGCCTATATGAAACTTTGGGTAAATTAAAAAAAAAAAAAAGTACTCTGTTTGGTAGACTTAATACCAATTACGCACTTTGTGTGGACGTATCCCCATGCCAGCTATGTGGCTTGGTGGGGTAGAATATGGCCTTCCTTAGGATCAGCCTTCATTTTTCCTCTCAAGTGGGAGCCTTTTACAGTGTCTTCTTAGAAATGCTGTAGATCAACTTCCTGAGGTAGGTATGAGTTTGGGGTTGATAACTTCCAATGTCTGATCTATATTTTTCGTTGTAACTAGATATAAATCAGGGCCTTAGGTGTCCTAATCTCCACAGAGACCACATTCAAAGAAGCCTCATGTCAAAATCAAAAGTATTGTGAGAAGAATTTCACTCATTACTTATGTCTCTCAGAAACCATTAAACGTGATTCAGTTTATAACCTGCATAGCATTTCTCAAAAGTCTCTTTCTTCACTTGAGCCTGGTCAAATTCCCTCACACTTCATAATTGCCCCAGAGAGCCTCACATGCCAACCCTCTATAAATTCTCTCTGAAGCCCCAACCCATGAGGGTGTCTATCTATCGTTTGTCTCCTTTGTTTCTTCTGCATTTCCCATCTGGTTTTTCTTCTCTTCGTGCTCCCAGATTTTATAATATTAGGAAAAAAACTGTGTTAAAAAAAGAACTTTCCTTAGATTGTGAGAGAACTGGGAGAAGTTGAGCAAACAAAGATAAAAATCTCATCTTATTTTTCTCCTAGAACTTTTATTCTCATTTTCTCTCCACTTGGTTATCTGATTCTTTAACAGCACAACCTGGAAACCAGTATGAGATAAACTAAATGATTTTTGGGTACTTTTGGATGAACATTTGTATGTTAATACTTACTGAGTGAATCCAATGTCTGCAGCTCCTTCTACTAAACTCTAAATAAGAAGCAAAGCAATTTATGTGAATAATCCCTACTCAAAAGGAATGTACAATCTCATGAGTCAGACTGGATAAAAATCACATGAAATAGATTTAAAGGAGGAAAACCAATAAACAGTGAAAATGACTACAGCTCTATATGCACAAATACACTGAGAGTTACCTGAATGTTCATTACACAGCATAAACAAAACTGTGGAAAAACCAGGGAAAGTTTCATGGAAGAGGTAACCATTGAGTAAATGTTTAGAAGATGTAAAAGATCATGTAACTAGGGAAATTAATATAGAAATAGACTAGTGCATCTGTAATCCCAGCTACTCCGGAGGCAGAAGCGGGAGAATCGCTTGAACCTGGGAGGTGGAGGTTGTAGTGAGTGGAGATTGTGCCACTGCACTCCAGCCTGGGGGTTAAGAGTGATACTCTGTCTAAAAAAAAAAAAAAAAAAAAAAAAGGAAAAGTAATGGCCAGGAGATCATGAGTATACTTACTTGCTGCAACAGAGAGTCTCGGCAAGCTGAAATACTCTTTTTTTTCCCTCAAAAGGAATGCCACTCTCCATCTTCTGAGCTCCCATATGACTCATTGCATGACTTGACTGTTATTTATCACATTCTGCCTTGAGTTAGTTACACATGTTTTGATTTTCTTCATTAAATAGCAACTCCTAGAATATAGAGATACTAGCTACTCCTTTCCCTTCCCTTTTCTGTAACACTTCACACAGAGTCTAGCAAATTGTCATTGTTCATTAAAAACCTGCTGAATTAGAGTTAATGAGAAGCTAGTGAGTAGAAGGTGGGTAGGGGAGCGGAGAAGGACTGCAATGCTTCCACTAATGAGTTTAAGTCTGATATTGGAGATAACTGAAATTCAAACATACCAGTGATGTAATAAAAATGAGATTTTACAAAAATCTTTCTGTTAATCCATGTATGAAGTGGAAGATAACAAGTTCATCTTTTTATTTGTATAGGTATTATCCCAGATGTTTAGGAAGAGATATTCCATATAGATGGTACATAGTGTTGAACTGTAAGCTACTTTTACTCATTGAAACTTTTGAATGAATACACTTAGCCTTCTTGAATTTTACAGGCTGTTCAAGTTGCTTTGAGAATCTTATGTGTGTGAATAAATTTCTTCATAACGGTTCTTCTTTCTTTCTGGCATTGCTGATTGTAAATAGGAGTGATCCATGCTCTGGTTTGGCATGTTTTAAATAATACATATGCACATGGAGTTTGAAAAAAAAAAAAACATCTGGAATTGGAATTCCAGATTTAAGCTTCAAAAAAGATTTTTAGGAAAGATTTATTCTAATTTTAAGAAATTTTTAAATTGAGAGATTTCAGAACTATTTTATTTAACTAATTTCTACTCTCTCCTGGTCTTAAAATGTTTTAGAACAATTGCTAGTGCCGTATGATTTAGGTACTTCTATTCACCTTCAATTAATAAAATCCTGTTCATGTGAATTTTTTGTTACTGGAATTTAACACAAATTTTAAAATGATTGAAATTGCACAACTAATAGATGTTGATTGGTGATTTCAGTTAAGCTTTCAATTATTTTTCTCATATTGTTAACATATATTTGAATTTATGACCTAGATAGGATTTGAAAAAAAATCTTGTGTTTACTTTTATTATAAAGGTAATACATAATCAGTGTATGTATAGCTTCTGAATTTCTTTGGGTATATAATTAATGGAGTATATAAAACAAAAGTAAATTGCTTTTTGTGAAGGAAAAGCAATATAATGTTTCAAGCATGAGTTTACAATTATTTGGTGAGTCCATCTCTCATACCAAGAGGATAGGATTAAAATGCTACAACTTAGTCTCTAAATGGGGATTTCTTTACAGGTCCCAAACTTAAACTATTGAATGGTTTAGAAATTTAATATAATGTAAACAGTTGGACAACCAAAGCAGTTTCTATTTTGTAAGTATAAATAAAGTCCCCCCAACCCCCCCATCCCCTCCCTGTCTCTTCGTTGGATTTAAAAAGAAAGGTATTTTTGCACAGACACAAAGCCAGAGATGTCATCTTTAGAAGATGGAGAGTAACTCTTCACTTTAATTTAAAGACAACGGGAAAAAGTGCAGCAAGAGACCTTAGAAGTAGCCAAGGGTTCCAAGTACTTTGTTATTATAAAGGCTTCCAGAAATCAGATTTCTATTCTCCAAACAAATGGGCATTAAAAAGGGCTCAGCAAACTATGTACATGGTATTCTTTTCCTTGGCTATACAATTTTAGTTAGTATATTGCCTTTTTGGTTTAATTCCAATGGCACAGTTCATAGATTTAAGTTTTCTTTTTTCTTTTGGAGGCTAAGCAAAATGATCATAAAATAAAAATCTTTGACAGTATGTTCTACTGTAAAATATAACACTCCTTCTTAAAAAGAGAACACCTACTCCCAAAAGTTATACAAAAAGAAGGCAGCACCATAAAAAAAGCTAAGGACACTTCAAACAGTAGTTTGAACCATATGACATTCCTCAGTAAATTTCAGTTACAATAGAATGAATTACAGGACTTAATGAAACCATCAGAGAAAACTGAATAAACAGTTTCAGAGACAGGGAAGATCCCCTGTCACAAATATGTGCTCATTGCGATACTTATTTTCTTAGCCCATGAGATGAAATTTCAGTTTGTTTGTGAGAACTAGTTACTCCTTTCCCAGACTGGGCAGTAGCTATCTGAATGTTTCTGTATGAATGAAAACTCGTCTGCCAGGGAATAAAAATGGTAAGGACCTTTAGCAATGCCCTGTTATGTTTCTGAATTTTGTAGAACTGGCAGTCATCTGATAATGTTGAAAATATATAGCTCTCAAAGAAATAGGGCTGGATTCTCCGAATATGTTTTGCACAACAGATCCCTCTGGCAGTTTTATGATTTTGCACAGCTTGTAGGGAGAGACTGGACTAGCTGGATGTTTCCTGGTTTCATTAGCATAGCCCAGCCCACTTCCAACACACGCCCAGAAGTACCTCATTAACCATTGGGATTGCAGCCAAAAACATAAGACTACAGTGAATATAAGGGGAATTACTGGCGAGAGAGCTGTAGACCAACTTAACACCGAACCCATTACTTTTCCAAGACCAGAAAAATATATTACATGTACAGGAACTACTTCTCCTTCAGATAAGAATTCAAGGTTTTAATCTATAGTTTTAAAATCTAGAATAATTAGCTGTATCATAAAAAGACAGCTGCATATATTGAAGTGCTTCTGTTAATCTCTCTCTCTCTTTCATTTACTTATTTTCTGGGCAGCTTTGACATTGTCAACCACAGACGAATATGAGCTTGGCATTGAAAGGAGGTGTTCTGCAATGATTTTTTTTCTTGTTTAGAGAAGTTTACTTCTACAAGAAGAAATCTGAAAAATGACAGGAGCAAAGAAGAAAAAGAAAAGCATGCTTTGGGGCAAGATGCATACCCCCCAGTGTGAAGACATTATACAGTGGTGTAGAAAGCGACTGCCCATTTTGGATTGGGCACCACATTACAATCTGAAAGAAAACTTGCTTCCAGACACTGTGTCTGGGATAATGTTGGCAGTTCAACAGGTGACCCAAGGTAATGTATTGCATTTGAATTTCCTGTATTATGCAGAGTAGATGTCACTTTGCTTTCTTGGAATAATAGTATGACCTAGAAAAAACAATTTAGCTAAAGAAATGGATATTAGCTGTGGGGAAATAAGCATATTGGATATCTTTGGAGAAGAGTTTTCCTAATTGTCTTTTTTCCTCTGTATTTTGATAGCTATTAAGCATTGAATAAACTTTTGAATGACATTACATTTTTTCACTGTTAAAATTCATACTGTTGTAGAGTGAAAGATTAATAATTATGGGAGAATCAGTTTTTATAACATGATCTGTTGATATAGTTTCCTACTTTCACTGAATCAAGCTATAAAATTCTCCTGGCTTGAACACAATCGTTTTGGAACCTAATTAGCAGCACACAATTACCTGTTGTAGCCTTGAGAGTTGCTATAAACAAGGAACAAAGCTTTCTGTACATAAAGGAGGCTCTCTGCCAAGATTGGTATTTGCAAAGAGAATCCTGTGTGTCCTTAGAGCTTATGTTTTACTGTGTATGCTGATTTACTTCTGTATCACATTACCTACTACATCTATTTCTCAGTAAGAAATTTAAACTGGTGAGAAGTCTGATTTTAACTTTCCCAAAAGCAGATTAAATGATATTCTGGATTTAGATAGGTGTTTCTATTGGTGAGAGCTACCGACCTAGTGTGCATGTGTGTGTATTTGTTTGCCTTAAAGATATATCCATTGCAGTTCTTGGCTAATTCAAATAATTTTCTACCTGTAGCAAGGAAAGGAACTAATTTCTGAACCTTGAGAATTTAGAGCAGTTTCCTTGGCATAGACACTGCAGGTTTATATTTCCTTGCAGTTTCACTACCTCCTTGGCTTTAACTATTATTTATATTGTTAAATTATAAGTACTCTTTTAATTAAATTATTCTGTAGCTGGAACAAACTGGTTTATGTATTTGTGTTTTTAGTATGATTAGGAACATCTGCACTAGTGACTTTAGGATCCATAACACTGTCATACTTTATGGGATTCCATTTTACTGAATAGTCTTATATTTTTAATGACCATTTCGCCAATAGCAATGCATAGTAATCTTTCAGAAAAATGCAAAGTAAATAACAGGTTTGAGCATTTTTGGACTTGCTTTTATTCAGTTCTAAATTCAAAACGAAACACTACCAATGTACTTTGAAAACTTAAGTGATGAACTTTTTTTTTTTAACCAGATAGTTTCAGCATGTTTTAAATTTATTTTGCTTTAATTTAATGTAAAATGAAAGAGAATTATGTTTTTAATAATAATTTCAGTTTTTTACCTTTGGAAAATATCAGGTTAATAAGACAATTTGAGGATAAGATAAAGTTATCTATGGTGTATCATTAGTGATATTATGTATGTAGAAGTTTCAGTAATTAATTATACAGTTTTTATTTGTGTATAGATTTTGAGGGATTTTGTTTTATGACTCATGTATTTCACTGGTTATGAAGGGACACATTAGCCAGCCCCAAGACTGATAAGAAGCACAGCACGTACCCAGCCCTAGTGTCTCGGGAAGTTATGAATCTGGCTGCTGGTTCTCTTGGAAGGGCTACCAGTGAATGGATAAGACTACACTACAAAAACTTAAACATTTTTGTTTGTGAAATTTAAGACTAATTATTTTTAAAATGTCTATTCTTTTAAAAACAATTTTCTCAAACTTTTTCATGACCATGTACTATGTATAGAGAATTAAAAAGTGAAATGCCATAAGCTACCATTTGTTGTAAGAGGCAGTGCCCTAAACCCCTACATACATTATCTCCCTCTATCCTAACAGAATCCCGAGTCACAGCAGTCTCCTCTCCTTCTTCCACAGGAGAAAATGGAGGCTTAGAAGAGTTAGAAATTTTCCCCAGACCTCATACCTGATAAGTACTGGAGTCAGGACTTGATTCCAAAGCCAACACCCTTAACATTTTCACTTTATACTCTACACTGCCAAAATAACCAGACTTTTCATAACACCAATGTTATTAGTAATAGAAGACATTTCTTTAGAAAGGTGTGACTATCCTTCCCTTCAAATCACTTTTGCATTAAGGTTTCATCCCTGCAGTTTTTAGATTCAAAGGCAAAGTGACAGGAAAAATAACTAGAGTGGGATACAGTGTAAGGAAGGCATTTAGATATCATTTCCTCTTGTTTGTCTGAATACAATATTGGCAGTTATTATCAGCTCAATTTTCTAAGGAAAATTAGAAGAAAGAGGGATAATTTTTGTTCTTGCATCATAACACAAACAATAGGATCAAGCACCATTTTTTTTTAGCTTTACCGATTTTTGAAGCAGCTTTTCAGTTACTCAGCATAGTTGAATTATATAAAATTGTCCAATTTAATGTTTCTTTTGACCTACAAAGATGGAAGGTTTATGTTTCAATCTAGTAGTTGTTTTTAGTTCTTCTTTCTCAAGAGTGCACTTGAATTAAGAAGGATAATGGAAATTCATTTGAGTGTTTTCTATATGTCAAATACCAAGAAGCTGTTTTAAATTTATTTTAATAAAGTACATCTTTACTTTATTAAAGATTCCCTAATTGTTAAATATAGATGCTTTTCTATTATCAGTAGCATTTTCTGTGTTGACTACAGTCTTTCTGAAATCCTTTATTCTCTTGGTTTTTAGACAGCACTCTTGTTTTTCTCCTACTACCTGTCTGTCCTTCTCTTCTTAATGATTCACTGCAGATGTTCTGCCTCCCACCAAACATTGGTGTCCTGGAGATTCAAACCCTGGCCTTCTCTAAAAGCATAAAAGATGCTAATCACCTATTAATGAAACTTTCTTCTCAACTTGAGATCTACATATTTATTTATTAATTTTTAAAAATCAGCCAGATTATCAGCAAAATGTGATGTATACACTGCAAGACTACCTTTTCCAGCTTTCTTTGAGGGTAGGTGTTGCCCTGTGATTATATTTTGGCCAAGGGAAAATAGGCAGAAGTATACTTCTTCCAGTCCTAGCCCGTGAAAGTCATGTATGATCCTCATATCCCCTATATGCTGGCAGGTATTAGTGCCCAAGGCAAATTTGAAAGCTATGTATTGGAGGTAGCATTGACTCTATCAGCCTTGGTTCCTGAGTGGCCTTGGAGATCCACATATTTAAGTATGCCTAACCTAGAATGTTCTAAATGTACTTCAAATGCAGTGTCTTCTAAAACAAACTGAATGAAATCTCCATTTGAAGCAGAACTATAATAATAACAACAATAGTTTTTAGGCACAGATGCAAGCAGTATTGTAAAAACCCTTGACATATATACAAAACTGAAGCTGGGAGAGGACAAACAACTTGCCTGAAGTCACACAGCAAATGAATGGAAGAGGTAGGATTTGAACTCAAGTAATCTGGTCCTGAGACTATGCCCTCATCTTTATACTAAACTTCTTCTCTTAGACAGTCCTGCGCATCATTCTCAACTCTTTCCTTTCTTTTGCCACCCTGCCCACTAGCATACGATCAGCTGCCAGGTTCTTTTGTTTCTATCCCCTATCATTTTAACCAAGTAGTCTTGTTTCATGGGCCCTGCAGCCGCTGTAATTCTCTGTCTGAACTATTGAAACCATCATCATCTTGTGGGTCTTCATTCCTTACTCTGTCTCCGCCTGTAGGCCATATTCCATACTGCAGCCAGAATAATCACAAAAATTGGAATGCATCGATCCTGTTCAGAATTGTTTAATGAACCTCTATTTTCTCTAGAGTAAAAGTCCAATTCTTCAGCATGTCCTATTAGATCAGTAATAATCTGGGCCTCTTGATACAAAGCTCTACGCAAAGAGATCTCTCCTCTAAGAATCCCTCCCAATCTCCTAGGAAGACGTTTTCTTCCCTCCTACCCTCTTTGTACTTTTTACATATCTCTTTGATAGGCATTAACATATTGTATTATAATATCTTGCGACAACACTTTCCACACTAGTCTGTAAGCTCTGGAAACAAGACAATTTCTTAATCTATATATTCTTACCAGCTTGTATATTGCTTGGCACATGAATGTTTTCTGGAAGAATTAAAACATTCTAGAAGTCACCAATTGTTCCATTGTAGCATGCTATCACTCTAGAGAGGAAAATGAATTTAAACTAATCTTATGTTTTATTATACAAATAAATGTAATAAAGATACTGATAGTAAAAAAAATACTTTAAAATACAAGTAATTGATTTTTTCCAGTGTCTCTTACTTTCTTGAAATTACAAATTTGCAGGTCTCCTGACAAATCTGGCAAAAGATATGTTTTCTTTGTGCCAAACAATGTTAATTTTTTCTTCAGCCAACAGTGACAAATATGAATAGTTTATATAAAAGTCCAGATGCCCAGCTTCTCTTGAAAAATCTGGGGAGACATGGCCATACAGGGCCCACATCCCCATGTGGCAAAATCTGCAGGCCCGTAAGAAAGGCTACTCACTTTTGCCACAGCCCCCACTACTCATATGTTCACTGCCACCCTTCCTGCTGGTATGCCCATTATCTATCTAGCTCTATGAATGGCTAAATTTGTTTCCCCGCCAAGATACTTTCTAATATATTTTGTTGAAATGCCTCTAATTTGCCCTTGAATAAAACCTTTATAGGGAGATGATATAATTTTAGCTTCTTCACCTAGAACCACAGAACCTTCAGGTCTGTGAACCTGGACTCATATATTTCAATATACTTCATTTCTTTATAATCATATGCATTGTCTGTTACGATTTTTACAATGCGTTCTGGGAAGGAGTCCAGCACCTTTACTAGACTGCCAAAGGGGTGGTTACCCCTCTCCAGAGTAAATAGATATAATATAGAGATGTATAAAATAACATGTAGATGTATTAATTTCAAAGAAAGAAAGATAAAATAAACTTCAGGTCCTTCTTTTACTAAGTTCAAATATTTCCTAAAACCCACTTGTATTTTTAAAAGTGTTTTTAACATTTGGCAGTTCTCATTAGTAACATCAGGTAAGAGCCTTTATATTTAGTATCTGCCGTGATGTTCTTTAACTGATATCTTGAAGACCTTCACTGTCAAATATATTTTGTAGATAAGCCAACATTTGTAGAGAATGTCATTGACTTAAAACATGTCACCAACACGGGTGGCAAGCTAAGCAGTATAAGACTCTGGTTTCTAAAGCATTTAGTGCACATTGCAGCCTGAATGACCACTTGGGGGAAAGAGTTTCTCTGTTTCCAACATGCAAACTCAAGCACTGAGACAGGGTGGAGACCTGAAATGCATGACTTTCCATATGAGAACCTAATCCACTGGGGTGGAATATGAGAATGTTGGCCTTGCATTCCAAGGGATCACCTAGACTTTTTCTTCCCAAACCATGTAACTTTTAAGCTGCCATAGGGTTGCCTGGTGTTCAAACCACAAGGTTTTGGGCTGCAGACAAAGATGGATGTTCCTTATAATTATGCAGAATGTGTGGCATTGCTGGCACCAAACCTTGTGTGTGGAAGCTGAGCTTCATTGCACTCCTGAGGGCAGCTTAGTGACAAGCAGAACAATAAGTGGAAATTCCTGAGGCATACTGCATTGCACAGATTAAAGGCTTGTTTAGGAATGTTTCCCTGCATGGTCTCAGCTTTGGGGATACAGAATCCTAGCATTAGCCACGCATCTCTAACTTAGCTCCCTTAATCACTGTATCTTCCTGCTAGTAACTTTTCTCCAGGAGCAATGGCATCCAAATATTCCTAAATGAGTCTAAAGTATATTTTCCTTACCCCATGAAAATACAGAAGAGCTGTGACACATTTTTGTCTTTTCCTTCTCCATTTCCCCTCATCCCATTACCCAATCCCTCACTATAGCTCCAAGCTTCATTTGGTACTTTTGACTCACTTTTTATTTTTCTTTAATGAAAAACAAGATGGTTTAGATGTTAAAGGACCCTGTATTTATTTATGCACTTAGCATAATGCTCCCTATAACATTTAGAGCTGTCCATATGGAAGAACCACAACCTTTAATTTTAGAATGTTGAAAACATGGCAAGATTTGCAACAAAATACATTGGCAGTGAGTGTCAAAATGAGATATGTGGTGTATCTTCTGTTTTTATCTGCTATGAACCATCCCTGCTCTTTTCAGTAACTATATATCAGATTAGTTTGGGCGAACAACCCCTCTTCCATATTTAGTACAAGTGATTTAGGTGAGGTTCTATTCCTGGCACAGTGGATGGTGTCCAGGCTGATCAGGGGACTGAATGCCTCTAGACCAGGATTCTCAAACTGGAGACCTATTAGAACCACCTTGGGGATTAAAAGAACGCTAATACAAGGGTTCCATCTCTAGCAATGAAACCAGATTTTCTGGAAATTGTGCTCAGGCATTGAGACATTGTCTTTCTTCTATTCTTCTTTAAAAATGTTGTGGTTTCTAATGTGAAATAGATGACAGCAGGATCTAGCCATAGTTACTGGACCAGGTAAAGGTTTGTGGGCCAAGATGTGATGATTAGCATAGTTCCATACACCTGGCCAGTGACTGATTCAAGAATAAGTTCTGACCTCTAGGCATAAGGATATGAGTTTATTATACAAGGGGTCAGCTATTTATAATTAAAATGGTAATGGCAATCTAAATGACCTGAGTGGTCAGTCTGGGTCCCAGCACATGTATGAGACCTTTTAGGTGGCCAAAACTTCCTTCGTGCTGAAACTGATGACCGTAGAGGTAATGTGCCTCTACAGTTTCCCAGGACCTCCAAAGCCTGAAAATGAAGCCAATCCAGCAAAATGCATCAGAGAGAAACTGAGTCCTGATGACAACTACTACAGCCCTGACTCTTCATTTCCATGTGCACTTTTTTACTTTGCTTATATAGATTTAAGTTGGGTTTCTTCTAGTCACCTTAATGACACATTTGAGTGCTATTATAGTGTGAATGTGATATATACATTATTTCTAATATTTTGAAACCCAGAAAGATAGGTATTATTCTACTGAAGAGCATCTCATGAAAATATGAGCTCTGAACATTAGGTGAATTGGCCCACTTCTAGGACTGCTAAGATGGATTAAAACCTAAAACTGCACTGCTCCATTCCTCATTCTTCACTGGTATCTGTTCCCCAGCTTGCTTCTAGCAAGACAGACATAGCCTGGGTGGGACCAGGGCTGACTCTGAGCCTCCCTTCACATCTACTCCTCAGACTGCCCCTTCCCATGATGACATGTCACCTGCCTTGATAAAATAAAATCCTGGATTTCCTACCAGAAGAGAGCTTTGCTGGTGAGAAGCAATACAATGAGCTATTGCTCTTTCACCTGAGGTTCTCTCACGGCCCTCTGCTCCACAGAGTAGCTTAGGAGGAAAGAGGGAGGGGAGACATACTTTAATACTGGCCGAAGCATCCATGAATAATAGATTTTACCATGTAGCAGAGGTGACACACGGATGAAATGTTTGAATGAAACTTTACTAAAGGCTAGAGAGCAATGAAAAGGGAAAATAACCAGGCTTACTGCTGTCTGCTTGGTTTGATCCCTCTTGTCTCAGCTCTGTTTCCTCTATCAGAACAGATGACATCTCTAATGCTTATTATCCCCTGTTCAGAGCACTCCTGTGGACATTTAACCTCTCCTTTTCTGAGTCCAAGAGGAAGGCCTGCTTTGGGCTCTCCTAACCGTTTTAACATTGGAGATACCTGCACACAGGCAAGACTTGACTCCTATTCATAGCCAGGAGCCTCAGACAGCATAGTTTCTTCTCATTTAACACCATTTCTCTAAATAAAAAAATTAAAAAAAAAACACATTTTTCCTCTTCATTCTTTGTGCTTAACTGCCTTTTCCTTCTATACAGCTTGTTTTTCATGAGCTAATCCATTTGTTTTTTATTTTAGGTTTGGAGGTACGTGTGTGCCCATTGTCCTCATGGCCACTTCCCTGATAATAGTAGATATAACCAACAATTGCTAAATGTTTAAAGTGTGCCATAAACTGTGCTAAGGATTCATTGTCTATTATATCAATTAATCTTCATAATGACCCTAAGAGTTTGATACTGTTATCTGTATTTAACAGATGAAGAAAAGTAGATTAATTTGCTAAGGTAATCCAGTTAGCATAAGGCAGAAGGAGTGTTTAAATGCAGGTCTTTCTGACTCCTAAGCCTGTGCTTCTACCTTAAGAGCCACCAAAATTTACCCTGCTAGGTAGGATGTCTCTCACATACAGTTTTGTCCCTCTGTTATCTATCTTGAACTGGAACAAAACTAAATTTTGAGTTAGATAGTGGAAACCTTGTTTTTAAAATTCCTTCAGCAACAGTGCAAATACCTTTTTACCTGCTCTTTCACTCTGTGTTGTTCCCTTGCTTCACATGATCTCTTTGGTCTCTCTGTTTCCTTACTGTCTTTATTCTCATCCCTTTCTATTTCTAGCTCCTTCCTGAAACTCCAAATACTACCCCGGGACTGAAACCACAGGTGTGCATTGATTAGCTTCCATAGTATTGGGAATCAATGTTTAAACACCAGAAGACTTAATTTTAAAATTGAAGGCTTTCCCTCCCTTCATTTAAATATAGTCATCTAACCACACAGGTTCCATATTCCCAAATGGCAACAATAGGCTGAAGTTGACTTTTGCCTGTACCCTTTATATGGACATGAACTTTCTAATTGCCATACCCTTCCACACTCCCGTTCTTTGTACATCAGCACTGCTTAACAACTGCTGTTTTATTCTGCTCAGCTCTAGAACAGACATTCTCAAACTCAGCTCAAGCACAACTTGAGAAGGATTAGACTTGTGAAAATGCTTTTCAAGGCCTTTCAATTTCTGCATTTCATCTTTCCAGTCACACCTTGTTTAAGTTCCCTTCAGCATCATATGTTCTATCTATATTGGACTGCACTTAGTATTCTAAAGGATCATGCTTCTTTGCCTCAGGACATTTGCACATGCTGTTTCCTCTAAAATGAATAATATTCCCCTGCCTTGTCCGTTTCACCTGATTATAACCTACCATATTTCAGGAATGGGTTTAGTTCAGTAATTCTCAACCATGGCTGCATATTAGAGTCTCTTGTGGCACTGAACAAAAATACTCATGTCCAATCTCCACCCTAGATTAATTAAATTAGAATCTCTGGATAATTTAGGGCTAATAATTTTATGTTCTGTGCCTCAGCTTACTCAACTAATGAAAAAAATAAAAATAAAAATGAGCAGCCAGGGTTGAGAACTACAGGCTTTCAGAAAGCACTGTTGATACCTCTATTTTGTTTTTCCATGGTACCTATATCCTTAACTAACTTTATAGCATTTGTTTTTGATTCATATTTGATTTAGCACTATACTAGTCCATTTTGACACTGCTGTAAAGAAATACCCGAGACGGGGTAATTTATAAAGGAAAGAGGTTTAATTGACTCACAGTTCCATATGGCTGGGGAGGCCTTAGGAAACTTACAGTCATGGCAGAAGGAAAAACAAGCACCTTCTCGACAAGGCAGCAGGAGAGAGAAGAGAGCAGGGGAAACTGCTTTTTATAAAACCACATGGGACAAACCACCACTGTGATCCAATCTCCTCCCACCATATCCCTCCCTTGACACATGGGGATTATGGAGATTACAATTAGAGATGAGATTTAGGTAGGGACACAGAGCCAAACCATATCAATTGCCTAAGCCATATGTTCCTTGAGGGCAGAGATTATTTACAGTTTAGGAAGACCAATCACCTTGGCTTTAGCACTGAAAGTCCTGAGTTCCAGGAAATATTTTCAGCTCCTATCCCCCAGTATTTGGCACAGAGTAAGTACTAAAATATTTGTTGACAGTGAACAATCATAATTGAGATAGATGGATGGGGTTTTCCTATGCCCATGCTCCTTCTGGTGGCTCCTCTCTTCATGGGAACTTTGTCTCTTTCTGTTTCTATTACTTAAGCTCTTAGGTCTGTTGGACTTGGGGTTTCTTGATCATAGTGATTCTTTATGTTCACGCTTGTGAGACCTCACCTGTGTAGCAAGTCACAGGAGGAAAGTATGATGTGATTGGCCTCAACCTCTCTAATGATTAGAAATACTGACCTTGGAGTAATAATGGTTGTTTGTGGACCAAAATAATGTGTGTTTATAGAAATTTGTTTTCACATAATTATGGTTGTTGAATATATGTAAATTTACCCCAGGAGACTCACTTGTAATAACATTTAACCCTAATCTCGCTGATATTGTAAACTAGACAGCTGGTTATACTGTGGTTTGCTAATAACTATTCGAAGACCACCACAAACCAGTTACCACAGAGAAATAATTTTCATCATTGCCCACATGATTTGGGTTGGATTTTTTATGTGTAATTCTTGGAAGTACTTACCACCACCTAATTATTTTGTTTTTAAGAATACTAATCCATCTTGCTAGGATTCTTTATTCATTTCTATTCAAAAAATATTTGAAAGAATACAGCTTTTTGCTATGTTCTTGGAAAGCAATAGAGGAGTATAAGACAACAATCCAGCCCACAAGGGGCTTATTATTTTTTCCGACTTCAGAAATGCATACAAAAATATATGAGACTATGATCTTGTTATTTTAACCTTGAAGATACCATTCTGGTGTGGGTATTTAAGGGTGGGAACATTTTCTTAATGAAAGTTTGTAGAGTATTGGTTTCAGCCACTTTTTGCCTTGAGTAGATTGTATAACCCAGGAAGTCGCCAAAGAATTCTGTGTTTTTATTTAGGAACATGAAGACTAGTACAATCTCATCTACGTAACATAACATGAAATGACTATTTCGTGGTAAAAATTGGATCAACAAACTGGCAGTCTTAAAAAGCTATCAAGGTTTGATTTGCTACAGATATATATTATATGATGTGGACTTTTAAGAAATCGAGTTCTGCTAATCACTCCTTCCCTAGAAAGGATCTCAAGGGAACTGTACACAGAGGTAAAATCTAGGGAAGGGCAACCACTGTCCCACTTAATCAGCTGAGTTAGTGTGCAAAGCATAGCTCTAGCAAAGCTGGAGTGGAGCAAAGCAGTTTCGACCTGATATCCAAGAGGAGTTTCTTTCTTTCTTTTAAAGCTAAGGTTTGGATGCACTTGTGGGGAAAAGAAAGAGAAACTTAGAGCTTACCTTGAGGCAGGCCCTGGTCCTTTTATTATGCCAGTAGCATGGATTAGGAAATAGCAGAAGAGAGTAAAACATACCATTGACATGAACTCCTCCTACCAGGAAATGTATCCTCTTCAGAGTGTTCAACTTTGACCCCTCCACTTAGCAGCATTCCTCTTGGAGGAGGTGGTAGACACAAGAGGTCTGAGAATTTCTGCTCTACAGCTTGAGCTGAGGTTGTGGGACTGTGTCTGGATAGAATCAAGACATTGCTAAAGGTAGGATTTAGGTCCCGTTCGGGGAAGTTAGCTAAGACATGTAAACTCAGCGTGGTGAGTGTAAAGTTTAGCACTTGAATGTCAACCAGTAGGACTAGTTGACACAAAAAATAGAACTGGGGAATCAAGTATCTGACGCTTAGGCAAAAATGAAGAAACTAGTCAGGATTAGAACCCAGGGCCAAAGTTCTGGGTAGAAAGGAGTCTGAATTACAGTCTAGGAAGCCAACAGCAATGATAGATCTGTGTTTTCTAATTTTCTACCCAGTGTCTGAGCAGTCTCCAGATTTTGGTGGGTAAACCTGAGCTCATGGAAGACAGTGAGAAGATGCACCTGGCTGACAAGAGAAGTAAGGGAAGAAGGCATCAGCCAGCAGCTGTCATGGAAGGTCATGTGTTGGTTTCCCCTGTCCTTGCATTAGAATATCAGGTTGGCCTCTTGGCCTCTTGTGGATTATTGTAGACCCACAGGAATAGGAGTTATTTGACTCTTTTTTTCTCCTGAATATGGAGGGTCAAGTGATTAGCACAATCTCAGCTCTTTATGCTCTTTAGTTTTGAAGAGGGAGTTTTATTGATATTGACTTTAAGAATTACCTCATTATTAAAAATTTATGGACTATAAAATGTTTAATACTTTGATAATACACTCATAAATCTTGAAGATTATTGAATAAAGTGCTTAATATAAATATTTTAACAATTATTAATATAAAACCAATATTTTAACATTTAATAAGTAAACCGTTATTTAGGATAATTCTGAATAATTGTTAATAATGTAACCATGTGCCACTATGCATAAATCTTACCTTGTGCACTGTGAATCTCTTTAACTTACAAACATTATCTGTATTCAAACCGATTCTATGTCAAGTTTTTTCAATTGCAACACAGTAATCGATAGTAATTTTAGGACTACAATTTTACGGAAAGGAAATTGGCTCTGAGAAGTAATTCTCTGGTCCCAATTAGATTCATAATATATGCTTCTCAGCTGAAAGTTATTTCAGTTCTGCAAGTCTCTGAAGTAAAAACTGAACTATAAAGGGACAACCATCAGGCAGATATGGATGATATTGGTAGGCAGATATTGGAAATCTGTTCTAATGGTTTCTTTTTTGTACTCATCATTTTTGCTGCTTTGACTATTTATGACCATGCTGCCTTGACTTTATAGCCTTGGTTCTTTATATTAATCATAGATACAAGCACTTGCAACATTGTATCATTTAACTAAACAAACCGAATAGGAGATTTCAGTTTATCTCTTATTTTAAAAGAGAATCCTTCTTGACTGAAAGCAACTATAAGTGCAAATTTCTCCCTTTACTATGGCATTTAAATCTTGAAGATGCCATCTTAAGAGGATAATAATTATATCCAAACCTATACAAATGCTGACATTTATTTAACTCTTTCTTTGTGCCTGCCCTGTGTTGGGCCATAAGCTCACTTTCTTCTGGGCTTTGCCTGGAATATTCTCTTAGTTCCCTTCTTTCCTTCCTATCACCTTTGCAGGGTTCCTCCTCCAAGACTTAAACAACAGTACTGTAATCCTTCTGAAATGGGTCAAGTCTCTTATGTGATCCTGTGACTTCCAATACTTCTTTCTTTCTAAAAACTTCACATGTAAATATTTATTTACTCTGCGTATTTCCTGTTAAACTCAGATCTGTAGGTGCAGGGATAGTATCATGTCTGCTTCATTTATCACTTAATTTCTTGTGACTAGTTAAGCGATTAGCACAAAGGAGTTGTTCAGTAAATATTAGTTGAATAAAAAAATCATATTGATAGGGATTATCTTTCCTTTTTTTTTTTAACAGTAGAAAACTGAAGTTCAGAGAGGTTAAATAACTTGTATAAGGTCTCAGCCAAAAAGAGATGAAATTGAGATCCAAATCCATGTTGCTCTGCTTTCCTAAATGTTACTACCCCTAGGGCTGGTCCAGAGGACAGCTAGTTAGTGCCAGATGCATTGGGCTTTGCGCTACAAAACCAAGTAAAATAACATGGGAATCCACTTATCCCAGGAAAAGTTCCGGCCTGCTGAGAATCATGCATCTACAGCTTTCCCTGGAATTGAAACACATGTCTCCAACAAGCTCAAATGAATTCTAACATTGTCCCCCAGAAACACCAGGAGAAAAATCAGAATCATTTAACTGAAGCACTCCTAAATGTCACATACAAGGAGGGAGGCTATGGTGTCAGCACAGATGTATCCCTGGATAGACAATGGCCCTACCAGCCTGACACTTCAAAACAAAATAGGAACTTCATGGGAACCTGCAGAATAGAAGCTAGGGAAAAAGAATAAACCTGGAAAACCAAAATGCTACTCAACCCACTCCTTATACCTGAGCCTCCTGGAAGATCACCACACTAGATTTGCCTCCAATCTCTCCCCAGTGCTCCCCATGATGTTGTTTCTATGTTGATACCTCTTTATTATAGGCTATTCTCCCACACTAGCCCACTATTGGATTCAGACACTTCCAAATTGCTTCTTTAAGAGTATTTGCTTTCATGGTTTCCCAAACCTCATTAAGTACTGTATATCTGTTCAGGAGGCTACTTTCCAAAAATTTTTTTTGTTTATAATTGACATGTAATTGTACATGTTTATGCAGTACAGTGTGATGTTTTAATGTATATAAACATTGTATAATGATCAAATCAAGGTAGTTATCACATCTATCACTTCAGATCTTTATCATTTCTTTGTGGTAATAAATTTCAGAATCTTCTTTTCTAGCTATCTTGAAATATACAATACATTTTATTAGCTGCATGCTACTATGTAATTGAACATCAAAATTTATTCTCCTATCTAACTGTAACTTTGTGCCCATTGACTAATTTCTCCCCACTCTCTCTCCCCCATCCCCTCCATGGCCTCTGGTAGTCACTATTTTACTCTTTACTTCTATGAGATAAACCTGTTTAGATTCCAGATGCAAGTGAGATTATGTGGTATTTGTCTTTCTGTGTCTGGCTTATTTTACTTAACGTAATGTCCTCCAGGTTCATCCGTGTTTGTACAAATGACAGAAATTTATTCTATTTTTATAGCTGAATAATTCTCCATGGTTTATACTGCAGTTTCTTTATTCATTTGTCTGTTGATAAATACTTAGGTTGATTTCATCTCTTGGCTATTGTGGATGGTGCTACAATAAACATGGGAATGCAGATCTCTCTTCAACTTACTGCTTTCAATTCCTTTGGATATATACCTAGTAGTGGAATTGGTGGGTCATATGGTAGTTCTATTTTTAATTTTCTGAGGAAGCTCCAAACAATTTTCCATAATGGCTATGCTGATTTACATTCCCCCCAACAGTATATAAGAATTCCCCTCTTTCTGCATCCCCACTAGCATTTGTTATTGATTTATTTTTTGTCTTTTTGATCATAGCCATTCTAATTCGGGTGAGGTGCATCATTGTGGTTTTGATTTGCATTTCCTTGAATATCATTGATGTTGAGCATTTTGTCATATACCTGCTGGCCATTTGTATGTCTTTGAAAAAATGTTTATTTAGTGGTTTTTTTTTTTTTTTTTTTTTTTTTTGCCTATTTCTTGATTGGATTATTTGGATTTTCTGTGTGTGTGTGTGTGTGTGTGTGTGCACGCACCCGCACTTTTCCAGTTTTTTGGTTTTTGCTATTGAGTTGTTTGAATTCCTTTTATATTCTGAATATTAACTGCTAGTTAGATGCATAGTTTGCAAATTCTCCCATTCTGTAGATTGTCTCTTCACTCTGTTGGTTGTTTCCTTTGCTGTGTAGAAGCTCTTTCATTTGATATAATCCCATTGATCTATGTTTGCTTTTGTTGCCTGTGCTTTTGAGATCCTATCCAAAAAATCCTTGCTCAGACCAATGTCCTGAAGCATTGTATTTATAATTTTTTTAGTGGCTACATAGTTTTGGGTGTTACATTTAAGTGGTTAATTCATTCTGAGTTGATTTTTGTATATCATGTTGTTTTGGTTAGTATGGCTCTGTAGTATATTTTGAAGTTAGGTAGTGTGATGCCTCCAGCTTTGTTCTTTTTGCTCAAGATTGCTTTGGCTATTCAAGATCTTTTATGATTCCATGCACATTTTAGGCTTTTTTTCTGTTTATGTGAAGAATGTCATTGATATTTTGATAGGGATTGCATTTAATCTGTAGATATCTTTGGATAGTATGGACATTTTAATGATATTAGTTATCCCAATTTATGAACATGAGGTGCCTTTTATTTGTGTCTTCTTCAATTTATTTAATCTATGTTTTATAGTTTTTATTGTAGAGATCTTTCGCATCCTTGGTTATATTTATTCCCAGGTATTTTATTTTATTTTTGTAGCTATTGTAAATGAGATTGCCTTCTTGAATTTTCTTGAATTCTTTTTTGTATAATTCATTTGTAGCATACAAAATGCTTTTGCTTTTTTTGATTGTTGTATATTGATTTTGTATCCTAAAACTTCACTGAATTCATTTATTACTTCTAACAATATTTTGGTGAGACTTTAGGATTTTCTAGACATATGATCATGTCATGTGCAAATAGGGGCAATTTGATTTCCTCCTTTCCAATTTCAATGCCCTTTATTTCTTTCTCTTGCCTAATTGCTCTAGGTAGGACTATCAGTACTGTGTTGAATAAAAGTGAAAATGGGCATCCTTGTCTTGTTCCAGATTTTTGAGGAAAAGTTTTCAACTTTTGTCTGTTCACTATGATGTTAGCTGTGGGCCTGTGATATGTGGTCTTTATTGTGTTGAGGTATATTTCTTCCATACCTCAATTGTTGAGAGTTTTTATCGTGAAGCGATGTTGAATTTTATTAAATACTTTTTCTGTATCTATTGAAATGATCATATGGATATTTTTCTTGATTTTTTTATGTGAGATATTATGTTTACTGGTTTGTATATCCTCAACCTTCTTTGCATCCCTGGGATGAATTCTAATTGATCATGGTGAATGATTTTTTTTTTATTGTGTTGCTGAATTCAGTTTGCTAATATTTTGTTGAGGATTTTTTGTATTTAACTCCATTAAGCATATTGGCATTCCCCCCACCTCTTTTTGTTGTTGTTGTTGTTGTGTTCTTGTTTTATTTTGGTATCAGGGTACTGCTAACCTCATAGAATGAGTTTGGAAGTATTCTCTCCTCTTTAATTGTTTTGGAAGACTTTGAGAAGAATTGACATTAGTTTTTCTTTAAATGTTTGGTAGAATTCAGCAGTTAAATCATCAGATTGTTGGCTTTGCTTTGATGAGAAGAGTCTTTATTATTGCTTTAATTCCATTACTAATTATTGGTTTGTTCAGGTTTTCTATTTCTTTTTGATTCAATCTTGGTAGGTTTTATGTGTTTGAACATTTATCCATTTCTTCTAGATTTCCCAATTCATTGGTCAATAGTTGTTCACAATAGTCTTTTATGACCTTTTGTATTTCTGTGGTATCAATTGTAGTATCTCCTTTTTAATATCTGATTTTATTTATTTGAGTTATTTCTCTTTTTTGCTTGGTTAGTCTAGCTAAAGATTTGTTAATTTTGTCTATTTTTAAAAAACCCAACACTTTGTGTTCTTGATCTTTCATATTTTAAAAAATCTTTTTTTAAAAAAATATTTCTGTTCTGATCTTTGTTATTTCCTTTTACTAATTTGTGGGTTAGTTGTTTTTCTAGTTTGTTGAGGTATAACATTAGGTTGTTTACTAGAGATCTTTTTACTTCTTGGATGTAGGGATTTATTGCTATAAACTTCTCTCTTAGAACTGCTTTTACTGTATCCTATAGGTTTTGGTATGTTGGGCTTCCATTTTCATTTGTGTCAAGGAATTTTAAATTACCTTCTAAATTTCTTCATTGACGCATTATTGTTCAGGAGAATGTTGTTTAATTTCCATGTATTTCTACAGTTTCCAATATTCCTTCTGACACTGACTTCTATTTTTATTTCATTTAGGTCAGAAAAAATACTTGATATGATTTCATTTTCAAAAATTTGTGAAGAATTGTTTTCTGACCTAATATGTGGTCTTTCCTGGAGAATGTTCCATTTTCTGTTGAGAAGATCTGTCCATTGCTGAAAGTGAGGTGTCAAAGTCCCCTACTATTACTGCATTGCAACTGATCTCTCCCTTTAGATCTATTAATATTTGATTTATATATTTGGGTGCTGCAGTATTGGGTGTATGTATATTTGAAATGGTTATTTCCTCTTGGTATATTAACCCATTTATCATTGTATAATGTCCTTATTTGTCTTTTTGAAATCATTATTGACCTAATGCCTATTTTATTTTAAATAAGTATGGCTACTTCTGTTTGGTTTTGGTTTCCATTTGCACAGAATATCTTTTTCTATCACTTCACTTTCAGTCTATGTGTGCTTTAGAGATGAAGTGAGTTTTTTGTAGGTAGGATATGGTTGAACCTTATTTTATTTTAATTCATTCAGCCATATTCAAAGTGTCACTGACCGTGACACACTGTCTGTGTGTTTCTTCATTTGATAATTTAATCTATTTGCATTTAATGTTATTATTGACAGGTCAGAATTTACTACTATCATTTTGTTTCTTGTTTCTGGTTGTTTTGTAGTTTCTTTTTGCCCTTTTTCCTCTCTCACTGTCTTTATTTGTGACTAAGTGACTTTCTCTAGTAATATGTTCTGCTTCTGTGTTATTTATTTTTAGTGTATCTGTTACAGATTTTTTCTTTGTGGTTATTATGAGGCTTACAAAATATTTTTATAGTTATAACAGGCTATTTTAAACTGATACCAACTTAATCTTGATCACCAAACAAAAAAAAATGAACAAAAACAAACTTTGTACTTTCATACCAACTCCTCCCATTTTGACTTTTTGATGTTTCAGTTTACATATTTTATGTTGCCCACTTCTTAACCCATTGTTGTAGTCATTATAGTCTTTAATAGTTTTGTTTTTTAGTTCTCATACTAAAGATATAAGTGGCTTATATACTATAATTACAGTATAAGAGTATTCTAAAATTTTTGTACTCTCACTTTTACCAGAGAGTTTTATACTTTTTGATGCTTTTTTGTTACATGTCAGCATACTTTTCTTCTAGCTTAAAGAACTTTCTTTAGCATTTTGTGTAAGGCAGGTTTTGTACTGATGAATTTCCTCAGATCTTGTTTATGTGGTAGTCTTGATCTCTCCTTCACATTTGAAGGTTAACTTCACTTAGTATATATATATTGGTATGGTATTCTTGGATATAGTATTCTTAGATAACAGTTTTTTTTGTTTGTTTTCTTTTAGCACTTTGAATATACCATTCTACTGTCTCCTGCCTTGTGGGGTTTCTGCTAATAAATCTTTTGAAAGCCATATTGAAACTCTGTTCCATGTGATACATTTCTTTTGCTACTTTGAGTATTCTTTATTTGTCTTTGGTTTTTGCTAATTTGACCATAATTTGCCTTGGGAATTTTCTCTTTGTGTTGAATTTTACTGGTTACTTCCAAGGTTCCTGTTCCTGGATGTGGCCATCTTTCTCCTGATTTGAGAAATTTTCAGCCTTTAATTTCTTAAATATGCCTTCCAGTCCTTTTTTTCTCTTTTTTAAGTGTTCCTAGTAAGTGGAGATTAGTTCACTTGATGGTGTCCCATTTTTCTTTTTCTCTTTTGATTGGATAATTTCATATGTTCTGAGTTTGAGCTCGCTTATTCTTTCCTCTGTTTCATCAAATCTACTGTTGAAGCTTTGTACTGAGATTTTCAGGTTATTGTATTTTTTATTTCAAGGATTTATCTTTTTTAAATTGTTTATATTTATTTGTCAAATTTCTCATTTTCTTCCTGGATTGTTTTCTAAATTTAATTTTTTATTTTTTTGTAATTTTCTAAATTTTTAAAAAAGTGTTATTCTGAATTCTTTGTCAGCCATTTCATGGATCGTCAGTTCTTCTTGGTCCATTATTGGAGCTCTGTTGGCTTCTTTTGTGGTCTCATATTTCCATGAGTTTTCACAATCCTTGTATCTTTACATTGATTCCTGCGCATTTGAGAAGATAACCACTTCTTCCAGCTTTTGGAGGTACTCTTTGGTGATACTAGTGCTTTAGTACTTAATATTGGAACTTAATCGCAGGTCTGCTATTCCTTTCCATTCTGGGGAGAACCTGTAGTGAGCACCTGAACTTAAATGCTGCACCCAAACTAAATCACTGCCTTGCCATTGTTTCCTGGCCTGGGGAAAATTTACTATGATTAGTGGAACTTAAACACTGCACTATAACCAAAACACAGAACTGCAGTGCTTTGCAGGCCTGGGAAAGACTTAAAGGAGCACCAGCACTTAATTGCCAATGTTTTAGCTGTTCCCAGTACAGGGGACAGCTCCACTTGAGCACCAGGGATTTGTGAGAAATCCAGCCAGGGTTTCAGGCCTCAGGTGGTTATTTTTTAAAGCTCTCAATGAACAAATATTCTTGCCACCCACCAATCTCTGGAAGCCATTGACCATGTGAAATAGGTAAACTGAGTGATTCAGGAGTCTCTCTAAGGGATATTTCTTACAGAGGAAGTTACTATGAACATTCTGAGAAATTCAAATTTCTATGAATTGAGTTCTTTTCCTTGGTCAGATAAATTGTTCTTTCCCCTAGTTTTTAGGACCTTTACCCTTAAGATCTCCCTGAACTTGCCAGCATCATCTTAACTTGGTAGTTGGTTAAAATAGGACTGTATTACTGGTTATCCAAGAGGTTTCTAAAGTACCAAGGATCTTGGTAAGGTTTCTGCTAACCAGCACCACTGTCTGCAAGTACCATCAAGAAGAAAATCTGATATGGCTCTTCTCTGTCAAGATCTGAACCACTCAACTCTGCTGTAGTCATAATGACTGTTTTCCCAGTCCACTATAACTAAGGTATTATAATTTATCTTGCTTTGTGCTACTAGCTTTTCCTGTTGTTGCATGTCTACTTCTCATCTTTAAGATAGTGCCCAAATATTATTTTCTCACTGGAGCCTACCCCAACCATTCTATTTCACATTTCCTCCCTTCCATGCTCTCCAAACTTTCCTCATGTCTTTTATTCTGCTCTGATTTTTCTTTTTTATAGCACTAAATAATATATATATTTTATGTCAATTGTTTATTGTTGTATGCTGCATATTCTCTTACATATACTATGAAAGCAGGGATTGTAGCCTATTTTTAAAAAAGATTTAGCCTAAGTGGCTAGAACAGTGCTGAAAAATAGTAGATAATTCTACTAATGCTTGTTAAATGGGTACATATTATTTTAGCTGCTTCTTACTAAGCTCAAGACAACTTGGAGACCACCATTTTCTTATATACTTTCTTCATCTGAATGCAAAGTTAGAGATAAAGAACCAAAGTATATGGAGAGGAAAATTCTTATCCTCTGCTGCTTCCAGGCTAGGAGGTGGTCTAGAGAAATCTTATAGAAAGTTAGACCTTCACAAAAACACTGAAACATGCCGGGGATAATTCCTGTCTACATTTACCTAGTTATGGGTGTTCATGCGGAAAGAGTATCAGGATCTACAAGAAGATTTTGTGCTTAGTACCTCCTAAAAAACTAGCCTTTATCACTGTTGGGTTGTTCCTGGCCTCTATAATGAACTTCTAATACAAAATTTAAATGATATTATAGAGATTCAGGGATTATGAATTAGAAGTACAAAAGTTGTAATATTATTTAATATTTATTAAGAACAAGTGATTTGGCCGGGCGCGGTGGCTCAAGCCTGTAATCCCAGCACTTTGGGAGGCCGAGACGGGCGGATCACGAGGTCAGGAGATCGAGACCATCCTGGCTAACACCGTGAAACCCCGTCTCTACTAAAAAAATACAAAAAAAAAAAAAACTAGCTGGGCGAGATGGCGGGCGCCTGTAGTCCCAGCTACTCGGGAGGCTGAGGCGAGAGAATGGCGTAAACCCGGGAGGCGGAGCTTGCAGTGAGCTGAGATCCGGCCACTGCACTCCAGCCTGGGCGACAGAGCGAGACTCCGTCTCAAAAAAAATAAAAAAAAAGAAAAGAACAAGTGATTTGATCCTGTGCGGAAAGGAAGGTTGAACTCTCCAGCATCAAATGACCTCTTACTTTCTGTCTCCCTCTAAAAATTGTCACTTAAATTAGTTGTGTAGGGTGTGTAGGGTGATCATAATAAAGCACCATAAACAGTGTGTCTTATACCACAGGAACTTATTCTTGAGGCTAGAAGCCCAAAATTAAGGTGTCAACAGGTTTGGTTTCTTCCAAAGGCCATGAGGGGAGAATCTGTTCCATGCATCTTCTCTAGCTTCTGGTGGTTTGCTGACAAGCTTTCACATTCTTTTGCATCTGGAAACAGCACCTCAGTCTTCACATGATGTTCACATGCCTTCATCTTCACATGGCATTCACACGACTTCATCGTCACGTGGTGTTCACACGCCTTCGTCGTCATGTGACATTCACATGCCTTCATCTTCACATGGCATTCACTTGTCTTCATCTTCACATGGCCTTCACATGCCTTCATCATCGTGTGGCAGTCACACACCTTCGTCGTCACGTGGCATTCACTTGCCTTCGTCATCATGTGGCCTTCACATGCCTTAATCGTTTTGTGGCATTCACACGCCTTCATCATCACGTGGCATTTACTTGCCTTCATCTTCACATGGCGTTCACATGCCTTCATCTTCACATGGCATTTACATGCCTTGATTGTCACATGATTTTCTTCCTGTGTGCTTGCATGTCTCTTCACTTGGTCTTCTTTTATAGGGACACCAGTCATATTGCATTAGGGTTCTACCCTATTCCATGATGAGCTCATCTTAACTAATTATGTAAGATATGACCTTTTTCCAAATAAGATCACATTCTGAGGTAATGGTGGTCAGGAGTTCAACATATAAATTTTAGGGGAACACAATTCAACCCATAACAGCACTCGAATGTGCTTTATGAGGAGGACAACATTTCTGGGGCAGTAAATTCTACTGTAAGAGCTGCCCCACTGAGTTGTGTTAGCTCTAATTTTCTGGGTCATATTTGAAGCTCCATAACCAATGGCTATAGTCTATAAAATATTGTTGGTCTTGTATTCATATCTGAGGGGAACAAAACTAGTGCTTCTAAGTCCTAGCTGTCTGACCTTACAATAAAAAGGTAAGACTGCTAGGCCAACAAAACATAGAGTATCTAATAGAGGGGTTTTCTATGTGTAATTCTAGCACCAATTTGTAACTTTGGATACATTACTCAACTTCTAAACTCCATATGTGTTTCTTTGGTTTTCTGAACACTTGCTATAATGTCATGTAAATATAAATAAACTAGTCTGAAACTGAAATAAAAATCTGAATGTTAATATAGAAATCTTCTCTGTGATAAATAGTTCCCTTTCTCATCACTAGTGATTGAGTCACTTTCTAGTGATCTTACTCAAAAGATTATAATAGGAGCAGAGCCAGAGATTGAGCTACTTACCTGCTTTCATGGTCCTTCTTGGTCTGGGGTCAGGCACTGTGCCTAGGGAAGCCAATCTCAGCACAGCGTGGGTTGGAGGGACAAGGCATACTGGTGGCAAATGTTCAGCTTCACACAAAGGGCTTCTTTAAAGATTGGTAGTGTTCACAAACCCTGAGACTACTGGTGATTTTGATATGGGAATCTAGAATCTCTTCTCCTATAACCATTATCATGCCTACAAAGTATGTTTTCCTAAAAATTACATATTTCAAAGTCTTCTCATGACCATCCTTTTGTGACTGTATCAGCCTTACACTACCATTAAATAATTGTCCCTCTAAAAATAATCAGCCATCTAAAGATTTCATACATCCCCTCAACCATCCTCTTTTGGGACAATTTAGCCTAACACTATGTCTATTCCTTGATACTTTTGTTTTTGTTGCTTTTGCTCTTATCTAAATTAGATTAAGTTACAAAAGTATCTGTCAGCATTTGCAATATTTTTCCCCAAAATAATAGCATTAGAGAGTTGTAATTTTGCTCTTATTTGAATTGAATGCCATGTTTCATTACAGAGAAAGTAGAGATAATTCTGCTAATTTGTTAGCGACGTATTAAGATATTCACTATTTTGGGGGGACTTAACATATTTTAGCTTGTGTGAGTGTGTGTATGTGTGTGCACGTGTGCATGTAGGAGAGAGACTAGGTATCCAGTTTATATCATGAACCAGCATAATAAACGAATCAGAAAAAGGAAACTTTATCCAGCTGTCTCTCCTTTTTTTGAAGTACTTCTGTGGGGGAGGGTCTTGGGCCTTGTAGTTCTTATTTGTGGAAAGGATACTTGATGTTTTACAGTACTGTATATCTGAATTAGTTCATTCCTCCTGTGTTTTGGCCATTGTTCATTGACACATTAACAGAGAAGCAGATTTACATTCAGGGTGAATGATATTGTTGTTTAAAGTAAAAGCTCAATATCTGTGTAATGTGAGATAAAGGAAATGTCTACATGATTTCTGATCTTAGATGTTGTTCTAGTAGAATCTCCTGACATGATATTTTGTATTTAATTTACAGGTCTAGAGATCGTTGAAAAATTAAATATATTTTACATGATTATTTCCATTTTATTTTGATAGAAACATGAGATCTGGGAAAATCCAGTTTTTAAACTAAGTTTGTTATGGATTTTATTTGGGATAAACACGGAGAGTGATGAGTGTTATTGTAATAAGGTAGGCAGAAAAACAGGAGGTAGCTATTCACGCTATTCACAGGGTAAGATAAGAGGATCCAGCTGCTTCCAACTTTATGTTACATTTACCTGTTGCAAACAGAGCAGCCAAATGGGTCTACCTCTGAACAATTTTGATCCTGTCAGTATTGACCACAGTTATCAGAATGTAGTGACCATATGATTAATCCAGGAGCTTTTGCTCAATATGCCTTTCTTCCCCACTACTGATTTAGTCGATCTGTGTGATCTTGTAAAATGTGGGCTACATTTTTTTTGTTACTCAGAAACACTCTGCATTTATGTATCTTAATAGATAACTTTTTATCATGTAACTTATTCTGAAAAATGGATGAGAAAAAGTTGTTTTCTAGCTTTTCATATGACTGATGTAAACAGTACATTTTACAAAGTTGCATGCACTAAAAATGCCAAAAGGTGCTTCTTGGTAGAGATGGGGATATTTAGCCTGCCAATGCTAACATATCTTCAAGACCTGCCCCTTAACACCATCCTTTCTACTTCTCACTGTGCCTTTATGAAATTCTAGAACAGCCTCTGCCACTGACTCTTCTATAGTCACTTTTATCATATTTTCACCAGCCTGTAGGAATACATTACCAGCAAACAAGCAACCCAGATGGTTTTTAAAAAGAAGAAAGGAGTAGTCGTTTGTTGACTTTTCATATATTTTAAATGCAGCAAAAATAGCTTCTACTGCTTGAAAAATATCTGAAAGATAACTACGGAGCTTATTAAGAAGGGGATTTCATTTAATTTAAAAATGGTAAAAGTTCAACAGTAAAAATTATTGATATTAGAATCAGACAGCCAGGCTTTATGGTGTGAGTAATTACCCGGCCTCATATTCAGAGACTCCAGAATCTAATGCCGCCTCCATTCTCGAGTGCCTTTGTAATATGTAAAGTCCTTTATGCCCAATTTAACTGAAGCATTTGAATGAATTTGTCGTTCCAAGGACCAGCCACAATCCAGATAATTTTATGAACCCATACTCATAGATATTTTGGTCACATTTAAGCCATTAGTGGTCATTTACACATGTCTAAGAACATTTTCTATGTGCCTGTTTCATAACAACTCTGTAGGCAATAGTATCTACAAGGAATAAAAATGAACAGTTGTGAATTGTTTCTTACTCCTTGAATAAGAAAAATTTATTTCTTTTTCCACTCAGACACTGTACCTGAAATATAAGCCAAGTTCTACTTAGTTGGGAAGCACATGAGTTTATGCATCAGCCCTACCTCTGTGACACACAGTCCCAGGCTGGCTGTGCATCTGGCCAACCAGCCAATGTTGAGTATGCGTCCATGTTTTTCCAGCCCTAGTTCCCATTGCATTTCAGGCTTCTCATCTGTCAGGAGTAAAGCTTCTAGTCTCGCCTATCTTACAGATGCTATTGTGTAAATAAAATTATATATGTGAAATGCTTCTAAAATTTTAATGTGCCTGGAGATATTTTACAATGTTACTGTCAAACCTACCATTTAACAGCAAGACAGTCTGAACCACTGTTGTTTTTTTTTTTTTTTTTTGTAGACACCTCTGCAATCAAAGGAAAAAACATTCGCCCAAAAATAATGGTTTTTGGAATTACAAAAATGAATTAAGGAGTGACTTTTCTTTTATTTAGGGCAATAATGCTAGTCTCTTGTTGAGCAAGTAGAATAAAGTATGATTCATTTTGTCTATAAGTAAACTAACACCTATTCTATTGTGTAACAGACTGTGTCTTGGGGTTATAAGGTGGTTCTAATTACCCTAGTCTTCTTCACAGGATTGGCCTTTGCTGTTCTCTCATCTGTGCACCCAGTGTTTGGTTTATATGGGTCTCTGTTTCCTGCCATAATTTATGCCATATTTGGAATGGGACGTCATGTTGCCACAGGTAATAATGCCTATGTTTATGCTTCTAATATTACTCGCAAAAGAGACTTAGTGATTATTACTGATTACATCTCCTTAGCAGTGTTAACATCACTCTGAAAACCTCAGCAAATATTAGAGCAAGATATTTACTCTCCATACAGGGTATATCAGATAGTCAGTATACCCTGTGGTTTATTGCTATATTACTGTATAGCCAAGGTTATTGCTAAGGATTCTTTGCATTTTTGAGTTGCAAAGATTCCACAAAAGAAGGGAAATGGGGCATGGTAGTACGTGCCTGTAGTCCCAGCTACTCGGGAGGCTGAGGCAGGAGAACCACTTGAGCTTAGGAGGCAGAGGTTGCAGTGAACCGAGATAGCGCCACTGCACTCCAGCCTGAGTGACAGAGTAAGACTCTGTCTCAAAAAAAAAAATAAAAATAAAAATAAAAATAAGAAGGGAAATGTTATGAATTCACAATGAAATGAGAGAAAGTAAGCACTTGGGAGAAAATACAAGACTACATAAAATTTAGCTACTCAAAAAACAGTGAAAAATATTTTACATGTGTTTGATATGTGGACTAAATGATGATATTTTAGGTTTACTCCAGGCTAGTTTATACAATGCTGTTTACTTTGTGTAACTTTTACCTTACCTACCTCTATATTACCAAATAAAATATGAATGGTGATTTGGTATTAGATAAACCTGGGTACATGCCTTATTTGTTGTTTGCTATTTACATGGTCTTAGGCAAAAATTTAAGCTCCATTGCAGCTTTCTGGATAGTAAAATTGCCTTCCAAATTCTAATGATTACTAGTAAGAACTAGATAATTGATATACAGTGTCTAATTTAGTACTTGCTACATAATAAGATTTAATAAAGTTAGCTATTACTATTACAAAATGGTATCTTAGTCTTAACTATTAAGGAAATCATAAAATAATTTTAACTAGAAATATCTATAGAGACATTTCTATTTATTTGGGGATTATGTGATCTCAGCCTCTGAGTAATAACATTTCATGACCATTTCTTCAATGGTCAATTTGCATTATTGATTGTATCAGTTTCCTGTTGCTGCTGTAACAAATTACTGTAAGTTTGGTCTTTAAAACAAAATACAGGTATTATTCTACAGTTTGGAGCTCGGAAGACTGAAATGATATTCACAGGGTTAAAACTAAGGGGTCAGCAGGGCTGCGTTTCTTTCTTGGGGGGCTCAAGGGCAATCCATTTTCTTGACTTCTCTAGTTTCTAGAGGCTCCCTGCATTCTTTGGCTCATGGACCATTCAACCATCTTCAAAGCCAGCAGTATTGCATCTTCAAATTCTCTTTGACTCTGATCTTTTGCCTCCATTTTCCATGTTTAAAGGACCCTTGTGATTACATTGGGCACACCTGCATAATCCAGGATGCTCTTCTTATTTTAAGATTAGCTGCTTAGCAACTTTAATTTTATCTGCAATGTTGATTCTCTCTTACCATACGGCATAACACATTCAGAAGTTCTGGGGATTAAGATGTGAACATATTTGAGAGGTCATAATTCTGCCTACCACATTGATACATATATTTTCTGTTAACATAACATTTTATTTATGTAGATTTGGCTTTTTAGATTAATTAATTTTGTTTTGAGGGAAGGACCAACATTTATCAATCACTTACAACATTGCTGCCTAAAGTGTGCCTCATGAACCAGTAGGTTCAGCATTATGTGGGAGCTTGTTAAAAGTGCAAAGCCTTTATTTCCATGCCAGGCCTACTGAATCAGAGTCAGCATTTTCATAAGATTTCTGTGTTATTTATACATGTAATCTGTAGGTAACATGTTATAGTATATATATGTATTTATATGTTTATGCATATTTGTGTATGTAGATATATTTAAGTTTGAGAACCGTGGATGTTCTATTTGTTAGGTGCTTTATTAAGAGCTTTACATATGTTATTTTGTTTTGTTCTAGCAGAAGTCTTTTAAATAGAGATTATTACCTTTACATTGCAGATGAAAAGAAAACACTAAAATTCAGAAAGTTTCTGTGAGATCACAGATTAAAAGTCACAGGTGCATGGATTACAACCCAGGTGTGACCAAATCTAAAGCACAAGCTTTTAACTTTACAACCCACTGTTCAAGAATAAGCTTTTCTTTTGTATTGATGCAAAAAAGAGAAAAGCACAATAACTAATTATAAATTATTAAAGCCTATTTTTTCAATTATGTTGTTCCCTAATTTCCTAATGATTTGTTTCCATTTTTGAAAACATTTAAATATATATTCTTAGCAATAAAAAAGATTGTTTTAATACTGACCTCTAAAAACATTTTCTCTATGAAACCCAAGATAAAAGAAAAAGGCAAAACAAGTTTGTTCAATACAGTGTAATTGCTTTAAGAAAACAAAAATACACAATTTGAGCATACTTAAATATACACTTACACAAAATGTTCGATGTCCTAAGAAATCACTGCAAACATTTTATAGATATTTCATGCATTATTTTGAAATTATCATTTACATAAGAGTCTGTATTTAACCAGTTATGAACAGCTATCAGAATCTTATAGTCTACTTGATAAATAATATGCATTTCAAAATATACAAAATTTACAGCCTTAAATGTAGTCATTCAGCATTAAAGCCGGAGACTAATTCTGATTTCCCTTCTGTTAAGTCGAATGGGCTATGACACAATAAATGCTAAAGACATTTTATTTCTCCATTTGTACTTCACCAAAGACAGCCAGTTAGACTTTCTTATTTGTTTTTTATCCCCGTATTTAGGATTCTTTGGGTCACTAAAAAATAAATGATAATTTTCCCTTATTTTGCAACATGTATACATCAGGGAAAATAGACTAATTATTTTTTGACCTCTCTTTAATCTTGGACATATGGACTGAGTGTCACCAATAAGTTCCTGCAAATTAATATACAGAACATACTTCTCTTTTAAATGATTTAATTTTGATGCATATGCATCCCACTTCCACAGTATTATTAACGTATTGCTGTCACTTTCTTGAAGAAGAATCGCTTTATTTGGGATTTTGCCTTCAATTTAGGTGGCTGGAATGCAATGCTGACTTACTAAATACAATAATAAATTATGTTAGAGACATCTTTAAAAGTAAACTATTCATAAAATCAGAGCATAAAGATGTGAAACATGCTGTTTTGCTCAACAATGTGAACTTTCTTATTTTAATGTAAAATAGTTTTTTTAAAAAAGAAATAAATCTGTTGATTACTTTTTGTGGCTTGCAAAGAACATATATTGGAATAAATACACAACAGTCAAAAACCTGGGTATTAATCCAATGAAAACAGCATTACTGTAGAGAACCAATATGTGACAATTAGTAGGATAATCTTAAACTTTTTCTAAATTAGGGAAATTTATTTAAAGAGCAAAGTTTAACAATTTAGGGAGGCTATTGTGAAGACTGTATAAGGTACTTTTCAGAAGAAAAAAATAAACAATTATTTACTGATGGATTACAATATGATAGGACTTGAGGTAGTGTTTTTTAAAATATGAAATCTCATTTATTCTCTACCAAAATTTTGTAACTAGCTATTTTATCATCATTTTACAAATAAGGAAGCTGAGAGAGGTTGGGTAATTTGACCAGGATCACAGGTTCATATTAAGTAGAACTGGGATTCGAACTTGGGTCTGTTTAACTCTAGGGCTCATAGTCACTTCCTATGAGACCCTGTGACCCACAGTACTATTGAGCTATCAGGTAGAAGTAGTGGTATATAAGGGTACCACTAATAGGCTGCAAGCCTAACCAGGGTAAAAAGTTGAGCAAATGAGGCAAGAATAGAGAATTAGTAGGGAGGAGACAAAGACAAAGGGGAGACCTATAAATAGATAATATAGAATGTCATCCACAACAGCCACACATATTCACTGGCAGTCCCACTTCCCTTGATTGTCCTTCACTACCTCAGGAACAGCAAAGCATTATCCTTGCTGAAGAGGCAGTACTCCCATGTCCATACTGGTGTAGGCGTGTCCTCGCCATTGCTGTATGCATTGCTGGCAAGTCCTCTGTCTGGAGATGTTCTTGAAATTGACTCACACACAGATGAAGCTTCCTTTTGTTCGCCTAACAAAGCCTTTTAGATGGCCTTCTCTTTTACCATTTGATTCCCTCCCATCTTCCTCCAAATCCCAGGAAAAACAGGTCTAAAATAAAAAGTTAACTCGTCTATATGTTTTTTAAAAATTCTGTAGTCATTTGTTCAGTGGCTTTTGTACAAAACATTTTGCTCTGTGCTCTAGGAGATTTAAACACCAAAAGACAAACTCCTTTACTCTCAGAAGTATCTGATTTGATCTCTGGAGCATCGTGTTGTAACATACTCTCAGAAATCTGTCCTATCAAGACCAGATTCTATGGTGAATGTTCTCTACTTGGTATTTCCCATCCTGGGTGCTAGAATCTTATTTCTAAAAATCAGGTGTATTGCATTAGTTTCTTGATGTACTCTTAATTTAGTACTTTATGATAAGGACAGTGGTCATGATTTATTGATGATTTATTGAGAATGACTTATCTCATTAAAAGAATATTATTCAATCTGTTGTCTGTATTTACATACCACCAACTCTACGGAACAGAGAAAAGCATACAATGATAGACCATAACAGAGCATGCTGACTTTAGTCTTATTAATAATTATATGAATAGCTACCATTTATCAGGGGTTAACTACATGTCATCTTCTGTGATGTGTGCTATATTACATTATTTAAGCCTCATAACAATCCCATTGGGTGAGAAATACTGTTAATAGACAAAAAGATTGAGGTGACAGTTCTGGGATTTTAGGCAAAGTTTTTTGGAGGCCACAATCATCGTGTTTTTCTGAATCCATAGCAGGTACCGCCTCTCTTATCTAGTAAAACCAAGGATTGGCTGTGTTGAATTTCCAATGAGACCTGTTTCTGTTTGACTCATGTCTGTCTTGCCTTATGCTGCTTTGTGCATGGTTTGTGTTGGAATGTCTACATGTTGAACAGGCCCTTTTCACGAAGTCTCACTTATGACCTGAAGCAAAGTAAGATCTTGAAGTAACGAGAATAAATGTTTGCACAATGCTGCAGTTTGTTTCTATAACCCAAATTCGCCAATCCCTCTTTGAGAGAATCAGCATTTCCATGTTCACAAGGCTGCATTCTCAGGCATGCTGTGCCAAGATGAAGGCTTCAGAACTCTTGGCAGGAACAGGGGAACACACTGAAAATCGTCCCATACATTTGCAAGGCCATGGCAATTCTTGGGGAATACCACCAAGCCTAATCTAAAAACAGTAGACAGAAATGGTATGTTTAATTATTTTATGGGCCACAATATGTTGTTATACGATAATAAAAATATGCTCTGCTATGAGACCACAGAGGGTGGAAAGATTAAGGCTAGTTGGAAAGATCTGGGATGAATCCTTATTATATATGGGATTTGAGCCAGACCTTGAAAAACAAGTAGGATTTGCACAGGCAGAATGAAGAAGCAAACGTTTCAGGGAAAAGGCTGAATTTACTGAGGTTTTCATACCTATCATCTCATTTATACTCCCCTTAGACCCTGAAATGTAGGTATTAGTACTCCCACTTTATGGATGAGACCATTTATATCTGGTGTAATGTGCTTTAGGTTACATTATTGGTAAATTGAGAGTTGAATTTAAATCCAGGCCGTCATCTTATTTCCTGTCCCAGGACATTCTTTATGCCAGTCTGCAGAGAGGTGGGAAAATGTCTGAGCCAGGCGAGAATAGCAAATAGATGAGTGGCTGTAGGTTGAATGAATAAGCATATGTGGAGATAAGTTTCTATTTCATCCATGGAGAGAGGTGAAGAGTGGAGAAGCAAAGGCACAGAGGAGAGGAAAGTGTTTCTTTCTAACAGATTTGTTTGGTTTCACAATGTAGCTTCAACTTTAATGACAGAATCCCACAATTTTTGTTGAGTCTTTTAACTGAATTACTAACAGAAGATTCCCCACACCACTTGGTTTCAGGCACCTTTGCCTTGACATCTTTGATATCAGCCAATGCCGTGGAACGGATTGTCCCTCAGAACATCCAGAATCTCACCACACAGAGTAACACAAGCGTGCTGGGCTTATCTGACTTTGAAATGCAAAGGATCCATGTTGCTGTAGCAGTTTCCTTTTTGGGAGGTGTGATTCAGGTAAGTGATACTGACACTTGAGCACAAAGAAAGGGACACAGCGGCAAAGGAAAGGCAGTTGGTGTTTTATTTTTATTCTTGTTCATGAATTTGTCTTTCCAGATGGATAAAGGCCTGATGTGTTTTATCATTATGGAAATGCTGTTTAGAGTCATTACTGTATAAATGCTGGTTGAATGAATGAACTAGAATCAATAAATTGAAGTTACACAGGAACAGTTTTTGATCTTTTAAGAATGAACTTTCTAAAAAATGTTTTAGAAAATGGAATGAGCTTCCTGGTAAGGAAATGAGGCAATTCCTGTGTCCACATATGACTAGGTCATCACTATAAGGGAAGGTTATACGAAAAATTTCTGCAATGGGAAGGAGATGTCACCAGATCTCTAGTGTCCTTCCCAGTTTTCAGATTTTATGATGTTATTACCTACGCAATAACAAATGGTACTTGGTTTATGTCATAGGTTTGCTGATCTGAGGTCACTGGACTCAGATCTGTACCACCAGCATCATGTTGCTGCCAAGATTGCTACAGTCTATGTCTTCAAAATATCAGAATATGTAATTTGATGTTTCTAATCAGTTGTCAAAATTAGAAAGCTCAGAGGTGACTATAAAATAAATGTAGACAGGCACTGAATATTAACATGGAATTGCCTGTTTGATAGCCATTTTCGCTTACTCTCTCATGGTCAACTGAATTACATGTGCATAAACTTCTTGGGTGGCTGTGTTTTGGGTTGGGAGACTCTATTTTACACTGTAACATTATTTACAAGGTCAAAGATCTTGTAAATACCAAGAAGGGAGAAAAACAGTTGATGATTGGCTGGAATTAGATGGTAAGAGAAAACATGTGACCTAGAAGAAAGGAAGCATTAAAATTCTTAGAGTTACGTTGCCTTCTAGCTATATGAAAAGGCCAAAAGAATTAAGGATGTAAAATGAAATGAGGATAAGAACTCATGTCTTCATAGTGCTTGAGAGAAACAGACTAACATTTGAATGGCAGCTCATTTGCCTAGGAGACTGGCCAGACTGGTAGACCAATCAGTATTTTCTATGGCTTGTATCTGAGCTATCATAAAATAAAAACTAGTTGCTTGGGTACCCTGTAATTTTCTGTTTATTTTTCCAACCATGGATGATGTCAACCTATTCTGAGGCTTGCACAGGTAGGCTTAGTGGTTTTTCCTCCTTGCCTGGCCTATATGAGGTTCTCTGAGATCTGTCGTCTATCTCCATCTTTGAAATAATCAGCCCTGTGAACTGATAGATCAAACATGGATACATTGCCTTGGATTTGGCATATGTTTTCCTTAATTTCTATTCATTTAAAATAAAAAACATCTTTGTATTAACATTGCAAAGATAATATTGTGTCTCTTTTCTGTCCCTCTATTTTTTCACTCATATTTCTCTTTGAATTTATGGTTTTTACTAGAGTCGGATATTCTCTTACTCTACAAAGCATGAAACAAGTAGTTTTAGGTTATTTAATAGTGTAGTATTAGTTTTAGGTATATGTTAGTATAGTAAAAATCTAAGAGTATACATAATTAGCAGTAAGATCCAGCAACCTTCTGCTTAGTCTCATTTTAACCATCTTCTGAAACTTTGAAACAATCATCAGGTATTCTGTTATTATCTAGTATATTTGGATTATGACTTAAAATGATAACATCTAAAAGTCAAAGCCAGGATTTTAACATAAAAAATATATGTCTCATTTCCCCAAAGGAAACTCCCTAGAACTATAAGAGCAAAGTAGAATATTATTAAAGATAATAAAAATAATATTGTTTTCATGGCCTTTTATTACATTAAAATCAGATTCAGAGAGTTGCATATTTTCTCTTGTAACTTCATCAAACATCTGCTTTTCTTCCTCTTTAGCTCTGATCTTGGATATGTGACTTACGTTTTAGCCAAATTTTAAGCAGATGGCTGGACTTTATTTGACCTCCAAACTCTTCTTTCCATTGTCAACTAGAAACTTCAAGAGTTCTGCATCTTTGGGATTTAGTTGATCAGTCATTTTTCCTTTTATTACTTCAGATTTGAAATCCACTGAATCAAAGTATCCAGTTTCTACAAACATATGAAGTGTGTGCTTGCCTTATTTTATTTATTTATTTGTGTATTGTTTTGATTTTGCTTGCATATTATTTGGTTTCGGGTTGATTTTTTTCCCTCTGAAGATCCAGCTGAAAGAATTATTTAGGTTAATAAGATTATATTGTTACAGTGTCTGAAACAATCATGTCTGATATGATTCACAGTTAGAAATGCTCTCAGCTGCAAGGAACAGAGAACCCTCCTACTGGAGGCTTACACCATGAAGATATTTATTGCTTCTTGTATTACAGGAAGTTATAGAAGTAAGTTCTGGACGGGCTTTGGTGTCTGGCAACACATTCAATTGATAAACTAATCTGCTTTCTGTTATTACATAATAAGGGCTCCGTGACTTATTGGGTGTGTTTTCTTTTTGCTTTCTCTTCTTGTAACTGACAAGTAAGTTTCTCCCCATAAAGTGTAGCTTGTATTTGTCTAATTTTCCCCACACACAACCCTTTCTCTACTTCTTTACTTGACTTACATTCTTTAACATTATTTTGATGATTCTAGTATGTCTATCTCTTTAATTTTAATTTATGCATTTTTAGAAGAAAGAATAGCATAGAACAATAAAGGAATTGGAGTGAAACTAAAATGTATACTTAAAGCAAACTGTCTTCATTATATAAAATTTTTGATTTTAGTTTGCTCTTTGCCTTTTTTTTTTTTGCTTTTCCTCCAATGTTTTGTAAGTCTATAATATTTTAGTTTGTTTTCTATGTAAGACATTATTTAAAGAACAAAGTTCTTGTGGGTATTAATACGATCTTAATGCATTTTAAAGTCATCATTGTACCTAGCATAGAACTCTACATGGTAGATTCTCGGAAAACTTGTTGAATTAAAAAATGAATGATCTATTCAGGAATCTGAAAACCAAGAAATAGCAAACATAATGCTAGGTAATAATTTAATGATTTTAAAATATAAACTGAGTCTGACGTTTGTTAATTTTAATTATTATTATAGCAAGATGGGACTGTAAAAAAAAAGGCACACTCAGAACTGTCACTTCCCTTCCCTATTACTGTTATGTCTGTATATATCTGGATTTTCATTTTGTTAGGAACATCTCTTCAAGGTGAATTCCTAGAATGAGATTACTGGGTCAAAAGGTAAATCCAAAACAAAAACAAATGCAGTTTTGTTAGACATTGTTAAAATCCCTTCCAAAGGGATTGTGTCAGTTTACATTTCCACAGCAGTGTATGAGAGTGCCTCAGACTTACCAACAGAATGCGTTCTCAGCCTTTTGAAATTTAGTCAAGCAGGTGAAAAGTAGTATTCAAGGTAATTTGAATTTCTTTAATTATGAGTGAGGTTCAACATCTTTTCATATGTTTAAGATCATTTTGTGCTAATTTTGTGAATTGTCTATTTATATCTGTCTCATATTAGCCCTTTCTCTGTGACAGATGTTGCAAGTATTTCCTTCTAATTTGGCAGTTGTACTTTGACTTTATTTTACTATGCAAATTTAAAAAATTGTATAGTCAAATTTATCAGTCATTTCTTTTATTGCCCATTATTTTGAGTCCATGTTAGCTTTTTTTCAACACTGAGTTTACAGAGAAAATCATCCATATTTTCTTTCTAGACTTACATGATTTAAGTTCTTTTTTTTTCTTTGTATATATAGATTCCCGATCATTGTGGAGTTTATGCTTGTGAATGGTGTGTGATACAGATGTAATTTTATTTTTTTCTAAGTTGCTGCCTGGTTGTGCCAGCAACGTTTATTAAAAAGTCCATCTTTACCTCCATCACTTAAGATGCCACCATTATCATTTCCATATGTACTTGTATCATTTTGGGACTTTCTTTGCTATTCTACTGTCTTTAAATCTATTCTTGTGAAAGTAGCACCCTGTTTTGCAGAGACTTTATAGAATGGTTTAATGTAGGGTAGGACTAGTCAACCTTTGTATTTTTAATTTTTGTGTGTCTTCTTGGCTATTCTTGCATGTTTGTTTTCCTTATGAATTTTAGCACAAACTTGCGTAACTGTATAAAAAGAAACTTGCTGCTACTTTTATTGGGATTGTCTTAAACTGACATCTTTATGATGTTGATTTGTCCTGTCCTAGAACAGAGGATGCTTTTCATTTTGTTCAAATCTAATTTTGTGTTTTTCAGAGTGTTTTAAAATTTTCCTCCTACAGGTTTTGCACATTTTTTGTCAAATTTATTCCCACGTATTTAATCTTCTTTGTTGCTATTGTAAGTGGAGTTTTCTTTACCATTATGTGCTCTGGCTGGCTATTGTTCCTGTCTTTGAAAGCTATTGATTTTTGTATGTTAAATTTGTATCCTCATATCTTACTGAATTCTTTCAGCATTTGAATTAGTTTTATTGTTCATTAATTTGCTAGAATTTTTTAAGAGATATTTTTACTTCTTTACAAAATCATATGACTAGTGATTGCTCTAATCCAGTTGCTTTGGGTTTTGCAACCTCTATTATAACGTTAGATAATTGTGAAAGTAGTGGGCATTCTTGCTCTTTCATGAGTTTACTTACAATGCCATTAACATCTCCACAAATTATAATGCAGTCCTCACGAATAAAGTTATATGTTTCGTCATGTTAAGAAATTATAAACGGTGTTCTATTTTTGTGCTTTTAATAGAAACTAGAAAAAATGTTGAATATTGCTGAAGCTTTTTCAGCATCTATAGAAATAATCTTACTTTTATTCTCTCTAAACTATTATTTATTATATTAATGGGCTCCCTAATATTGAAACAACTTTAAATTGCAAGAATAAATTCCAGTTGGTCATGGTCTATTTTATTCTTAATGTGGTGTTGGATTCCTTTTATTAATTTTCTTCTTTAGTATTTTGCATCATTTTTCTTTAGTGGTACTGGTCTGTAGTTTTCTTTCTTGTAGTTTTCTTTTCTTTCTTTCTTTCTTTATCAGGTCTAAGTCTCAATGTTTTACTTTCTTCTTAATGTCCTTTCTCAATGCTTTTAAGCATGTATAGCACTTTTGGAATATCTAGTACTGCAGGTTTTGTAGAATTCCTCTTTAAAATAATCTGTTGCCTGGTGCTCTTTTGTAAGATAATTTCTTGATGATCTTCTCCAGTTTTTTCTACAAAAATTGATCAGTTTAAGCAGCCCAGTTCTAAAACAACCAGAATCGGAAATCTTTATTTTATTGGAAAATTATATTTTTTTCTAACTTTTCAAATTTATTTACATGTAGGTCTTTCATCTGTTGTAATTTAAAAAAAATTGTTTCAATGTTTTACCCTTTGATATTTTCTGTTTTTGTATTTGTGCTTTTTCCTTTGTTTTTGATCCAGATAGCTAATGGTTTTTCTATTTTGTTACTTTTTAAAGAAAACCAGGATTTCGAAATAGTAGGTCTACTTTTTTCCCATTTCTATCTCTGCTTTTATCTTTATGATTTCCTTCCGTTTACCATTATTTTATTGTTTGGTTGTTGCTCTTTTTCTACTTTCTCCATCTAGGAATTCAATTTATTTGTTTTATTTTTTTCATTTTTATTGATAAAAGCATTTAGTGCTATGAATTTCTCGGTGCTATTTGTTTGAAATGTATTCTGTTGATTTTCATATATATTGTGTTTTGCTTCAGTATTTTTTAGGAATAAAAATTCTGTGATTTCAGTTTGTATTTCCTCCTTTACCCAAAAATTAAGAGAAGAGATTTTAATTTTAGGTGGGTGAGGCTTTTTGCTTTTCAGTTTTGTCAATAATTTCTAGTGTTATTTCATTGCAGTCAGGGAGTACTGTTTATAATAGTTTATGTTACCTAATTTACTAATGTTTTCCTTGTAACCTAATGTACGATCTTTTTTTTTTTTTTTTGTGAGTGTTTCATGAGCACTTGAGAAAAAAGATATAGCCCTGATTATCAGAGTGTAAGGATCAATATATAGCTATTAGGTTCTTCCTTGTTGATTATGATTATTCACTTTTTGCCTTTTTGATCTTTCTTGTACTGACTGAGAAAGGTGTGTTCATTACTGTAGGCTGCCTTAGCTAGAATAATGGTATTGTAGTGGTTTAATTATCTTTTAGGTGAGCTATAAATGTTTGTGTCATAAACATAAGACCATCCAATGTCTCTTACTCATTGGTCTTCAGACAAAATAAATACTTTCTGTCTCTTCTCTGTTACCATTTGATTTATATTGCTAATATAAACAAAGTGCACTTATACAACAATAATGTAATGTGATAGTTTCTGTGTTGTACATTAGAGTGTGGACCTTTTAAAAACAGCGTTATTGAGTTGTAATTGCCATGCAATAAATTCTACATATTTAGAATGTTCAATTTGATATTTTGACATATGTATATATTCATGAACCTATCATCAAGACAATAAAAATATCTGTAATTTCACAATTTTTTTTCTTGACCTCTGTAGTCCCATTCCATTGGCTCCCCTCCTCACCCAACAGTAACCACTGATCTACTTTTTGTCACTATGAGTTAGTCTGCATTTTCTAGAATTTTATAAAAATGCATTTACTGTCCCTCCCCCCCCCCCTTTTTTTTTTTTTTGGTCTGGTTTCTTTCACTCAGCAAAACTTCAATTGCTGTTTATATTGTAGATTTATTGCCATGGTTTTGTAACAGTAGGAACTCTTGTGATTAGAACTCATGCAATTTCTGACAGTTGATAATGCAGTGAATTGACTGGTGTGATAATCTTATTGTTTCCAGTTCTACCATCTATTTCTAAGGCACATTGTCTCATAAGAAAGTCTTTTAGTGGAATTGATGCAGTTTTGTACTATTAGTACTACTTTACACATAGAAAAGAAAATTTTTCTAGCTAAAAACAGTAAAAACAGTAGCAGCCAAGAAAGGAATTGCTTGCACACTCACAATAATGAAATGTTAATTTCAAGACAAGGTGGAACCTTTTAAAGTGCCAGTATCGATAAGCATTTCTACTGGGGACACAAACACATAATAAAAGCCAATGCACTTTAAAAACCATTGTTCCCCTTTCCCTGTAGCTTTTATTATTCCCTGTGATGAGCAATTTGCATATTTGTTTTTCCAAGAGCTGAGAGGGGTCTGGGATTGTCCCTTGACCATTCACCTCTGGAAATTGTCTCAAGTTCTACTTTTCTGAAGGAGCCATAGGACAAGATTTCTGCCATGGGGAAATCTAGTTTGTCTTTTTGATTTTTCTTGCACTGAGAAAGGTGTGTTCATTACTGTAGGCTGCCTTCACTAGAATAATGATATTGTAGTGGTTTGGTTATCTTTTAGGTAAGTTATATATGTTTGTGTCATAAACATATATTCAACAATTGTAAAAGTGTGGGGTGACACAAGGTGTGGTGTTTAGTGACAAAGCCTTGTATTATGATACTAGTGCATTCTGGAGACACATGGTTTTACGCCTTCAAGGATGATAAAAAGACAACTGTAAACTAAATAGGAGATTCTTCAATTACTTTTGGTGTTGTGCTAAACATTTTCTTGCATGTTTTAAATAAGAGGATCAGGAGTATAGAAGGGACGCAGGATTTAAAACTAGTTTATCCTGCCTATTCAACACATCATACTTACTCTTCTCAGAAACATCATCAATTTCATTCTTTTGTAATGCAGGAGGAGGACAATCTGAAATCTCTTTTGATGACGTTTCACTGTTTTACAACCATTACAGCAGAAAGTCATTACTCTGTTTAATCTAAATCTTTTCACCTGTGTTTGTATCTGGCAAAGCTAAGAAGTAATAAACTTAATCAAGTTAGAATTATAACATTCTTAAAATTATAAAAAACTTTCCTCATTGACAAGCTCTGTTCTAAGCTTACTACATGTATTCATATATTTAATCCTCATTAACATTTTAGGAAAAATTACTTAGGAATAATTCTCTATTATACAGATAGAGATACTGAAGGTAAACTGACTGATACAGTTTGGCTGTGTGTTGTCACCCAAATCTCATGTTGGATTATAATCTCCAATGTTAAGAGAGGAACCTGATGGGAAGCAATTGGACCATGGGGGCAGATTACTCCCTTGCTGTCCCTGTGATAGTGAGTTCCCATGAGATTTGGTTGTTCAAAAGTGTATGGCACTTACTCCTTCATTCTCTCTCTCTCCTGCCACCATATGAAGACATGCTTGCTTCCCCTTTGCCCTTTTGCCATGATTGTCAGTTTCCTGAGACCTCCTCAGCCATACTACCTATACAGCCTGTGGAACTGTGAGTCAACTAAACCTCTTTTCTTTTTTTTTTTTTATTATTATACTTTAAGTTCTAGGGTACATGTGCATGACGTTATATCATGTATAACTCCCCAATGCAATCCCTCCCTCCTCCCCCCTCCCCATGATAGGCCCCAGTGTGTGATGTTCCCCTTCCCGAGTCCAAGTGATCTCATTGTTCAGTTCCCACCTATGAGTGAGAACATGCGGTGTTTGGTTTTCTGTTCTTGTGATAGTTTGCTAAGAATGATGGTTTCCAGCTGCATCCATGTCCCTACAAAGGACGCAAACTCATCCTTTTTGATGGCTGCATAGTATTCCATGGTGTATATGTGCCACATTTCTTAATCCAGTCTGTCACAGATGGACATTTGGGTTGATTCCAAGTCTTTGCTATTGTGAATAGTGCCGCATAAACAACGTGTGCATGTGTCTTTGTAGTAGAGTAATTTATAATCCTTTGGGTATATACCCAGTAGTGGGATGGCTGGGTCATATGGTACATCTAGTTCTAGATCCTTGAGGAATCGCCATACTGTTTTCCATAATGGTTGAACTAGTTTACAATCCCACCAACAGTGTAAAGTGTTCCTATTTCTCCACATCCTCTCCCACCTGTTGTTTCTGACTTCTTTTTTTTTTTTTTTTTTTTTTTTTTGAGACGGAGTCTTGCCTCTGCCACCCAGGCTGGAGTGCAGTGGCCGGATCTCAGCTCACTGCAAGCTCCGCCTCCTGGGTTTACGCCATTCTCCTGCCTCAGCCTCCGAGTAGCTGGGACTACAGGTGCCCGCCTCGTCGCCCGGCTAGTTTTTTGTATTTTTAAGTAGAGACAGGGTGATTGCCATTCTAACTGGTGTGAGATGGTATCTCATTGTGGTTTTGATTTGCATTTCTCTGATGGCCAGTGATGATGAGCATTTTTTCATGTGTCTGTTGGCTGTATGGATGTCTTCTTTTGAGAAATGTCTGTTCATATCCTTTCCCACTTTTTGATGGGGTTGTTTGCTTTTTTCTTGTATATTTGTTTGAGTTTTGGTAGATTCTGGATATTAGCCCTTTGTCAGATGAGTAGGTTGCAAAAATTTCTCCCATTCTGTAGGTTGCCTGTTCACTCTGATGGTAGTTTCTTTGGCTGTGCAAAAGCTTTTAGTTTAATTAGATCCCATGTGTCAATTTTTGCTTTTGCTGCCGTTGCTTTGGTGTTTTAGACATGAAGTCCTTCAAGCTACCAATGACTTTCTTCACAGAATGGAAAAAAACGGCTTTAAAGTTCATATGGAACCAAAAAAGAGCCCGCATTGCCAAGACAATCCTAAGTCAAAAGGACAAAGCTGGAGGCGTCACGCTACCTGACTTCAAACTATACTACAAGGCTACAGTAACCAAAACAGCATGGTACTGGTACCACAACAGAGATATAGACCAATGGAACAGAACAGAGTCCTCAGAAATAATACCACACATCTACAGCCATCTGATCTTTGACAAACCTGAGAGAAACAAGAAATGGGGAAAGGATTCCCTATTTAATAATGGTGCTGGGAAAATTGGCTAGCCATAACTAGAAAGCTGAACTGGATCCTTTCCTTACCCCTTATACGAAAATTAATTCAAGATGGATTAGAGACTTAAATGTTAGACCTAATACCATAAAAACCCTAGAAGAAAATCTAGGTAGTACCATTCAGGACATAAACCTCTTTTCTTTATAAATTACCCAGTCTCAGGTAGTTCTTTACAGCAATGTGAGAACAGACTAATAGAGTGACTTATTTAGTATCTTGTAATTAGGAATTAGCACAGTAGGAGTCAGACTCCAGTATACACTTTCTTAACTGCTTCTATGCAGATTTCTAAACTAGTGTTGACAAAGGAAACAAGGAAACTTAATCCATCTACTTCTAGGGCCAGGCATTGTTCTAGGTCTTTCCCATATTTTACCTCATTAATAATAGTGGCAGCCTGGGTACTCGGCATGTGCCATGTGGCAGGACAATGTTCTTGGCTCCACAACGATGTGCCTGTCATTCTCTAAGCATGCCAGGCCCCATTCTCATGCCACTTGTATGACTCCTCTGTGTCTTTCAAGGTTCAGCTCAAATATAATCATCTCAGAGAAGCCTTCCCTGGATCTCTGGACATGCTTATATGTGATTCCTCTTGGTGTTCCTGTAAGACATTGCTCATGTCCTACCTCATAGGGCTTCTCAATCTACCAGGAAATAGTTTTACACATTTGCCTCCTTTTCTAGACTGTGAGTCTCTATAGAACAGAGACTATTTGTCTCTATAATTCCAACAGCTGGTACTTAATAAATGTGAGTTGATTAAATTGAAGAGGAAAAGGTCAGTTAAATGTTAGTGGCATCACTATGTTAAATAACAAAAATTAAATTGAGTTTTTTTTTTCATCCTTTACCAGAAGATAGGGAATGTGTCTGTATCTGTTTAAATTGTAAAACAGTTCTTGATAAACAAATAGTAATAAACTTATACTTCTCTAATTTGCTTATGGTTATTTTGTTGGATCCATCTAGCTCAAGTGTGGAGACCTAGTCAATAAAATCTCCCACCTTTTCTTATGAATATTCTCACACCTGATGAAAAACAAAAATACAACAACTCTACAACTCCTTACACCTCTGTGTCTTTTAATAATATCGTGCTTCCTATCATCCCACTTTATGACTATTGTTTTCTTTAGCTCATATTTCTTAGACAAATATGAAGGAGGAGTCAAATTGTCCATTCCTAGCAGTTCTGACTTTCATAATATCTAGCATCAGAGGCTAGTTTTTTCTTAAAGTGTCTGAGAACTGAAAAGATGATGGTGCCCCTTCAACCATGTAATTCCTAATAAAGATGATTCCAAAGTCCAGTGAATTTCTGATCAATTCCACAAAATTCAGATAGACATTTCCTGAACATATGATCAGTTTGTGGAGTGTTGTATACTTGGCTCATCTCTCTGCTCTCCATTCCTGCTCCTGCTCTGTCTAGTTTAGGTGACTTTTTCCTTTTTCCTTTACTATTCCTGTTATACTGACACTTTAAATGGCCATTCTAACATGAGATTAGTCCTACCAAAGTGCAGATCTGATGTTTGAGCCAGTGTGCAGCATAGTTCTTGGCAAGATCAGGTGTTTAATGAATGTATGGAAAAGTGATGTCATTCACTCCTGCAAAACTCCCTTTTCACTACTTTTACAGTGGACTATATTCTGACTTCAAAATGTCTTGCTTTATTTTCTGTTACTCACTTTTGGCTAGTTTCGTTCCTTCTAAACTTGCTCTGGACATATCCCATGCTGCCCTGTTTGATCCTCATACTCTTCCCTCTTTTTTGAATGCTTTCTAATGGTTTTCCTCCTTAAGTGTCAAGCTTACAATTTTAACCCTATCCAGCAATATTCCCTTCTCCCTCTGAAATCCAGTGGCACATTTTCTATTTCTCTCTTTTGTATGTGTGGTTTACATCTTTGTCTTGGTGTGGTTATTTGCACACATGCCATACATCTAAAACCCAGCTGTTTGGTGTTCTTCTTAGAGTCTTTCTTTTTCCCTATGCTGATGTACACAGAATTCAGGAACTCTTTGTGAATAGCACACACTTTGGTGAGAAATTTAGACTTACCTGAAGATTCTGTGGAACAGGTGGAGGGGGTTTTCTTTTCTTTTTTTAATTTTTAATAACTTTCACTTTAGGATGATTTTAGATTTGTAGCAAAGCACAAAAATAGTACCCAGAATTGACATATAACCCACAGAGTTTCCCCTGTTACTAACATCTTACATTAGGATGGTATATTTGTCACAATTAATGAACCAGATTGATATTTTATTATTAACTAAAGTCTATATGTTGTATTCAGATTTCCTTATTTATTTATTTATCTTTTTTTTTTTTTTTGAGACAGAGTCTCACTCTGTTGCTCAGGCTGGAGTACAGTGATGCAATCATAACTCACAGTAACCTGGAACTCCAGGGCTCAAGTTACCCTCTCACCTCAGCCTCACGACTGGCTAAGACTATAGGCACCTGCCATGCCAATTTTTTAAATGTTAGGCCAATTTTTAAATTTTTTTGTAGAAATGGGGTCTCACTATGTTGCCTAGGCTGGTCTCAAACTCCTGGCCTCAAGCCATCCTTTCATCTTGGCCTTCCAAAGCACTGGGATTATAAGTGTGAGCCACCGTGCCTGGCTGTTAATTATTACCTAATGTCCTTTTATTGTGTGTTCCAGGATCCCATCCAAGATACCACATTACATTTAATGATCCTGTCTTTCTTCAGCTTCCTCACTACTGAACATTGCTGAGACTTTTTAAATTTTAATAATCTTGACACTTTAGAGGAGTACTGGTCAGGTAGTCTACAGAATGCCCCTCAATCAGGATATGTTTGATGTTTTTTACCATGATTAGACTGGCCTTATATATTTTTAGGAGGAAGAGGTGTGTGTGTGTGTGTGTGTGTGTGTGTGTGTGTGTATCTACATATAATTGTGATAAAATACACATAACATAAAGTTTACCATCTTAACCATTTTTAAGTGTGTAGTTCAGTAGCATTGAATACATTCATAATGCTGAGCAGCCATCACCATCATCCATCTGTACAACTCTTTTCATCTTGTAAAACTGAAACTCTACTCTCATTAAACAAGTGACAGTCTCACCACATGATAAACTATAACAACACTTATCATTGTTGATGTTAACTTGATCACCTGGCTGAGGTAGTGCTTGTCAGTTACTCTATTTTCTCACTTTCCATACTGTATTCTGTGGAAATAAGTCATTATGAATAGCCCACACTTAAGGAGTGGAGGTTATGTCAAGTGGGGAGTTAATGAGTGGGTATTGTCTGCATAAATTACTGGAATTCTGAACAGATTTGCCTATTCTCCCCTATTTATTTATTTATTTAGTCAATCATTTATATTAGTATGGACTCTAGGATATTTGTTCTGTTCTTTGGTTATAATCCAATACTACTTTATTTATTTTGCTCTTCAAATTGTCCTGGCTTTGGACACTGGGAACTCTTTCAGTTGGCTCTGTATCTGGCCTTGACACTCTTATTTGTTTATTTACTTTTTTAACACTTCCTTCCTTTCTGGTACTATAAGATAATCCAGGTTCGTATTATATATGCCCTGCTCAGTCCTAGAATCAGCCATTTCTCTAAGGATCTCTGGTTTGTTTTATTAGAGAAAGTTGTTAGACTTTAAGATTTACATGGTAGGTATTCTCATTGCTACCGGGGTGTTGTTGCATCTAAGGCTTTTTATCTGACAGAGCAAGAAAATATTTTTATGTATATTAAACATAATATAATTATGTTTAATTATACAGCAAATCTTATAAGGCAAATCTGTGCAGAATTCCAGTAATTTTGCCTCTTAATACACATGCTTAAACCACTCGCCCAACTCTTAAGATCATAATAAAATATATGTTATGTATATTAATTATATTATGTATAATTTATATGTACGTAATCATATCTATATGTGTTTATGTATCCATCTATGCCTATATTAAATTAAACATGAGTATATACTTAGGTCTCCAACCCTAATGCATTACCACAATGATCATTCTAGCTTTATGGCCTCGTTTGTCTGAAACCTCCCCCTCCAGCAGTGAGAACCTGGCTCCCACCACTCAACATCCATTTGCTTAAGTTAGCAATTCCATTATATAAAATATATAATAATATATTGCAATATAATATATATTGCAATTCCAGTATATTTGCCGGTGGTGGATCTGTGTGGGTACAGGTCTGCAACAACTTCAATTCTTGCCTTCTCAGAGGAAATAATTCAACTGAGGTGCATAAGGCAGAAGGAGAGACCAAGCCAAGTTTTAGAGCATGAACAAAAAGCAAATCAAGTACACTTGGGAGAGGGTCAAGCGGGCCACTTGAGAGACCAAGTGCACTATTTGACCTTTTGACTTGGGGTTTTATATGTTGGCATGCTTCCGGGGTCTTGTGTTCCCTCTCCTCTGATTTTTCCCTTGAGGTGGGCTGTCTGCATGCATGGTGGCCTGTTAGCACTTGGTTGGGAGGGGAGCATGTGCAGTGTGTTTACTGGAGTCATACACATGCTCACTCGAGGTGTTTTTCCCTTCCCACGCAAATGTCCCTAGGAAGTTATAAGCCAGTTAAACTCTGCCATTTTTCCTCTTAATATGCATGGTTGGGCCCACTTACCCAACTCTTAAGATCTTAGTGAGAAGCTGCTGATAACCAGTGTCAGGTGCTTCTATCTATTGGGAGATTTCCTTTCCCTGGTGCTGGCTGGGACCAATTATTATTTTAGAGAAACAGTTTAACAACTGCCTGACCACCACTTGATGGTCGCCTGACATTCCAGGTTGGGGCGGAGGGGGGCCCTCTACTGCCCTGCTCATGTCTGACTAGCTACCTACTGTAACATTTCCCCCCACAAGGGTCCAAGACCCCAATTTTTTTGGAGAAAACAGAGAAAAATCTGGTGGTTCTATGGATCTTGGCCTTTTGCTAGCTGTCAAGGCAAGGTTGACTCTATTGGTTGTTGAAAGTGGTATCCTGCCAAGTCCAAGGGGGACAGGGACAGGACTTTTCCTCTGTTGTGTCCTACTGATGGACAGTTTATCAGTTCCCTGTAGAAGGGTGATTTGGCAGGATGGCATCCCTCACTGAGGATCTGGAGCTTGATGGCCTGAAAGCAAGAGGAGACAAATCGGGTTATTGGATTTAGAAGAATGTTAAAACGAAATAAGGGGTGAGGACAGCTTCCCGATAAGATCTCAAGAGTTAAGTGAGTGGGCTCAAGAATGTGTATTACTGGGTATATACCCAAAGGATTATAAATCATGCTGCTATAAAGACACATGCACACGTATGTTTATTGCAGCACTATTCACAATAGCAAAGACTTGGAACCAACCCAAATGTCCACCAATGATAGACTGGATTAAGAAAATGTGGCACATATACACCATGGAATACTATGCAGCCATAAAAAGGATGAGTTCAGGTCCTTTGTAGGGACATGGATGCAGCTGAAAACCATCATTCTCAGCAAACTATCACAAGGACAAAAAACCAAACACCACATGTTCTCACTCATAGGTGGGAATTGAACAATGAGAACACTTGGACACAGGAAGGAGAACATCACACACTGCAGCCTGTTGTGGGGCTGGAGAAGGAGGGAGGGATAGCATTGGGAGATATACCTAATGTAAATGACAAGTTAATGGGTGCAGCACATCAACATGGCACATGTGTACATATGTAACAAACCTGCATGTTGTGCACTTGTACCCTAGAACTTAAAGTATAAAAAAAAAAAAAAGAATGTGTATTAAGAGGCAAAATGGCAGAGTTTAACTCATATATGACCTTCCAAGGAAATTCAACTGGGAAGGAAAGAATGCCTCAAGTGAGCATGCATGTGACTCCAGTAAACATACTGCACATGCTCCCCTCCCAAGTGCTAGCAGGCCAGCGTGCATGCAGACAGCCCACCCCAAGGAAAGGATCACGGGAGAGGGAACACAAGACCCCAGAAGCATGCCAACATATAAAACCCCAAGTCAAAAGGTCAAACAGTGCACTTGGTCTCTCAAGTTGCCTGCTTGGCCCCCTTCTAAGTATACTTTACTTTTTTTTTCCATTCCTGCTCTAAAGCTTTCTAGTAAACTTTCACTCCTGCTGTAAAATTGTCTCAGTCTGTCCTTCTGCTTTATGCCCCTCAGTTGAATTCTTTCTTCCGAGGAAGCAAGAGTTGAGGTTGCTGCAGAGCTATACCCATGTGGATTTGCTGCAACAGTGGTTTCAGAATTATTAACCCCTACCCCCATGGGAAACAACTTCAGCAGTTAGAGTCTAGTGTTTCTTTTTGCCTTTAGTCTTCCAGACTCTAGTCATTTTCAAAATTATTTATGTTAGCACATTCTTTTGCAACTCATTTCAGTGAGGTTGTTGCATCCATTTAGCCAGTCTGAAAAGACCACATATTATATGATTCCATTTAAATAGCCTTCTGTAAAAGGCAGAACTTATAAAGCCTATGGAGACAGTAAAAAGTACAATCATTGTCAATTAGATTCTTTATCATATTCTACATTCCATTCTGAGAACTCCTGACCTCCTAAATGATTATATATATATACATACACACACATACATATATATAAATGTAGAAAAATACACAAGCACACAATTTACCATCTTAGCCATTTTTAAGTATATAATTCAGCCATATTAAATACATTTACAAAGTTATGTAACCACCAACCACCTCCACCACTTGTAAACCAAGTAGTATCTGAGATAGTTCTCAATCAATTTAGAAGTTTATTTTGCCAAGGTTAAGGACATGCCCAGCGGAAATGAACATGGCGTCACAGAAAAATGGTCTGTGGTCTGTGCTTTTCTCCAAAGGATTCCGTGGGCTTCAATATTTTAAGGGGAAAAGCAGGCTGGAGGAGAAAGAGGGAGGATGTGGTAATCCACATGTAGCAAGGGAATAGGAGCAGGTAGGGGAATTATTAACTACGTATTCCTCTTGCCCTCAGTATATCAGCACTTTACATAAGATAAGGTAAACATAGAGTGGCTACCTGTGGAGATATTTAACCTTTATCTGTAGCTATCTGCCTAGTAACAAAAGGAAAGGCACTTTCTTGCATGACTCAGCTTTCAGCTTATTTCTTTTCCTTTTGGCTTATAGATTTGAGGTCCCAAGTTTTTATTTTTCTTTCACACATATGTCTCCATAACTTTTTTCAACTTGTAAAACTGAAACTCTATACTCATTAGATAATAACTCCTGTTCCTCACTTCCTCTAGCCCTTGGAAACCACCATTCTATTTTATTTCTCTGTGATTTTGATGACTCTAAGTATTTCATGTAAGTGGAATCATACAGTATTTGCCATTTTGAGACTGGCTTATTTCATTTAGCATAATGTCCTCAAGGTTCATCCATGTTGTTACATTTTTGGAATTTCCTTCCTTTATAAGGTTGAATAATATTTTATTGTTTTTATATACTACATTTTGTTTATCCATTCATCCATTGATGGACACTTGGGTATCCACTGTAGCTACTCTGAATAATGCTGCTATAAATATCAGTGTAAACATATATCTTTGAGATCTTGCTTTCAACATTTATTTTGCGTGTATACCCCCAAGTGGAATTGTTGGACCACACGGTAATTCTATTTTTCATATTTTGAGGAACCATCATACTGCTTTTTGTATTGGCTATACCATTTTACATTCCCAGCAACAGAACACAGGTTTTGCAATTCCTACATGTACTTGCCAAAACTTATTTTCTGTGTGTGTATGTGTGTATGTATGTGTGTGTGTGTGTGTGGGTGTGATAGTAGTCATCCTAATGGATGTGAGGTGCTCTCTCATTGTAGTTTTGATTTGCATTTTCTTAATGATAAGTGATGTTGAACATCTTTTCATGTGCTTATTAGACACTTGTATACCTTCTTTGGAGAGATGTCTATACATATCCTTTGCCCGTTTTTGAATCAGATATTTGTTTTTGTCGAGTTTTGGGAGTTGTCTATCTATTGTGGATATTAACACTTATCAGATATATGATTTTCTCCCATTTTGTGGGTTTCCTTTTTATTCTGTTGATAGTGTCTTTAGATGCACAGATTTTTAAAGTTTTCATGAAGCCCAATTTGTTTAGTTTTTGGTACCCGTGCTTTTCGTGTGATATAAAAATAGCACTGCCTAATCCGATGTTGTGATGCTTTTGCTCCATGTTTTGTTCTAAGAATTTTATAATTTCAGGTCTCATATTTAGATCTTTGAACCATTTTGATTAATTTTTGTATATGGTGTTAGGTAAGGGTCCAACTTCATTCATTTGCATATGCATATACAATTTTCCCTGCACCATTTGTTGAAAAGACTGTCCTTTCCTTCATTGAATGGTCTTGTATGCTTGTCAAAAATCATGTGACCATGTATGCATGGGTTTATTTCTGGGCTATTTTATTCTATTGGTCTATATATCTTTTTGTGCCAGTACCACACTGCTTTGATTACTATAGCTTTTTAAAATAAGTTTTGAAATCAGAAAGTATGAATACTTCAGCCTTGTTCTTCTCAAGACCTCTGGTCACATAGAGGTTTTTTTCTTCCATATCTCCGAATAAGACTGAATTGTTTTCCTAATGTCATCAGCAATTTAACTCTTTCCCCCAAACCTGAATGCATTACTCAGCATACAACACAGGGCTCTTTAACATTTCAGGCCCCACCCAAACAACTTTTCAGATTTTACCATCCAGTCACCTGTATCATTCTTCTTCATGGTCCTAGTTAACAGTCCCCTTTACCAAAATCGTCATTTCACATCTCTATACAATCTTTTAGGATTGAACTGTATCGTGAGAAGCTGTGTATTCTGCAACAGTGCTGTGCCTAACTCTTAGTAGGTATTCGATAAATATTAATTGAATGGGCCAATAAGTGATTTGGTATAATGTAAAAGCCAGATACCAGACAAACCAACATAACCTAAAATGCATTCTATATTCTATTCACTTGGCTAATATAATTGTTTCCTATGTACTCTTTGTTATTTTAAAATATTTGAAGGCTATTTGCAAAAAAAAAAAATTGGCCTGAAATCTGAGATACATTCAATTAATGTGGAACACATGGTGTTTACAGAAGCATTACCAAATAGTATCATGCTAGTGAATCTTGATAATGTTTGTCAGAGGATTTCAGCATTAGCCCGCAACAACAGCATTACTACAAATAGCTGAACTATACTGTATGAAATTAATTTCCTCATGAAATATTGCATGGCCAGGTTTTGGGGAGTTGACTAGCTAGATTAGAAATATTATCATCCATATTACTGGTAAAAGGAGATGATGTGGCTGTTTATTAAGTAATTAGCTTTAAAAATCCTTGATTTTTTAATTGATATCAAATTTAAATACTGGGTCTCCAAGCACAAGATTCTAGGAAAGCCCCATTTCACATACTTCAGTTTGAAGACAAACATGGTTCAATCTATGCGACCCTCTTGCAAAGCCTGTGTTGCTTGTGTACTTGCGACCTTTGAGCTGTGTGCACCAGCCTCTGTTTGCCAGATTCCTAATGTCAGTGTGAATAAGCTACTAAAATTTGAGTGGTAGGAAAAGAGGGAGTTCTTAAATCTCTCCTCCCCATTCTCCGCTAGTTCCCCTTCCTTTACTACTTCTCTTCTTCCTCTTCCCTCTAACACGTCTGCCATTGTCTTGGGTAATTAAGAAGTTTGTCATCCAGAAGAGAGAAATTTCTCCTCAGTTAAACCTCATATGTTTTTAATCATCCTTCATATGCCCAGTGGTTTGTATCAGAAATGAGGTCTTTAAGGAACTTGACCTTTCAGAGTCAAGAACTCTCCATGTTAAAGATTTATCTTTTGGTAGGAGGATTTTTTTTAAAGTATAATGATGTATACAAATAGAATGTTACAATATACATTCTATATATTTTGAGTCTTTAGATATTTTAAAAGAGCATAATTCATCTTTTCTCATTTGCATTGCAAGTAGGTTCCCATGTTTTTTAATACTTGAAATGGTTGAACTCTTTTTATATCTTGAACTTCTTCTGGACTCTTTTGTTTGTAATTTTTTTTTTTTTTTTTTTTGAGACGGAGTCTCACTCTGTCGCCCAGGCTGGAGTGCAGTGGCCGGATCTCAGCTCACTGCAAGCTCCGCCTCCCGGGCTTACACCATTCTCCTGCCTCAGCCTCCCAAGTAGCTGGGACTACAGGCGTCTGCCACCTCGCCCGGCTAGTTTTTTTTTTTTTTTTTGTATTTTTTAGTAGAGACGGGGTTTCACTGTGTTAGCCAGGATGGTCTCGATCTCCTGACCTCGTGATCCACCTGTTTGTAACTTTTAAATTGTGGAAATGACAAAGAAGCTGCTACTAGAAGATGGTGGTTTAGCTTCACGCGGTATGGTAGGTGACCACTTAAGGTTAGGTAACCTTTGTTTCCCAGGCAGGGCAAATCATTTAACCCTCTCAGTAGGCACTGGAGTTTAGGAAACGAGTGGAAAACAGAAGGTAAAATGATGATGGTTCTATACAAGGCCTCAAGATTACTTGGCATACTGATGCAAATTTTCCAACCTTCCAAGTATGCATAAATTCCATGTACACACACTGGTTTTGCCACTTCACAGACTTGTATTCTACATTTGGCCTAAATGAAAATTCAACTCTTGTTTTCATCGTACCTCAGTAATATGCTAATTTCATCCTCGTGGCTTGTAAGAGTCAATGTCATAAGTTGGAACTAACTTATTAGTAGAGAAATTGGGAATAATTGGTTCAATGTTTTTCATAGCTGATTGTGTTTTCAGGATGAAAACCAACTGACCACAAATCAAAAGTTGCCAAAAAAAAAAAAAAAAAAAAAACACCATGTTCCACTTGTGCCAACACAATTGATTGCTTGGGTATTTCCTTCAGAACATCTCTCTTTGACAAATACAGTCACTAAAAAATTGTTAGTAGCAGAAGCTGCTGCTTTGGCATCCTGAGTTGGCAGTGACAGATTGCCTGATATCCACATTGGCATCCCATATTATTTTCTTTATTATGTATTGAGTGAAAGGTGGCTGCTAAACTGTAAACAATTTAAATACATTTCCTTCTGCATTAGACTCTTAAGTTTTACAGAGTTAGAAAATGTAGTGTGGCCCTTTCTACATTTGCAAAAGTGGTGACTGGTTTTCCATACTAGGTAAATATGTATGACGTCCCCTGTTGTTCTTCCTACATCATAGGTTAAGCATTTTATAGGTTTCGAAGCCCTTGCATATATTATTTGACACTCACCTTACACAACTCTACAAAATAAGGCAAAATTAACTCTAATAATTTATAGATGATAATGAGGCTTGGAGAATTTCAGTAAGTTTTCTGTGATCACAAACCTAGGATGTGGTAGAACTTGGATCAGAATATAGGTTCAAATTTTCAGATTTGAGCCCAGGAAAATCCACTGTAATTCAGGTTCAGAGCATTATTGCTTTTGGTCAAGGGGTTATTATATTATGATCAAAATAAAGAAATAGTATGTTTTGCAATTTATGCTTTAGTGGTGCCAGATATCAATTTATATTTCTCATTTTCATCACTGTGACCTCTTGATAAAAGGAGATCTCATTGTTATCCTTCCCTCTGATTTCTTTAAGAGTTAATCTCATTTGCCAACTATATATATATATATATATATATATATTTTGAGACAGGGTCTCACTCTGTCGCCCAGGTTGGCATGCAGTAGTGTGACCACAGCTTACTGCAACCTCTACCTCCTGGGCTCAGATCACCCTTTCACCTCAACCTCCTAAGTAACTGGTACTACAGGAACTCGCTGCCACACTCAACATTAATTTTTTTTTTTTTTTTTTTAGGAGACATGGTTTCACATGTTGCCCAGGCTTGTCTTAAACTTCTTGGCTCACATGAGCCTCCTGCCTCTACCTCCCAAAGTGCTGGGATTACAGGCATGAGCTACTACACTGGGCTTGCCAACAAGAATTTTAAGACCTGGCCTAAATATTGTAATTAACACATTAAGAGGTTATATCAGCATGACCTCTTTTGTTTCCATTTTCTAGTGCTTATACTTGTGAATGTAATTTAGCGTTACTTTCAAAATAGTAAATTTTACTTTTTGCAGTTTCTATGACAGAGTTTACACAGTTGCATTAAGCCAAAGTGTGGGCCATCTTCTGAAATCTCTCTGGCAAAGGAAGAACACTCGTTATTGAAGTATCAGGAGTTAGAAGAGGCCAGGTGTGGTGGCTCACACCTGTAATTCCAGTACTTTGGGAGGCCAGGGCAGGAGGATTGTTTGAGCCCAAGATTTTGAAACCAGCTTAGGTAGCACAGTGAGATCCTGTCTCTACAAAATAAATAAATAAATAAATAATAAATAAATAAACAAAAATAAATAAAAAGAGCCAGGCATTTGTCTGTAGTCGCAGCTATTCAGGAGGCTAAAATGGGAGGATCACTTGAGCCTGGGGGGTGGAGGTTGCAGTGAGACATGGTCATGCCACTGTACTCCAGCTTGGGTAACAAAGTGAGACCTTATCTAAAAAAAAAAAAAACAAGAAAAAAGAGAAGAGTTTTGCTGCTTCCTGTCATTCCTGTCAACTTTTGCCCAGCGGAATTCAATGCACAGCTTCTACATAGAGGTGATGATTCTGCCTGGTCATGAAATGGTTTTGAGATGGAGGATGATGCTATGAAGAGTAAGGAAATATTGAAGGACAATGATTTTTATACTGATTTCTGGGCTTCTTAAGACGTGTATCTTTACCCTATCTGTCTTTTCTGGTGCCACATATACAAATAAGTCCTAATGTTTTCTTATTAAATATTAGCCCTTAATAATCATGCCTAGTGTTCCACTATTGGAACGTAAGCTTGTGGGAATTATTTATATCCTACTGCTCAAGGTCATCATCAACATCTGATTTTTCACAAAATAAATTTGCTGCCTCTGGCATAAATGGGTTACTACTTGACGGAGTATCTGGTCAAAGAGTATGTTCCCATTTCTCAGAACCCGGGAGAATCTTGAGGAATGGCTTTCTCTCTTCAATGCTTTTGAGGTTTTATGCCTACTGGGTATAAAGTAGTGAATCATGTCTTTTCCTTTTTAAAATTTTAAATTACAGATATAGTAATGCAAATTTGATTTCTCTTCCACATAGACCCATATATTAAACTGATTTGAGTGTATTTCCCTTTTTTGAAACACATAGAATTAGGAAAAGAGAAAAGTCTAAATTTAGAAAAACATTGTGTTAATTTTAATTGAGATACTGGCATTGTACCTAATAACATTTGAAACCTTTGAAACCTCTTGGAACCTAACAATGTGCTCAGGGAAACTCAAGATATTGTATATATACAATGTAAGAAACTTGTTACACATCAGTTCCCTATGATTCTATCAAATGAAAATGAAAATGTGTCAGACATTAACCCCTCTGGGAACTTTGGGGAGTTTCATCTGAAAGTTCATCTCACTCCTCCCTTCTCCTCTTAGGTGGCCATGTTTGTGCTGCAACTGGGCAGTGCCACATTCGTGGTCACGGAGCCTGTGATCAGTGCAATGACAACTGGGGCTGCTACCCATGTGGTGACTTCACAAGTCAAATATCTCTTGGGAATGAAAATGCCGTATATATCCGGACCACTTGGATTCTTTTATGTGAGTTTTTCATATGTTTTCATACATATCTTTTGAATGTGCAACTTTCACAAAGTAGAATTTGGTTAATTACAATACTGAGATTTTTCTGTATTAAAGCAACTTGGATTTAAATAAAATCTTATAGGATATTTTGAGTGTGACTTAAGGTGTAAAACTAATTTAGTGAATAATTTCTACTAATCTTGGAAATTATTCCTTGTAACGAACACTTGAATATGAGCTAATTTGGGGACATAATTAGAAAAAAAATAACTAGAGTTTTTTGTGAGCCAAGTATTGTTGCCAACTTCTAATGGAAGTCATCCATTGGAATTATGGCCCAGTTTAACAGTAGTGCACTCCCCCACATTCTTTCAGTATTGCAACCCCTGGTATGGATTAAATCAGAGGCCTGGTCGAAATTGGTGTCTAGAGCCTCAGTAGCAGACAATCAGCTATTAAAAACCACCTGAACCTGAGAAAGAGAGCAGCACCTGGCCATTTGCAACACATTTTTCTAACAACACTCCTTTGTTCTTGGGTTTGTTTATGAAGTGGACCTAAAATCTGTAACTGCTCAAGAACTCATTTCCTATTAGAGGTTTATTTTTTAAAAAGTCTTGTTAATGAATTTGATGACAACCAAACTTTGTTTTGTTTAACTTTGTGCATTGCTGTATACTAACATTAATTTTTTGTTTCATAATGAGAGTATTGTCATTCTTAATTTTCTTAAATATTAATGGCTAGAAGGAGTTCAATGAATGGAGTATGGTAATTTATCTATGTGTTATTGAGATTGTTTCTGGCATTTCTGTATCATACATGGCCCCACGAGGATCCTCTTTATTTGCATATTATTCTCTGCACCATTGATTGTTTTAGTAGGATAAATTCCTATAATATAATTATTAGATCAAAGGGGTATAAATTTCAATATGAAAAGTTGTATCCATTAATATTTTACTCTGACCTTATCATTGTCAACTCTGGTTATGGCTATTTTTTAAATGACCATTTGATATGTGAAAAAAATGGTATCACTTGTCTAAGTGTGTTTCTCTGATTAGTTGGTAAAGTAGTCAATAAAAAGCAATGGGCAACACGGAACTGGAAGCTGGTTCTGAATTTCTATTTCTTACATAATATCCTGCTCAATGATTCATTCATTGTAAGAATGATTAACACTAAAACAAGAACACTGGAACTGGGTCTGGAAGCAACATAATTCCAAGCTCCAGCTCAAACAAAAGCCGACCAAAGTAGCTGTAAGCTGTCAGGTGACTGGTTGAAAGTTTAAGACTTTCAGTGACAGCAGGTCTACATGACAGAACCAAAGCAGTGATAGTTTCTGTCTTGACCTTTCACCTGGAAATGACCTGCTTGTCCTCACATGTGCAGCTTAAAGAAATGACTGTCCATTACCACTTGGCCTCTTGAATCATATCTGCATACACAACGATCATCTTTTTTTTTTCTAGTTGTGTTCAAGAAGCAGGGTAGCCTGCTGTGAGAATGACATTGGTCTTTCAGCTTGCTTCTCTGGTGGCACTGTGTATAAACTTCTATTAAACCCTTCAGTTAAAGGATTTTGTGTGTGATTTTGTTTTTCATTTTGTTTTTTTGTGAGGTAAACTGCAAGCTACTTTAGCCTAGTCTTGTAGGTCAACACTGTGGGACTTTTTGGAGGTGTTTCTTTTTTTTCTTGAGACGGAGTCTCGCTTGTCACCAGGCTGGAGTGCAGTGGCACGATCTTGGCTCACTGCAACCTCTGCCTCCTGAGAACCCTGGGAACCCAAGCGATTCTCCTGCCTCAGCCTCCTGAGTAACTGGGACTACCAGTGCATGCCACCATGCCCAGCTAATTTTTGTATTTTTAGTAGAGACAGGGTTTCACCATGTTGGCCAGGTGGAGGTCTTTCTTCAAAACTTTACATTGAAACGGAATCAGATTTGGGCCTATTTTTAGACTGCTAGCTTTAAATTCACGTTACTCAGTTGATGGAAATTGCTATGCTTTGTGTTGATGGAAAATGAAAAAAAAAAAAGTTGCTCTTGCTTTTCAATATCACAGAGTCCTGTACTGTCAGGCTGTTAGATGGGAATGGTGCTTTGGTTCTTTGCCAAGGTTTCAAATGGATGTTGATATTGCAATGCCAAAAATTCTGGTGATCTGAGTGTTAGATTAAGAAATAAATCTTACATCATGCACAGGTTGCACTGGGATATTGAGAAGTGCGCTTTGGTGTACGTAGGCTGAGAGAATCTGATGATGGCTACACTTGCCCCTGGATCATTTAAGTGTTACATAAAGAAGCAGTGCTGAACTCAGCAAGGATGTAGAGCAGAGGATATCATACAGGCCTTGCCTAGCATGTCAAAGAACCTACAGGAAAATGAGTTGACAATTTGCATGACTTTTCACTCTTTGACATGCATCCTGCCTCTGAGTTTTCACAATTGTTATATCCTTTTAGAAAGCAATTCAGGCTGATGAGAGATAAAGCACATGTTACTGATATTCTTGGAACATAAATTGGATATCTAGAATATTTAAGACTCTTGCACAATGAACCAGTCATGATTCCTAATAGTCTCAGGTGGGCTACTCATTTTTGTCAAAAGAATCCAGTTTTAGTCAATCAAAATGTCCATTGATTATTCTTAGGTTGAGGTCTGCAGATTGGGGTCTCTTTATTCTGCCACTATGTGGTTTCTACAGTGCCTTCCTCCCAGGGGATGTCTGATTCTGCACTATTCAGAGAATCTCATTCCCTAGTTGAGTTGGATGAGTATGAACGGCTAATATTTCCATCTCTTTGGTTGCTCTGGGGTGGCAGGTGTCCTTGCCACAATGAAATATTTTTAGGGAGCAATTTGAATCAGATTCAGGTAGGGATTTGTGCTCAGTTCTGCCCTCTTAGATGATAGATAACAGACTTCTCATAGGCTTGAGGGATAAACATGCCATAATGCCTTCCCCTTTTCTACATCTGGCACGAGGAACACACGCCCCGACTCCAGCAAAGCTCAGGTGGTTGGGCTGCTCTTTCTTTTCAGCTGAAAGTTGTTAAAGAGTTTCCTCAGGTGAGGAGTTCTTCCAGAGTGTTAAACATTACTAAGGCTTTCCCCTAGAACTCTGAATGCCCTTTGAGAATTTCTAGGGTCCGCATATTCAAAGGGAGCCTCCAGAATAGGAACTTACCCTTTTATTTAACCTTCCTAAATTCCTTCACAGGTAACTCTTTACTTTTTAAAATTGTTCTTAAAGTTTTATCTCTATATTCATATACTTCTGGTTAAACTATCTTTCTTTTAGTATTATGGCTGGTTCTTAGTAAACTTTATTTTTATTTTTTTATTTTTATTTTTATTTTTAATTTTTTTATTATACTTTAAGTTCTAGGGTACATGTGCATAACGTGCAGGTTTGTTACATATGTATACTTGTGCCATGTTGGTGTGCTGCACCCATCAACTCGTTAGCACCCATCAATTCATCATTTATATCGGGTATAACTCCCAATGCAATCCCTCCCCCCTCCCCCCTCCCCATGATAGGCCCCGATGTGTGATGTTCCCCTTCCCGAGTCCAAGTGATGTCATTTTTCAGTTCCCACCTATGAGTGAGAACATGCGGTGTTTGGTTTTCTGTTCTTGTGATAGTTTGCTAAGAATGATGGTTTAAAGATTACATCAATGCGTTCTTTTTCAGGTATACATTGGGGAAAAAAATTTTTTTTCTCTGAGGTAACTTTTAGCTCTTGTTAGTTTATTAGGGCTCATACAATCAGGTAGACACTGATTTTTTTTTTTTCCTTAGAAAGAGGCAACAGAGGAAAGAGCTTTAGAATCATAGAAACCAGTCTTCAGACCACAGCTCTAGCCATAACTTGAGCTAATGACCCAGTGTCTTTGATTTCCAGTTTTCTTGTCTGTTTTGTACACTGATGATAATTATACTTCTTGGAATTCATTTCCAAAATGAAAAGCATTGAACATAGGTGTTCATTAAGTGGAAGTCATTATCTTTCTCACTAGTAGTTAATAGTTCAATGTAACAAATTATGGATTTTTTAAAGTACCAATTAAGTAACAGATACCAATGCTTTTCTTCTGTAGAGGACCCTTAATCAGATTTTTAAAAAAGACTAAATAACAAAACAAACTTATATGTATTTTAGTGACTTAAGAATGGCTTGAACATTTATAAAACCTTTAGAAACAAATATATCTTCTGTTAGTGGGGGTTGATCATTACAATTAAAGAAAAGCTATGTTTTTTAGTTTATTTTTATTTATAAATGTTTTCAACAGTTCTGCTCAAATCTCCCTCAGCAGTTATAAACCCATTTAATAAATTATAAACAGTGTTGCAATATCTTTTAAAAAAAGCAGAAACAATAATGTTATAAGGGTCACTTCTGTCTTGGGATCCTGGCTCAGAAGTTAAATTGTTCTATTCTTGGCTTCCTTTAAATTCAGATATTTGACCAGTAAGTTGGTTCCTTGCACAGATAAGAAGAAAAAGTTTAATTCTTATTTACAAAAAAATTTTAAATTGAGGAATGATGAAGTATCTTTTTATCAGAAAGGATGTTTTCCTCCAAAAGGCACAATAAAAATTACAAAAATTCCTAGTTTGTATTAGCACATGTGGGTTTCTTTGAGATGGCGCCAGTATCTCAGCCTGCAGCAGCCTGTGATAAATTTGGCAAGGATACTTTCATTGGCATGGCTTTATATGAGCACTGCTCTAAATAATTATGTACAGTTACGTACACTAAACCCAAGAGCAAAAGACAAGCTTGGCAATATCTTCAGCCATCCTTCTTGGAAGTTTTTATGTCCTTCCTTAAAAATGGGTAGTTTCAGAGCTGGAAAACAGTTTAATTCCCACCCCAACCCCTGAAGTACAAGCAAAGTACTTTTCTAGTTTGTACTGCAAAGACTGCAAAGGAGGAACCAAGAACATTAATAAAACGGGATAGAAATGTCAGAAGGAAGTCAGAGCCAATGAAACCTTTTCTTTTATAGAGAATGAGATCACAATTAAATATGTATAAATGGGGTTTATAGGTGGAGAATAAATCTACTTTGTAGACTTAGGCCCTGTGGGATTTCTGAATCAAGAACACGCTTTGATGGTTTGTGAAAGCTCACAGTTTCTCTGCAGATATTGTGACATCTCTATTGTGAATTGCAGGAATGTTCAGTATGCCCTGAAAAATGGACAGAATAAATTAAGGCGGAGAGAAAAAGAATGTTCATCTGTAACTTGATTCAATCAGTGATGCAGGGGATAGAAGACGTGGCAGGTTTAATTTGGATACAAAACAAGTATATGGAAATTTGTAGCCGAGGTTACTTTAGGATTCTAAATCAGAAAGCAAATATTTTTGCAACTCCACCATGTTAGGCTAAGCTCTCTCCATCTCTTACAATTCACTGAAAAATGCGTCACCACAAAATGCAGTGCTCAAGTAATTCAAATTAAACTAATTTACCAAACAAGAGATGACTGGATGCCACCTGGACCTTGGAATGCCTGGTTGTATGTTTGGTCCAAGTGAGTGTTGTATACTCATGATGTCTTTGGCTATTTAATATACCACACTTCCCTTAGACCACATTTGTTCTGAGACTTATTGTATCCCTTGAAATAATAGCAAATGGATTTATTCCCAGTGTATCATATAGTTATTGATGAGAAATTCGGGTATAATCATGTAAAAAAACTACCAGAGTGTTGGTTTTTCTTCTGTCTTGTGTGTGTGTGTGTGTGTGTGTTTTTTTTGTACTGATAAAAATACAGCCTGTGATTAATATCCAGTTTAATCTTTTTCTTTTCTCTTTTTTTTTTTTTTTTTTGAGACGTAGTCTCACTCTGCCACTGAGGCTGGCGTGCAGTGGTGCCATCTCGGCTCACTGCAACCTTCACCTCCCGGGTTCAAGGGTCCAAACAATTCTCGTGCCTCAGCCTCCGGAGTAGCTGGGATTGCAGAAGTGCACAACCATGCCTGGGTAATTTTTGTATTTTTAGTAGAGATGGGGTTTTGCCTTGTAGGCCAGGCTCGTCTTGAACTCCTGGCATCATGTGATCTGCCCACCTTGGCCTCCCAAAATGCTGGGATTACAGGCATGAGCCACTGTACCCAGCCTATATTTTTCTTGTTTTTCTATTTATGTTCACTACTTTAGAGGGAGGTGGGATTTGAGGGGCTTGATCTTATCAATGCCTATTCTAAAATGTTTAATGATATATAATGATATAGGCAAAGTTGATAAGAGACATCACATTCTTATGAACAAGGAGGACTTGTGCAAACATCAAGTTTTAAAGGATCAGAGTTGGTTTTAGGTGCCCCTGAGCAGGAATTTAGATCTGCTTGGACGTAGGATTCAAATGTAATGAGCTTGAAAGCAAGTTGGGGTGGGGAGACGGCATGCCTGGGCAATCATGACTCATGTTTAAAGGTTCCAAGGATGTGAAAGCTGCCTTAATTGTCCAACAGAATAATCAGAATAATCTGGAGGGACTTTACAAGCTACACATGAGTATGAAGAGATCAACATGCATCCTTGATTAAAGAACCGCTAGAACAGATTTACTCAACAAATTGATCACGTCGCAGGCATTGAGGATACAGTTGACAATAACATTTTTGTTCCCATGGAATTTTATTGAAACACTGAGGAAGGATGCAAAGTATGGAGAGAGGAGACAAACAAATTGGCAAATAAAGTAATCTCAGATAGTGTTAATGAAGGAAACAAGGCGGTGTGACTGAAGGTGGCCAATGTGGTCAAGTGACAGGGTTGGGTCTGCTTAGATAAGATGGCCTGGGAAACCTTTTCTGGGGACATGGCTTTTGAATGGAGGCTACAAGGATGAGAGGGACCCAGCCATAGAATGATTTAAGAGTATTCTACGAAGAAAGAGCAGCAAATGCTAATTCCCTAAGGTAGATACAAGCTTGGGATGTTGGAAAGACAGAATGTGTTTGCTTCTAAGTTTCTTTCCGGTGGAATTTCAGAAATTTTGTGATTCTATTTCATTAACTCCTGAGGTTTGGCTACAAGACCAGACCCTACTCTTGTTTTATATGTGAGAAAAGACCAAGAACTACATGCCAGCTCCATTGTTCAATTTCTGTGTGGCCTTAAGCAATTTAGCTAACCTCTCCAAGTCTTATTTTCCTCATGCATTAAATGGAAATAATAATACTCACCTTGCATTAATTAAGAAATTAAATGAATCACTGTGTATAAGATGGCCAGCATAGAGCCTGAAAGTGTTAATTCCCCTACTCTTCTAGGAAGTGACTAAGTTTAAACAGTTTCCCCATTCCTTCTTCCTGAGTTCCCCCTGCACCACCCTCCCTCTGCCTGTGATAGGCAAAAATGTGAAAATTCCTCTCCCTTCAGGAATGGAGGGTGAGGGCACTGTATAGATACAGGTAGGCTTTCACCAAATACGTTTATGTTAAGAAAGGCCATGGTCTGTGTACTAACAGCTTTCAGAATCAACTTGGAAGGCTTATTGCTTCCCTTGTACTAACGTGACTCTGCTGCTGATGTTGAAGGCACAAGGCTGGAGGGTGAGAAGAGCTCATATGCCTGAGAAGCAGCCAGGTGCCATTGAATACCACCACTAAAACCCCAAATCTAAGACTTCATGCTCCACAATAGTCTCCTCTTCAAAGAGATAGCATCTTCCCTCCATAACCCAAGGGAAAACGAACCAGCAAGGAGATTTGGAAAAATTCTTTGCTGGACAGAAAAAATCATGAGAGAGGCATTGGTAAAACGTGCAGGTGTTTGTCTAGGGTTGAGGGGACCTGTGTCAAAATCCTGATTTTGTCACGCACAAGCCAAGTCACCTGGGGCAGGACACTAGTCTTCGGAGCCTTGGTTTCTATTTCTGCAGAATAAATGTGTGGAACTGGTTGATTTTTAAGGTTTTTTTCTGGTCCTGACAAGTGTCTTCTGAACATTTCCTTTGTTAGGCACTTTAGTTTTAATCCTCACCACAAATATTAACTATGCCTAATTGTCCTTTGGTAGATGCTCGTTCAGTTGGCTGTCTCTCTTAACAGTACTGATCACTTGGTAATTATTATTGAAAACTTTCTGTTTTGTTTCTTTTTGTGTTTTAGAATACTTCTACCTCAGCTAACATGAAAAGAGGGGAATTTGCTAGGGTCTATCTGTGATTCTAAGAACAAAAGCTTGGCATCCCCTCTGCCTTCTGTATTAGCTTGCTAGGGCTGCCACAATAAACTGTCATAGACGAGGTCACTTAAACAACGTAAATTTAATTTCTCCCAGTTCTGGAGGCTGGAGATTCACAATCCATGTGCTGGCAGGACTGGTTTCTTTTGAGGCCTCCCCGCTTGGCTTGCAAATGGCCTCCTTCTTGCTGCTTCCTCACATGGTGGAATCCCTGGGCATGCACAGCCCCTGTGTCTGTGTGTCCTGATTCTTAGGAGGATGACAATCATATTGGATTAGGGCCCACCCTAATGGTTTCCTTTTAACTTAATTACTTCTTTAGAGACCCTGTCTCCAAATAGAGTCACATTCTGAAGTACTGGGGGTTAGGATTTGAATATATGAATATTGAGGGAACGCAAGTCAGCCCATAATACTCTCTTTGAGTTGTCTCAGAAGTGAGCAGCATTAGATTTGGTGCTGGCGTCTTATGGCTACTGTAACTTGTTATCACAAATCTGGTGGTTTAACAAAACAAATTTATTCCCACATTTCTGGAAGACAGTTCAAAATCAAGGTCTCATGTGGTCCACACTCCCTCTGGAGATTCTAGGGGAGAATCCATCCTTGCCTTTTCAGCTTCTGCTGGCTCCTGGCATTCCTTGGCTGTGGCTGCATCATGCCAACTTCTGCCTCTGTCTTCACACGGCCTTCCCCACTGTTTGTTCTTCTCTCCTGTCTCTACAAAGATACTGATCATGGGATTTAGGGCCAACCCAGGTAATTGTAGGTGCTCTGATCTTGCGATCGATCCTTTACTTAATTACATCTGCAAAGACCTTATTTTTCCAAATAAGGTCACAGTCGCAGGCACTGGAGTTTAGAATGTAGACTTTTTTTTTTTTTTGGTGGGGTTTGGGGGGCTACAATTCACTCACTACAGTAACCCAACCATGTATGGTGAGGGGGTTTTATGTTTTTGCTTGTTTTTTGTTTGTTTTTTTTTTTTAATTAGAATGAGACTGAAGTTATCCGTGTGATGTAATCAATAAATAAAATTAACACCACATTTCAAAGCTATTTCAGGGCCGTGACTACCACTCAGTGCTCTGTGTTGTGAGATGAGGCTTCTGATAGAAGTACCATCTAAATGGATAGATTATTAATAAATTGTACTCAACATAGGACTTTACAGTAGATAATATGAGTAAAATAGTTTATTCAGTGGTGCTACTGTTGTCTTATTTTAATATACACTCCTTTTGAGACATAGAAAACAGTTCTTTTAGACACCTATCTATATGCTGATTATGCCAGATGCACTTTCAAACCAAAGTATGCACATGTGTTAGCTGGCATATATGGATGTTACCATCGTTTCTGGAGATAGTTCTGGTTTTGTGGTTTGAGGACTGACTCAAAGTCATATATTGGGAATTAAGAATTGTAGATTGCGGATTTGTAGTTTATATCTACTATTAAAATAGTGTGCTGATAGATTTACTACAGTGTGCTAATTTTGCTAATGCTCTGTTGTTTCTCTAGTCAAACAGAAACTTATTTATCACAGATCTTTAGTGCCAAGATAGTGCAGGAATGATAAACAATGCTACTAAAGGGTTATGTGTTGTTTTTTGCATAGAAATATTTATTCAAATAATGTTTTTGGTCCCTTTATGGATAATTCAAAAATGTATTCATCATTACTAGTGAAGAATTATTATCAGTAATATCATTATGCTTTAAAAATATTTAAATCCTTTTTTCTCATGTCCATTTTATTAGAGCAAAACCTAGACCAACCAGAATGCTGAGGAAAAGAATGTTTTGATTAATAGAATTTTCTGGTTAATAAAGTATTGAGCAGAAAGTTTATGTAATTTTTAATACTTGTTAGTATTTTTTAAACATATAAGATCTTTCTATTTGTATTACGAAATTTAACAGAGTGGATAAACTTTGTATTTTTTTTTTACTGCATAGGTATTTCTTTACAGTGCCTTGTTTAGAAATTTATGACAGTCGTGCAAAGAGAATTCAATGTCTGTGGCCCCAGGGAGACCTTTATTTATCTTTTCTTAACTAAATACTGAATATAAACTTTTTCAGCCTTGATGTTGCTTCATTTTTATAAAATTAAAATTTGACTATATCAAAGATGGATTACTTAAAATTACTGCAATGGTAGCTTGAATATTTGACTCAATGTCTTGCACATAACAGAACCTCAATACACAAGTTGAATAAATGAATACTTGATAACTGCGAATCCCCCTAATATGATGTAATCCAAGTGTTGGTAGTGAGAAAGTCTGGATCTTTTCTCTTCTTGTTATTCTACTTATTCAAGGTAAAATCTATGCCTATTTACAGACTTATTGTTACTATTACTATGCTAGACTCAAGTATTCATTCATTCAACAATATTTATTGAGTATCCACTTTTTTCTGAGACACCATTCTGGAAGTTGAGAATCCATCAGTGAAAAAAAAGGCTTATAAGGAAAGGCAAATTAGGTAAAACACATTATATAAATATATTTATATGTGTGTATATGTGTGTGTGTAAATGTCTATGAAGTACTTTAGAAAAAAGCCTCACCTCTAAAGAAAATAATGAGAAGCAATACATGTGCTGTGGGTAGGTGATTTACCTCAAGATGGATTGTTTATGCATATTGATATTTTTTCATTTTATATCATTATATTAAATGGTAAATTTATTTATTTATTTATTTATTTATTTATTTATTATTTATTTATTTTGAGACGGAGTCTCGCTCTGTGGCCCAGGCTGGAGTGCAGTGGCCAGATCTCAGCTCACTGCAAGCTCCGCCTCCCAGGTTTATGCCATTCTCCTGCCTCAGCCTCCCTAGTAGCTGGGACTACAGGCGCCTGCCACCACGCCCGGCTAGTTTTTTGTATTTTTTTAGTAGAGACGGGGTTTCACCGTGTTAGCCAGGATGGTCTCGATCTCCTGACCTCGTGATCCGCCCGTCTCGGCCTCCCAAAGTGCTGGGATTACAGGCTTGAGCCACCGCGCCCGGCCAAAATGGTAAATTTAAACAACCAATATTACAGTCTCAAAATGAGCTGAACTCTCAATATGTAATGAACTAATATTACAGTTTTATTAAACTGACTGGGCAGTTCTGGTTAGATAGCTTACTTATTTATCCATACAGATATAAATATTACCTTTGCTTCTCTGTGATCTGGGGAGAAAATGCTGATCCTCAATAGGAATTTTTATCTACTGGAGCTTAGTGCATGATAGTGTATTCAGATGACTGGATTTATTCCAGAAATTAGAAATTTAATGTGTGCTTAGGATGCCTGGAACTCTATTAAATGAGCATATGTAAATAGGTGTGTGTGCGTGTGTGCATGTCTACCCTTAGCCCCATTCCTATCTCTTTTTCCATATGCCACCCATCTATCATGAGCCTGTTTTAGCTTGTGATTCTCTCTGTCGGTCCACATGACAGTCATTAGAATGACACTCCTCACCAGCCTCCTTTCCTATTGTGTTCTTCATGCTGATTGTAATGAGCTATCCACCCCCGTGTTCTTCTGGAGCATCTTGTGAGATGTGCTTTGCTTGATGAGCCGTAGTTTAATCCAGACAGACAATAAAAACCCTGGGGGGGTTTCTCATTCCGTTCATTCTGGGGTGGTCATTTCTATTACTGCAAACACATGTTCTCAAAATGCACACTACAGCAAATTTGGTATGGCTTGGAAGTTTTGCATATTTCTACTCTTTCTTATACAGACAGTGTCATGGCATACTTTTAATACCCTATAAAACAGCAGAAAAAATATTCTCTAAATGCTTTAAAATACTTGGAAAATACTTGGATATTTGTCTTCTTCTTGACAAATCATCTAAATAATATTCTCGATTTTATCCTCAAATCATGAAAAATCATCAGAAAGCATTTGGACAATTTGTTTTTTGATATCGTCTCTATCCCCATTCCCTGTAGAATATTTCTCATTTTGGATTTTTATCCTGGGATTGATTGAGTAGTGGGCAACTTTAAGAAATGAACCCTGTTCCTTCTGTAGAAATCCTGTGAACAGTTATCATCCACAACATAGAGACAGAGAGGAAAAATGTCATCTGCATCTAAAATAATGATGATATTGTAGTACCTACTTTTCTTTTCAAGTAGCATGGAATAAAATAGAATTATGTGAAAAAGATAATAAGTAAAGCTTCCTGACCCCTAATGTGTTTATTAATGTATCTGATTACATAACTAGTGGGTTTTTTGTTATTGTCCTTTTAACCATATGGATTAAAGGGGGTCTGGATAGCCTGCATTATCCTAATTCTTTTCACCCAGTAAGGCTCCACTTAATTGAGTACATTTTCTTTATCCTAATTCTATTATCCTAATTCTTTTCAGCCAGTGAGGCTCCACTTAATTGAGTACATTTTCTTTGCTCAAAAGAGTTAACATATTAATGATAAAATTCAATATGCAGAATTCAGGCTCAACCTTATGCACCGCCTTTATACCAGGAGCTTTTGATCCTTGGGCCAGATGGGCTGAGTTTTTTGATGAGGAAACCTACTAAGCAGAATTTTATGATATTCTAAGGAATATAGTCCATATAAATTCTTTTAACCCATTATCTATATTATGTTTTGATTCAATATTTTGAGTTGTGGTCAAATTATATTTAATACACTAAATAGAAAGGACAAAGAATACAAAAAAGTTAGGTTACTATAAGAATAACCTGTGTGTCAGAATAAAACTAATCTTTATCACCTGAAACTAGACTTGACAAATTCACTGTGGACAAATAGAAATGAAGTTACAAAAACTGGATTCAGCATGTTCAAGAGAAGGAGAAGTTAAGAGACATTTTGAAAATAAGCATATAAGGACAATTTAAAACCCTAAAGCTATCGAAGTGATATATTTTCATAAGAGAAAACATGGAAGATACAAATAAGCTCTTATGCAGAGCTGTTAACATTCCAGATACATTCATACATATTTAGAAGCATGAAATTTTATTTCATCAAAAGTAATATCTGTATTAGCTTTCTAGGGCTTTCAAAACAAATATCACAGACTGGGTGGTTTAAACAACAGAACTTTATTTCTTACAGTCCTGGAGACTGTGATCGAGAAGTCTAGATCAAGGTGATGGCAATTTTGTTCCCTTCTTAAGGCCTCTCCCCTTGGCTTGTAGATGGTGGCCTTCTCCTTGTGTCCTGACATGGTATTTCCTCTGTACAAGGTTCATGTCTGTGTTCTAACCTCTTCTCATAAGGATACCAGTCATTTTGGATTAGGGCCCACCCATATGACCTCATTTTACCTTAATTACCTCTTTAAAGGCCCTATTTGCAGTATAGTCACATTCTGAGGCACTGGGGGTTGGGACTTCAACATATGAACGCGGAGGGGGCCACACAACTGAGCCCATAACAATGTCAAACCGTGCACATTTATTTGAAACTTTTCTTTTCCCACTTAGCATTATAACAGGAAGGTCTTTCCATGTCAATAAATATACACTTTGTCTAAAATAATGAATTTAATGGATGTAGACTATTATATGTATACATGTAACCTAGAGAATTCAACCAGTTCTCTTTTGTTTTACTCTTTAAATGGTTTCCATTTTTCAATGCTGTTTTAAACAATGTTTCAGTGAATATCTTTGTAACAAGGTCTTTTTACATGAGCTTAATTATGTTCATAGCTTAATGTTTTGAAGTAGAATTGCTAAGGCAAACAATAGAGCAGTTCCAAAGTGTTTATTTTTTCAGCTTTATTAAGATATAATTGACAGATAAAAATTGTATATGTTCAAAATGTACAATGTGATGTTTTGATATATGTATACATTGTGAAATGATTTCCACACTCAGCTAATTAACATGTGTATTGCCTTCAAAGGCTTTCTATACATGTTATCAGATCACCAAAGGATTGCAACAATTTATACTCACAAGGGCATGTAAAAGAGTTCCCATTTCTTCCCCCAGATTACACATTTAATTTATTATTATTTAAGCATCATTAATAATTTGATAAAAGAAAAAATGCTTTCTTATTGTTTGAATTTACAGTTCTTTGATTACTAGTGTGATTGAGCTCTTTGTTCATGTTTATTGACCATTTGTATTTCTTTTGTTATCTGTTTATGTCCTCTGCTAATTTTAAAATCTTTATTTTCTATGACATCAGGTTTTACATTTAACCTCTTTTAATCTAGAATTTATTTTATTCTGCTTAGTTTTTGTTCAAACATGATATATTGGATAATCTTTAATGTTGGATAATGCAACTATTATGTGTTTCTGGGTTTTTATTGTTTTAAATTTTTTCGTATATATATACACACATATGTATGTTTTATGTTTTTAAGTTAGAGACCCTATCTCTCTCTATATATTTATTTAATATATATATTTAATTAATATGTATTTATATATATTTAATACACACACACACACACACACATATTTAAGCTAGAGACGGGACCTCCTTCTGTTGCCCAGGCTGGAATGTAGTGGTGCAATCATAGCTCACTGTAACCTAGAACTCCTGGGCTCAAGGGATCCCCCCGCATCGCAGCAGGCTCTTGGGTAGCTAGGACTACAGGGGCATGCCACCACACCCAGCTAATTTTTTAAATTTTTCATAGGGAAAGAGTCTTGCTATATTGCCCAGGCTGGTTTCAAACTCCTGGCCTCAAGCAATCCTCCTCTCTTAGCTTCCCACAGTGCTGGGTGGTGAGCCACTGCACCCAGCTTTTTCTTATATATTTTGTTATTAGTATCATGTTTTGACTTATTATAAATATACTTTTATATTTGTTAGTATAAACCCATAAATATTTTCTTGCAACATTTTCTAATATATTCTGTGCATTTAATATTCTGTATGAATTTAAGAACCACTATGTTAAATTTCCAGACAACAGAATTCCAGTTGTGTTTCCTTATATCAAACATTCATGTAGAGGATAGATTGTATTTGGCTGGTTATTATTATTCAGCACCTAATTTAGGGTTCCTTAAAATCTCACCCTATCTTTTTCGTGTTAGTAGATTAGATACTTACATAACTATCAATAACATTCTAAGTTGTTGAACAAAGAGTTATTGGCACTTAATGGAAACATAGCCTTTGATTTTAAAAAGGGCTTTAATATTGTTCTTTTGGTTGATTTTACTCTTACATTGATTCTACCTTTTCTGCCACATCAGATCATCCCAGATTACCAAGATTGTGTGTTTGAGGTTAATGTATTATACTTTCTTCCTAGTTTCAGGCAAATTCTTTGATGTAGGTATAACTTCAAGCAGGGCTACACACTTTTAAAGACAAATAGTTGTATTGATTTCTTGACCATACTTTTCGGGAAGTCATGCACCCCTCCCCTCACATTCTATGCTCTAAGTTTTACAAATATGCCCTCTAGGCAGAATATTTTCTGTCAGGTTTCTTCCTCTTACTCCCTCTATCATCTATAACCTGGCCAGTTCCCATTTATCTTCTTTGAGAAGGCCCCCCCCCACCACTCAAAACCCTAAGTCATATATTTCAGGTGCCCTTTCCATGTCCATAGCACTGTATGCATTAATTTGTTGTTTTACTTAGCAATTCCTACACTAGACCATGAGCTCTGTGAATACTGAAGCAATGTCTAAATATTTTACTATGTAGACCTCGCAGTGGGCATGGTGCTTGGTATAAAGTAAGTGACAATAAACAAGTAAGTTAATGCTGAATGACTGAGAACATGTTAATATTTTACATGAAGCCAAATATCTGATGTCAGTTGAATGCCAGCTCTTAACTCTTTTGTGTGTGATCTATATGTGTGCTTATTTGCTTCTGGGGTTTGAGGAGGGCCCCAAAGTTCGGGAACCCATGGTTCCCTGACTGCTGTTAATGATGAATCTGCATATAAATAATGAGTTAAACATCTCTGCCCCTCGAAGTGTCAGGGATGAAGCCAGAAGAGTCATTCTCTTTAGCAGTGTTCTTATGTAGGAAGGTGCAAACCCTGAGTTTGATGAAAGAATCAAGGGTACAGACATTTTGTAGATGCAAATAAATATATAGCATTAGCACTGACTACCCTCCTACCTATACCTTTCCTCTCCCTAGCCATTAAGATAGTTTTATAAAACATCATTGAGTATATTGGGGGTCATATTTTCATGTTAGTATATTATAGGTGACCCTGAATTTTGTTAATTTTTTCTCATTACTGTAGATTTATGCATATGTTTTTGAAAACATCAAGTCTGTGCGACTGGAAGCATTGCTTTTATCCTTGCTGAGCATCGTGGTCCTTGTTCTTGTTAAAGAGCTGAATGAACAGTTTAAAAGGAAAATTAAAGTTGTTCTTCCTGTTGATTTAGTTTTGGTAAGTATATAATGAACATTTAGCTTTTTGCCACACAAAGCTTGCCAGTTCTTGGGGAGATCTGCAGATGCTTACTATATTGTCTACAGTAACCCTCAGCTACTCCTGTCTCTCATTAAAGCAGGGCTAATTTGCGTGGCTATACAGTAATGTAAGAACAGGAAACATTTTGAGTCAATAATTTAAAAAAGAAGGCACACATGTTTTTAATTTATACAACATTTCTCGTATGCTTATAATTTTTTATATAAATAAGAGAACATATAGCTTAAAATCTTAAATAAGGAGGTACTTATAAGGGTGAGACTCAAAATGTCTCTGGCATGTTCTTCTGTAAATTAATAAAATATGATATCATTTCCTATTTATATGGCACCTATGAAATATGTATAGAAATATTATCAATTGATAAATGTTCATTCATGATTGAAAGGTTTTTGTTACTTACCTAATTTTGCGTCATTGAAAGGATGCTCATGATTTTCATTGGCCAAAGCTAGTTCTCTAAAATATTTTTTTGTTGTACCTGGAAAAGCAATACATTACGTTTTGCTCCTAAGGCTTGTGGCGTTAGAAAATATATTTTGAAATTTCAAGAACCTCTAATGGGAACTCTTAATTATACAAAGCATTAAGTTGAAAATAAAATCTTAGCATATAACCACAGTCTACTAATTTACTATCAGTTGGCTTTAGTATTTTAATGATCTTTGAGTTATACATGTATATGATAAATGTTGTCTGAATAACTTCATCTATTAAAATATTCCTTCTAATTGTTGAAATTATGTAGGTTTATGTACAATTATAAGGCTAGCACATTGGAAATAGACTCTGAAGGCTATGACTCATTTCTATACAACTAATACAAAATGCTTCTCTCCATAACTAGGCCATGTATTATCCTATACTCTTGATAATTTGTTGAGATCTATATGACATATGTGATTTATATAATATGTATGTGCGTGTGTTTCAAATAAGTCATAAAAATAGACAGAGTACTATGATTATTAGTTTTCACAGCAACAACTGTGAAACATACCATCTTATCTCGAAGTCCTGTAGATATTAATAAATGCTCATTATATCTTGGGAAGCTATATTGCATAAGTTTCATAAAACCAAAAATTGAAAATAACCTTAGGGAGGAAGGCTGTTAAGCTGGTAGTAAAACAGTTGCTTATTCTCTGCAAAACCAGTTACAATTATTCTTACAATAAGATTAAAGGTATTCCTTATATACGTGCTATCCCTAACATTTCTAAGACTCAAGGCAAAAGTACCAATGCAAGCCCCAATACTTGTAAGTTATAGATCAAAATGTTAAATATAACGGATTCTGTTTTCTTATGTTGACAAATATCCCTTAGTGGTGACTTTGAAAGCTGGGTTAGAACAGAGAATTTTCCTAGTCATTTATATTCTGCCAGTATGGGGCAGAGTGGGGAGACCCAGCCTCTTGGTCTGCTCCCTCCCTTCACTTTCCAGCTCTATCCCACCTGCCAGGGGATTCATATGTATATGTGTGGACACCTCTGTCCTCACATCCAGGCTCCAAACACATCACCACTCCATCACCACTACGACTGTCTCTTTGCCAACTTTCTTGAGCCACACTGGGAGGATGGACTTCCAGAAGGTGCCCTGCAAGCAGGCAGAAGGCCATTTGGGCAGGGAATGATAGATTCTTGAGTATCCAGATTGTGTTTCAGAAAGAAGGGTACAGGTTTGAGTTGGGCACAAACTCCCTACTCCCACAGAGCTCCCTTCTTGTGGGAAAGTCTACAGTTGGAAGAAGTCAGATTAGAACCCTTGGAAGCAGGGGTCCCCAGCTTCTGGGCCATGGACTGGTACCAGTTCATGGACTGTTAGAAACCTGGCCACACAGCAGAAGAACATGACTGCCTGAGCTCCGCCTCCTGTCAGATCAGTGGCAGCATTAGATTCTCAGAGGAACACAAACCCTGTTGTGAACTGTGCATGTAAGAGATCTAGGCTTCATGCTCCTTATGAGAACCTAATGCCTGATAATCTGAGGTGGGAACAGCTTCATCATCCCCAAACCATCTCCCACCTCCTCTCCCAACCTTGTTCATGAAGAAATTGTCTTGCACAAAAAGGATGGGGACTGCTGCTCTAAAGCACTAGTCACACCTGGGGTGCAATCCCCTCTTGCCCAGGTCTAAGGGCAGTACTGGCCTTATACACGCATATTGAATTAATATTGAAGACGGACCAATTACTCAACTGATAAGGAAAGTTTAATTTTGGTAAAGAAATACAGCGAGGAATAAAACACTGTCTGAAAGGCTGATTCAGTAGATAGAGCACTTAATTTTAATATTAACTGTGTATCAAACACCCTGTATACTTCCATTTTCAATAGGAATCCAGTATCTGGTAGCTATGGCATGTTTTCTTTACAACTCTCATTATTTTCTGACCTAGAATAGATGTTTCATGATGATTATGAGCAATTATAATTTATTAATTGGCATAGGAATTTTTAAATATGTTAATATGTCTGATTCTAAACTAATAGCCTGAATCTTTAGCTATTACTAGCTCCTTTAGAAAATGCTACTATTGTATCACAATATTTATAAAGTTTAACAATATCACCTTTATGGTTTTGTTGCTTTTTATCTTTTTCTTTAAGTCTTCAGGGTATTTTGCTTTTTAAGCCTATTTTATGTTTTAAAAACCTCTGCAAATTCAGCTAAATATCATCACAGAGAACAGAACAACAGGAATAGGGAAAAAACCTACAAAATTATATTATTGGGCATTGATTATTAGATATTCCTTATTTTGCTAGTGTGAATTTGTTATACTTTTTTCTGGCCATGTATATTGTAAATTTGTACTTTAAGTGAATTATTGATATGTCTCTTTTACAAGACGAATTACTCCAAACTGATACCATAATCATGTGAAATTTTTAATGTCTATTAAAATTATCAGAAAAATGAAAATCGATGGAAAACAGTAGAATGCAGTGGCTGGTGAACTGGGCTTTGATATGCATATTAAAGATGATTATGGGTATAGGCAGGGAACATGTAACCTTTCTTAGCATATGTCAGTAACAGAAGGATAGGGTATCTGAAACTCCATAGGGGTCATTTTAAAAGCATTGAGCCCAGCAGGCTGTGAAGCAGCATGTTTCACTATAAGAAATCATAAAAGCTAAAAATTTAAAAATATTCAAGGAGACTGCAAATCATCATTGATTACTAACATGGATTAGGAATGTTAATGCAATATCTCAAACTCTTGAAAGGCTGCTGTCATGGAGAGAAAACGTGCTGTCTTACGAAGCATCCCTTCATATCATGGGAGGCAAGTATTTAGGTTGGATTGTGCTGTCTTCATGCACACACACACACACACCTGTATCCTGTAGTTTTTCCCCTTCAAAATTGGACATAATTAGGTTGACAAGGGTAAGATATTAGAAAAGCCATACGATTGGGATGTCATCTAATTTGGAGACTGTCAGTGCTCTCAAAACTGAGTGACTTCTTGACTTTTAATATTTTGTTTATTTTTAAAAGTCTGTGCAACTGCTAGATTATTCTTGATGTTTATGTGACATGATAACAATATTTACTTTTAAAAATTGTTTGAAGGTGTTTGAGAGGTCATTAATGTATATTTTTTCTTTTTGCAAATGGAACCACACAGATTATTGCTGCATCATTTGCTTGTTATTGCACCAATATGGAAAACACATATGGATTAGAAGTAGTTGGTCGTATTCCACAAGGGTAATGTAGTCTTTTTTTTAAAAAAATATTATTTGTTTGTTTATTTTTGATGGAGAAAGGGACAGGGAGTGGGTGGGTATATTTCATTTCTTAATTCTAATTAATTTCTATTACAAAATGATAGAAACACACACTTCATGTGTCGAGAAAGAGTAACTTCCTAGACTTCACCTATTACTAAGGATGTTACTTCAGCATTACTTCAGGTAAAAGGTGTGGGAAATATTTGCAAATATATTATTAACAAAATAGAGGGCATTGACTTTGCAAATTAGTATGATCTGGGATTTAGTCAGCCCTATCTCTTCCCCACCACACATATTCTATGACTATTTTCATTTCAGTTAAATCATAGTAAAAGTAGACAATCATCATCTGAAATAGCAAACCCTAGGCCTGGGTAGTATATAATCATGCAATAGTGGAAGTGGAGAAGAAGGAGTAGTTCCCTAGCTGGCTTTAGCCTTCCTCTCGCCACTAAGAAGGAGTTTAACAAAAGAGATGTTCACCCTAAATGAGCAAAAGGTTGTACCACTTATGGGCTGAAAGAAAATGAAAATATATGAGGGAAGGAGGACAGTATCTTATGGGTTATTCCCTTTGAATGGACTGCATTACATGTACACTGATAATTATGAATTTGGGGCAAAGTTACAATTGTTGAATCCTATAAATTTTTATCTTCCAATCCCAAATTTTGGTTTCTAATTACATGAAAATGGAGAAACAGTAGAAAAATTCTCAGGAATTAAAAACGGAATGTTAAAAATCCTGTCTCTAGCACATATAGACATAGGCTAATGTTGATTATATGAATCAAATTGAATTTTCTCGAAGATTCCTGCTTTTCTACCTTTGAAAGCCAATTTGTTATTCCTTTTATGCCATTTTGTTGTTATTAATAATTAGGCTCACTCAGTCTTCATGAAACTAAGTTATTTTACTTTGAAATGATTTTGTATAGCATAATAACCTGTAATGATACAAATCAATTTGTCTTAATGGTAAACTTAAGTCGGTGGGTTAAAATAAAAAAAAGTCGTGCCTCTCCTCCATCACCTCTAATTCTCCTTTATTTTGAGTGACCTTTCCAGACCCTTCTGCTAAAGGAATTATAACAAGAACATGGCTTTGAACAGAAGTCGAGCTGAGATTGCATTCCAGCTCTGCCATTCACCTCTAATAGTGATATTAGATAACTATTACCTAACCTTTCTCAAAATGTTTTCTCCTCCATACAGTGGATATAATGATGCTTGGTTTGGAGGTTGTTGGGAGAATTAAGTAAAATAGGTGTTATGAAAGGGCCAAGCATTCTACTTACATACCGGGTATTAAAAATCAACATGAATTCTCTTCCAGTTTTCTTCCACTATTGCCTAAGGGATTTATTTATTTATTTATTTATTTATTTATTTATTTATTTATTTGGTAAGTCTCCCAAGGAATCATCAGGGATAAATAAATAATGATAATTTGGTTTTCAAAAGACAATTAGACAAGGGCTGGGTATTATTTGAGAAAAATATTTTAAACAGTTCTTTGAAACGGAAAAACAACTATGCTCCTATATTTTGAAACAGAGGGTTAGTTAGATGGAGCCTTTATACATATTTTTCTTAATGGATGTAAGGCATAGTTAAGTGTACTGTGAAAGGATTGAGTTAAAAACACAGTTAAGATAATGAACTCAATGGCAAATTTAGGGATTAACTCAAGAATTGTAGCTCACAGTAAACCAGTGTTTGCATACAGCACTGTAGTATTCAAGGGAGGAAATACAGTCTTCAACACCAGCCAAATAAATTTTGGAAAGGTTCGAATGAAAGAATGCTCCAGATTTGCTTTTGTTCTGATACAGGAAATTTCTGTAGAGTCAGAATTTCTGTGGTGTAATCTGAATTCCCTGGGCGTAAACGCCAGTTAAATGCATGGAGCTGTCCCTGTGGTGTTCCTTGTAATTTTGCTTTTCTGCTAAATAATGTTGAAAACAAAGGGCTTCTAAGGGCAAGGCTGTTTGGTTTTCTCATGGGTATTTCACTTAGTCTATGTAAACTTCAGAGTCATTACCACAGTTAAATTCATTGCAAGTTGTTACAGAAATTACATGAAGTTTGATGACTTCAATATGGTCCTTCTTTCCACAGAATTCCTTCACCTAGAGCTCCCCCGATGAACATCCTCTCTGCTGTAATCACTGAAGCTTTTGGAGTGGCACTTGTAGGCTATGTGGCCTCACTGGCTCTTGCTCAAGGATCTGCCAAAAAATTCAAATATTCAATTGATGACAACCAGGTGGAGTGTGCCCCCAGCCCCTCTCCACTCCAGTTGTATCACCGCACTGTGCACTCCCAGATCCTAAAAATGTTGAACTTATGAAAAATAAAACTTTCCTAACTGTATAGCAAGAGTGGGTTGAACAAAACAAAAGAAAAATATCAAAATCATTCATAGGAAGCTAAAAACCTGGCATTGATGGTTCATAATACCTTTCATTTTTGTTAAAATAAAAGGCATCATGATGTTCTTTTTGATTTTTTTTTAGGAGAGAATCCAAACAGATTTATTATTGCATGCTAATGTTTAATAATTATGGATTTCTAAGTACAAATAACACTAGTATTACTTTTAGTAAAAAAACCTAAAGAATGTGAGGGTCTATTCTTAGAATACCAAGGGATGTGGATTACACTGATCATATTTCTGAAAATACATTTGCCCATGTCCTGTTTCAAGTCCTGTCATGGTGGTTCTACAGAGCTGTGCTGGTCTACAGAGAAGTTGCAGTGTGGTAGTTTATGAATATCGAACTACCTGTGTGTAAATCTCATTTTCACACTATGTGACCTTAATCTTCTCTGTGCACCAATTTTCTCATCTTTACAAAAGTAGATTTATTCATTCCACAGATATATGTTGAACCTAATATATAGCAGGCACTGGTCTAGGTACAAAGGATACAATGGTGAGCAACGCAGACCATGTCTTTCTTTTACTCGAAACCTTCCAGTGGCTTCCCGTCACACTCAGAGTAAGAGCCTCTCTCATGGTTTACAAGGCTCTACATAACCTGTGAATACTCTTTTCCTCTTTGGTCTCATACCCTTTTATACTCTGTGCTAGCAACACCACCTTGTTTCTCCTTGAACCCACTAGTCATGCTTCTGGCTACGGATATTTACACTTGCTCTTCCCTTTTCTGGGAATTCTGTTCTCTCCAATACCTGCTTAACTCCTCCATTTATTTATTTATTTTAAATTTTTCTTTTCTAGAGATAAGGCTCACTCTGTTGACCAGGCTGGAGTGAGTGGCATGATCGTGGCTCACTGCGACCTCAACCTCCTGGGCTCAAGTCGTTCTCCCACCTTAGCCTCCCCAGTAGTTGAGACTTCAGGCATGCACCACCATGCCTGGCAACATTTTTTTTTTTTCATTTTAAAAACATGGGGCCTTGCTATGTTGCTCAGGCTGGTCTCAAACTTCCAACCTCAAGAGATCATCCTGCCTCAGCCTCCCAAAGTGCTGGGATCGTAGGCATGAGCTGCCGTGCTCAGCCAAATGCCTCTTTTAGGCAAGGGAAGCCAAGAATGAATAATTGATTTAGCATTGTGAAGGTCATTTGTGAAATGATGAGAAGAAAAACCTGACTGAGGTGACTTAAAGATGGAGGAGAAATTGATGACAGAGAGCATTACAAAACATAGTATTTCCCTATAAGGTTGTTATGAGGATTAAAAGACTAAAGTGCTTGAGAACAATTACTTGCTCATTGTAAGCACCCAATAAATGTTAGCTATTTGTATTGTAATTGTTGAATCCCAACTGGTGGGGAGAACAAAATCTGAATACAAACAAGCCTCATTATGTGACAAATTGTACCTGCAGTCTCTAAAAGTTGATTATGATTAAGATATTTTATATTCTCTCATTATGAATCTTGCAGGAATTTTTGGCCCATGGCCTCAGCAATATAGTTTCTTCATTTTTCTTCTGCATACCAAGTGCTGCTGCCATGGGAAGGACTGCTGGCCTGTACAGCACAGGAGCAAAGACACAGGTAACTGAATTGTTCCGCGGGGACAAAGTTCTGCTAGGCCTTTACTCCCATTCTAGGAGAGTGGGAAGAGCTAGCTTCTCTTTAAAGCCCTGAGAATATTTTCACTAATTTAATTTTTTTCTAAGTTGTTTTAAGAAAGTCCTTCTCTCTCTCATCTCTTTCCTATAAATGACACTTCCGAAAGCTAAGGATTCAACAAGCAAACTAAAAAATTCTGTACAGATTGCAGCTTTGTGGTTAGCAACCTTTGAGGCCAAAGCTCCCTCTAGTGGTGCCTCTCTCTTTCTTTCTTTCTAATCTAAATGGTCAACATGACGTTTTCCCATTTTTAACTTCCTTTAAATAAATAAAATAGATTATATGAAAAAGAAATCAGTCACTGACACTGAAATTTCTGTCTATAGAGTTGTACAGGTATTTAAATGTATGATAAGATATCAGCACATATTTTAGGTTAAACAATTATTATATTTTTTAGGAACTCAAAATCAATTTGACATGTATTGAGAGCCTGTGATATACCAGGCATTCTGCTGGGTACTGGTAAGATGATGATGATGATGATGATGATGATGATGATGATGATAATGGTGATGATGACAATCCTAGTGATGAAGATGCTATTGATGATGATGATGGCGATGGTGGAAAAGATATTGAGTTGTGAGCCAGGCATTGGCTGTCATATTTTTGTTATAAATGAACTTGTTTAATCCTATGAAAAATTAATCCTGTAATGATTTAGTAACCTTAAGAAGGAGGTGTAATTATTATCCTCAGTTTCTACATGAGAATGTTGAGGAAAAGAAGGTTAAAGTAACCTACCCAGGTCATAGAGGTAGTAAATGACAGAGCTGAGATTGGAACCCAGATAGATTTGCTCCAAAACTTGTGTCCTTAGCCACTATTTCTTATAAGAAAAATAATGACTATCTTAGTGTAAAAAATTAACATTAACAGCTAACCATTATTAAAACAATTTATGTTTAAGATAGGAATCAGATGAGAACCTTTAAAACATTATTTGTGCCATTTCAAACATTCATTGGGAGTCTTCCATATTGAATACTTTTTTAGGTTGTAGAATAATTAATTTTGAAAAGTATGTGGTTTTTGACTTTGTGGGCAAGTGATCAGCAGATATTAAAATATCTTCAAATCTTGTGCAAAGTCACTTCACTAGTGGTGGGGCCAGGGTACAAGCCCAGGTTCTGGAGTCCAACACCGAACCACTCACTGTGTTTACTGAGCCTGACTATGAAGAGAGAAACATAATACATTCACTCTGGTAAGAAACTAGGAATAAATAACTATAGAATCCAGCAGGCACAATAACTCACACCGGTAATCCCAACACTGGGATTAAATTAAATCTTTAAAGATTTAAATTAAAATATAGCATAAAACCAACTAATAAAACTCATATCAGTGTATCATAGAGTACATGAAAGGAAGCAGTAACCAATGCTGAATGTATTGTAATTTGACAAATAATTGCCACAACTCATCAGCTAAGAAGTAAAATCCTCATTCAACCTTGGTTTATATGGCACAAATAATCTGATGGATTTTTACACAGCTAGGATTTTCAAGTGTAGGGTCATCTTTTGTAGTGGTGTAAATGTTTTTGCAAACTATAATCTCAAATTTTTGTGATCTAAATTTGAAGGTTTAATATGCAGTGAACTTAAATATTATTCCCCACTCTGATGACTCTTCTATCTGTAAAATCCTAGGTTCCTATAGCAGTTTTTTTTTTTTTTTTTTTTTTTTTTTTGGCAGAGTCTTGCTCTGTTGCCCAGGCTGGAGTGCAGTGGCACCACTACAGCTCACTGTAGCCTCAAACTCGTGGGCTGAAGTGATCCTTTCACCTCAGTATCCAGAGTAGCTGGAATAACAGGCATGCACCCCCACACTTGCGTATTTTTTTTTTTTCTTCAATTTTTAGTACAGATAAGGGTCTTGCTTTGTTGACCAGGCTTATTTTGAACTCCTGGCTTTGAGAAATCCTCCAACCTCAGACTCCCAGTGTTGGGATTACCGGTGTGAGTTATTGTGCCAGCTGGATTCTATAGTAATTTCTTCCTGGTTTCTTACCAGAGTGAATGTATTATGTTTCTCTCTTCATAGTCAGGCTCAATAAACACAGTGAGTGGTTCGGCATTAGGCTCCGGAGCCTGGGCTTGTACCTTGGCCCCACCACTAGTGAAGTGACTTTGCACAAGTAACTTGACCTCTCTGGCATAAGTAGACTTGGTTGTTAAAGTAGAATTACTGCAACAACTAAAGGAGTAAATAATGCTTATTTAGCGCAATGCTTGAGCACTAAATGTCCTTAAAATGTTAACAGTGATCATTGATTTTATTATTAGTATTATTTAAAAAATAATTAAATATATTTAGAACTTTTTCTTAACATTTAATATTAAAACATCCTGGTATGGTCGAGACGCAATGAGACAGTTTTCTAGTCCAAGCTGCCTCTTCACTGTGTGGCAGGATCTTGAACAAGTTAACATATTCATTTATCACGTGGGCAAAGAAGGTTGAAATAGAATCTTCGAAGTGTTTCCACTTTGAATGTGTTCCATAACTGGGGTTTCCTTAGGCATTTCCCTGCTTTTCTAATTATTATTTTAGTAATAATCAAACTATATGATTCATCTTTGTAATCTTTAATATTGTGTGTCCTAAAGAGAATAATTTGAGAAAGCTTTATGCTTATTTTAAATTTGGGATTTTTTTTTTAACTTGAGTTGGGTGTACATATGTTTGATTAATATGGTTGGGATAAAGCAGTGCCCCTTCTCTTCTTTGTTCTGGAGGCCACACGTTTGAATGACTAGTACAACAGAACGTTTCTAAGCACTTTTTATTTAATAGGAATTTATTTTTCTGCTTGGTATTCTGTTCATCAGACTTCAAAAGAAATGAAAGATATCTGACAAAACACTAGTCCGGGAAAACAAAGCTCAGTGGCAGAATATTTTCATGCTCCTCTGCTTGTTGAGATGGTCACTAATCTTTTCTACAGCTCCCATTAAATTGCACAGGGAAAGAATCTGATTTAATGTGCATACTCAAATTGAAGATGCTTTCCCATGGTAGTCATTTCAGACCTTTAACATTGCAAGTGTTAAGTTTATGTGGGTAAAACTGATAACTGACATGGTTCCGAGAAAGCACTATGCAAGCCAAGCCTTAAAAGTTTTGTTCTAAATAGGCTATTTGTGAAAGCAATTTTCTATGTAACATGACTTCACAGAAGAACCCCTTAAATGGCTCTGACTCTCTTAGGGACTAGATTTATATCTCATAAATTGACGTAGATGACAAACAATCTTCAATTTTTAGGCTAATGACAACCAATCAAAGGATCAGTGATAATCATCTTACACTTGTTAATGAATTTACCAACTGACTTTTACTCAGAAACATTTCTGGTCTTTCTGTAGAAATGGTATTTCTGTGGAAAGTTATCTTTACAAAATGCAAATGATCATGTTATTTTTGCTTAAAGCCCTTGAAAGGCTTTGCATAGGTCTTAGAATTCAGACCATTCTGCTGTCTACCAGGCACTGAGTGCCTCCTGGCACAGCCTCCTCTTGGCCTGTTCTCCGCTTCATTCTCAGACCTAGTCCTTCTCCAGCCCTTGTGGGTTCCAGTGTCTGTTCCTTTGTCTTTGAGGCTGCCTTTCTCTTCCTCTCTATGTGAATTCCTCCCATCCTTCCTATCTCACTGCCACTTCTGGGTCTGTCGTGTTCCTCTTTGTCAACGTCCTTAGTGCTATTTGACATTAAATGTTCATTAGTGTGATTATGTGATTGATGTCACCCTTCTATCCTTGACTTAAAGCTACTGGAGAACCTTGTCTGGTTTGGTTCAGTGTATCCTCAGTGGCTAGCCTAGGACCTGGCATGTGGTAGGTGTTAGATAACTACTACAGAAAAGAATGAATGAGAAATGAGAGCTTCCAATAACTGTAAGAGAAAACTACCAGTTTTGCTGACATTAGAAAAGACTGGTCAGGCTGGACAGTTTTTTTTTTTTTTTATTACTGCTTAATATTGCACATTTACAGAAAATCCCATTTAAAACCAGGCTTAGGATCATACACTTTAGAGAAGCATTATTGAACAGAAACATAATATGAGCTACACAGATAATTTAAATTTTCTAGTAGCCACATTTTTGAAGTACAAGAAATTGATAATTTTTATTTTATATTTTAATTTACCTAGTGGAGTCAGAATATTATCATTTTAATATTAATATTTCAAAGTTAATAATTTAGAAGTTATTAATGATATTTTAACATTACTTTCTTCTTGGTACAAGGCTTCAAATTCTGGTATTTTAGATTTCAGTATACCTTAATATGAACTAGCCACATTTCAAGTCCTCAAGAGCCATATGTGGCTGTTTTGACAGTGAATTTAGGACAATTTTATCTAGAAGTGAGCTGATGGTAAAGACTTTCAGTGCTTTAGAAAATGAAACCAAATGTTTGAATTGGAACAAGAGTTACTGATCATTTAATACCAAGTGCCCTGGTTATTACACACAATTCTATCTTCCTTTATGAAGAACCTCTTTTTACAGTGACCCCTTTTAGATGTGACACCCAAAGCATGCATATCTAAGAAAGGCCTTTAAGAGAATAAGAAATTTGTGGCACAGATTAGACAAATAGCACAAAAAAATGTTACACTTCTTCCTTTTCTCCTTCCCTGTAAAGAATGGTTAAGTATGGGAGGCAGCTCAGTGTCCCCTGGCTTTCTTCCCTGCGTGTTTCTCTTCACTTCCAACAGAGGAGATCTGCTGGTGCTCTGCAGGGAGCTTGGGAGGCATAACCAGGAGGGATGAGAGACTGCGTCTGCTGCACAGGCAGCTCAGCCACGACTGAAAACAACAGCTGGCATGTTTTTCTGCAACACTGAGATTGTCTCTGCATTCTAATTCACCAAATTGTATTCCTTGATTCTTTCAAAATTTGGCTAATTGCTTTCATCTCCTTTAAAACCTTCTTAATCTAGCTTTAGTTATCCAATGTCATCTCTCTCTTTTTTTCTTTCTGCCCTTTCCCATTTCTTTTGCCATTCCACTACTTTCCACAAGACTGTGCATGCAGTGAGTTCAAGAACTACTTACGCATTCTTTGACAACTACTTAGGATGTAAATGACTGGTATCTCCCTCCACTCCCAACCAAATATAAAGGTATGGATAATAAAAATGCATGTACGGTCATCTTTGTAACTAACATACAGCATATAAAATAATTGTTTGAGAACATAAGAAGAATAAAATATAGATTATTTCATTATCTTTTATGCAGAATTAACTCTTAAAAATCAGTAGTTATGATTTTCAAGCAAAAATATATTTGGACATTTAGTTGGTATGACATGGAAAGAAAGAGTTAAAGAGTAAAATCCTAGCTAGTGTTTGCCCAGTGGGTAATTGTGTGAATGCTTTACTAATTGCAGTAGAAGCCAACCTGAAACTTATTAAGAAGGAGCTAGTTTTGTTTTGTTTTCTGCAATTAAAAAAGGAACAAGCTCATCTCTTTTGTTCTGGTTTTAACTTGTTTTTCAAATTCTTCTCAAGGTAGGTCAGAGAAATGCAAGAAAATATTACCTCATATGCCAAGTAAAATATACGAAGAAAGTAGATGATACTTGAAATATAGCTTAAGTGGGTTATTATGGAATCCTGAAGTTAGAGAATTCTCTTTTATACACTACAAATATCTGATCTTAATTTGAGCTCTTTTTGAATGTACTGAGTTGGCCAATTATGGAATGATGGCTTTCATTGCATAATCTCAAAGATATTTTTACAAATCCAAATATCAGTGTCCTGGCTTCTTCTTTATGAAGAGAAAGAATACCAGTATTTTGAGAGCTTTGAGGGCAGACACTATAATATTATAAATTTCCATGACGGGGGAGTATATACGCTGCGCAGAGCTAGTAAGAGTTTCTTGTCTGATTAGATGAACTTATCTTTTGACCAAGGGCATCAACAATGATGAGGCAAATGCATTAAGGGAGCTAACATAATCCATTTGCTTATGGTCTATTTCATTACATGACTTACCATTTAAGGTAAATAGTCTTTTTCACCCATAGTTTGTCACCCTTTGCCAAATAAGATCCATTTAACTCTTGACTTATTTTGATTACAAGACTGAAATTGTAGTTCAATTGTTGTTGATGAACATACAAAGCACCATGTAAATAAAAGATAAATATTATTAGAGAAAAGCCCAAATGTAGTTGTGATTTACTGTTTTAAAATAGAATTATTTGGTTAGGTTGTAATTTCTATAACAGCTTTAGTGTATTATAATAAATTTGGGAACCTTAAAATATATTTGGTGTTCTTGGATCCCAATTCAGTACATATTTCATATTACCTTCATGCTTTCGAACTCCCTAGTTCTATGACCTTGGCATAATGACTTTGCCTCTCTGTGTCTCAGATCCTTCCAAGTAGTTGCAACTGCAACTGTCCAAAGTTCATTCCATCTCCTAAGATTCAGGGCTTTGGTGTCAGGTACATTGTAAAGATATGAGTGAAGAGTCCCACAAAAAGGGTACATGCCATTGTCTTTTGTCTTAAAATAAACCTTAGCTGTTAGTATTTTTTTCTTTTCATATAAACATGGATTTACTGGATCACTGATTGAGCTCTCTGACTGGATCCTGTGAGCTGCACTCTGACACCTACCTGTTTGCAGTCTAGTAGAATGACAGGCATCATATTTTATTGTTTAAAAATTCTTATGTAAAATCACCAATTACTCCTAAATGATCAGTGTAGTGACAATTTGGTGTACTATAACTTCTTTTATGGACAATCATTAGTTCCCCTACTGATTTAATTCCCAAGTAAGAATTGTTTTTCCCCTTTGGATGCTGAAGAGTGTTTGTGATGAGTTACACAAACTATGGAAGGGAGAACAGACTCCCTCAGCCTCTCCCAACAGGGAAAGGCCCTGAACGACTGCTTGCTTAGCAGAATAATTACAGCTACTGCCACTCCACTCTCCCTCTTCCCATATATACACCTTTTAAGAGTACGAGGTTAGGACAAGTGCTGGTGCTGGACTGACCCTGGGTGTGGACATACGCATGTAAGCAATTGTTAGAGATCTCTTCCCAGGTTTCTTTTTTTTTTTTATTACTAAAAATAAGGTTTATGGAGGTATAATTTAGATATAGTAAAATTTATCCTTTTAAGGTATATGGTTCACTTTTTTGAAAAAAAAATGCCGTATAAGAAGTAAAATCAAGATATAGAATATTTCTATCACCGTAAAAAGTTTTCTTATACTCCTTTGTAGTTAATTCTTTTTTTTTTTTTTTTTTTTTGAGACGGAGGGGGTCTCACTCTATTGCCCAGGCTGGAGTGCAGTGGCCGGATCTCAGCTCCCTGCAAGCTCTGCCTCCCGGGTTTATGCCATTCTCCTGCCTCAGCCTCCCGAGTAGCTGGGACTACAGGCGCCCGCCACCTCGCCCGGCTAGTTTTTTGTATTTTTTAGTAGAGACGGGGTTTCACCGTGTTAGCCAGGATGGTCTCGATCTCCTGACCTCGTGATCCACCCGTCTCGGCCTCCCAAAGTGCTGGGATTACAGGCTTGAGCCACCGCGCCCAGCCTGTAGTTAATTCTTTGCCTCTACCTTCAGCCTCTAGCATCCTATAATTTATCTTTTTCTAGGATGTCATATATATGAAATCTTATAGTATGTAGTCTTTTGTGTTTAGGTTGTTTCATTAGCTCAATGATTTTGAATTTCATACATATTTTTTATTTATTTATTTATTATTATTATTATTATTATACTTTAAGTTCTAGGGTACATGGGCATAACGTGCAGGTTTGTTACATATGTATACTTGTGCCATGTTGGTGTGCTGCACCCATCAACTTGTCAGCACCCATCAACTCGTCATTTACATCAGGTATAACTCCCAATGCAATACCTCCCCCTTCCCCCTTCCCCTTGATAGGCCCCGGTGTGTGATGTTCCCCTTCCCAAGTCCAAGTGATCTCATTGTTCAGTTCCCACCTATGAGTGAGAACATGCGGTGTTTGGTTTTCTCTTCTTGTGATAGTTTGCTAAGAATGATGGTTTCCAGCTGCATCCATGTCCCTACAAAGGACACAAACTCATCCTTTTTTATGGCTGCATAGTATTCCATGGTGTATATGGGCCACATTTTCTTAATCCAGTCTGTCACTGATGGACATTTGAGTTGATTCCAAGTCTTTGCTATTGTGAATAGTGCTGCAATAAACATATGTGTGCATGTGTCTTTATAGCAGCATGATTTATAATCCTTTCGGTATATACCCAGTAATGGGATGGCTGAGTCATATGGTACATCTAGTTCTAGATCCTTGAGGAATCGCCATTCTGTTTTCCATAATGGTTGAACTAGTTTACAATCCCACCAACAGTGTAAAAGTGTCCCTATTTCTCCACATCCTCTCCAGCACCTGTTGTTTCCTGACTTTTGAATGATTGCCATTCTAACTGGTGTGAGATGGTATCTTATTGTGGTTTTGATTTGCATTTCTCTGATGGCCAGTGATGATGAGCATTTTTTCATGTGTCTGTTGGCTGTATGAATGTCTTCTTTTGAGAAATGTCTGTTCATATCCTTTGCCCACTTTTTGATAGGGTTGTTTGCTTTTTTCTTGTAAATTTGTTTGAGTTCTTTATAGGTTCTGGATATTAGCCCTTTGTCAGATGAGTAGATTGCAAAAATTTTCTCCCATTCTGTAGGTTGCCTGTTCACTCTGATGGTAGTTTCTTTTGCTGTGCAAAAGCTCTTTAGTTTAATGAGATCCCATTTGTCAATTTTGGCTTTTGCTGCCGTTGCTTTTGGTGTTTTAGACATGAAGTCCTTGCCCATGCCTATGTCCTGAATGGTACTACCTAGGTTTTCTTCTAGAGTTTTTATGGTATTAGGTCTAACATTTAAGTCTCTAATCCATCTTGAATTAATCTTCGTATAAGGAGTAAGGAAAGGATCCAGTTTCAGCTTTCTACTTATGGCTAGCCAATTTTCCCAGCACCATTTATGAAATAGGGAATCCTTTCCCCATTTCTTGTTTCTCTCAGGTTTGTCAAAGATCAAATGGCTGTAGATGTGTGGTATCATTTCTGAGGACTCTGTTCTGTTCCATTGGTCTGTATCTCTGTTTTGGTACCAGTGCCATGCTGTTTTGGTTACTGTAGCCTTGTAGTATAGTTTGAAGTCAGGTAGCGTGATGCCTCCAGCTTTGTTCTTTTGACTTAGGATTGTCTTGGCAATGCGGGCTCTTTTTTGGTTCCATATGAACTTTAAAGCAGTTTTTTCCAATTCTGTGAAGAAACTCATTGATAGCTTAATGGGGATGGCATTGAATCTATAAATAACCTTGGGCAGTATGGTCATTTTCACGATATTGATTCTTCCTATCCATGAGCATGGAATGTTCTTCCATTTGTTTGTGTCCTCTTTGATTTCACTGAGCAGTGGTTTGTAGTTCTCCTTGAAGAGGTCCTTTACATCCCTTGTATTGGATTCCTAGGTATTTTTCTCTTTGAAGCAATGTGTGATGGAAGTTCATTCCTGATTTGGCTCTCTGTTTGTCTGTTACTGGTGTATAAGAATGCTTGTGATTTTTGCACATTAATTTTGTATCCTGAGACTTTGCTGAAGTTGCTTATCAGCTTAAGGAGATTTTGGGCTGAGACAATGGGGTTTTCTAAATATACAATCATGTCATCTGCAAACAGGGACAATTGACTTCTTCTTTTCCTAACTGAATACCCTTGATTTCTTTCTCTTGCCTGATTGCCCTAGCCAGAACTTCCAACACTATGTTGAATAGGAGTGGTGAGAGAGGGCATCCCTGTCTTGTGCCAGTTTTCAAAGGGAATTTTTCCAGTTTTTGCCCATTCAGTATGATATTGGCTGTGGTTGTGTCATAAATAGCTCTTATTATTTTGAGGTACGTTCCATCAATACCAATTTATTGAGAGTTTTTAGCATGAAGGGCTGTTGAATTTTGTCAAAGGCCTTTTCTGCATCTATTGAGATAATCATGTGGTTCTGTCTTTGGTTCTGTTTATATGCTGGATTACGTTTATTGATTTGCGAATGTTGAACCAGCCTTGCATCCCAGGGATGAAGCCCACTTGATCATGGTGGATAAGCTTTTTCATGTGCTGCTGAATGCGGTTTGCCAGTATTTTATTGAGGATTTTTGCATCTATGTTCATCAGGTATATTGGTCTAAAATTCTCTTTTTTTGTTGTGTCTCTGCCAGGCTTTGGTATCAGGATGATGTTGGCCTCATAAATTGAGTTAGGGAGGATTCCCTCTTTTTCTATTGATTGGAATAGTTTCAGAAGGAATGGTACCAGCTCCTTCTTGTATCTCTGGTAGAATTCAGCTGTGAATCCATCTGGTCCTGGACTTTTTTTGGTTGGTAGGCTATTAATTATTGCCTCAATTTCAGAGCCTGCTATTGGTCTATTCAGGGATTCAACTTCTTCCTGGTTTAGTCTTGGAAGAGTGTAAGTGTCCAGGACATTATCCATTTCTTCTAGATTTTCTAGTTGATTTGCATACAGGTGTTTATAGTATTCTCTGATGGTAGTTTGTATTTCTGTGGGGTCGGTGGTGATATCCCCTTTATCATTTTTTATTGCATCTATTTGATTCTTCTCTCTTGTCTTCTTTATTAGTCTTGCTAGCGGTCTATCAACTTTGTTGATCTTTTCAAAAAACCAACTCCTGGATTCATTGATTTTTTGGAGGGTTTTTTGTGTCTCTATCTCCTTCAGTTCTGCTCTGATCTTAGTTATTTCTTGCCTTCTGCTAGCTTTTGAATGTGTTTGCTCTTGCTTCTCTAGTTCTTTTAATTGTGATGTTAGAGTGTCAATTTTAGATCTTTCCAACTTTCTCTTGTGGGCATTTAGTGCTATAAATTTCCCTCTACACACTGCTTTAAATGTGTCCCAGAGATTCTGGTATGTTGTATCTTTGTTCTCATTGGTTTCAAAGAACATCTTTATTTCTGTCTTCATTTTGTTATACACCCAGTAGTCATTCAGGAGCAGGTTGTTCAGTTTCCATGTAGTTGAGCGGTTTTGATTGAGTTTCTTAGTCCTGAGTTCTAGTTTGATTGCACTGTGGTCTGAGAGACAGTTTGTTATAATTTCTGTTCTTGTACATTTGCTGAGGAGTGCTTTTCTTCCAAGTATGTGGTCAATTTTGGAATAAGTGTGATGTGGTGCTGAGAAGAATGTATATTCTGTTGTTTTGGGGTGGAGAGTTCTATAGATGTCTATTTGGTCCGCTTGGTGCAGAGATGAGTTCAATTCCTGGATATCCTTGTTAACGTTCTGTCTCGTTGATCTGTCTAATGTTGACAGTGGGGTGTTGAAGTCTCCCATTATTATTGTATGGGAGTCTAAGTCTCTTTGTAAGTCTCTAAGGACTTGCTTTATGAATCTGGGTGCTCCTGTATTGGGTGCATATATATTTAGGATAGTTAGCTCTTCCTGTTGAATTGATCCCTTTACCATTATGTAATGGCCTTCTTTGTCTCTTTTGATCTTTGATGGTTTAAAGTCTGTTTTATCAGAGACTAGGATTGCAACCCCTGCTTTTTTTTGTTCTCCATTTGCTTGGTAGATCTTCCTCCATCCCTTTATTTTGAGCCTGTGTATGTCTCTGCATGTGAGATGGGTCTTCGGAATACCGCAGACTGATGGGTCTTGACTCTTTATCCAGTTTGCCAGTCTGTGTCTTTTAATTGGAGCATTTAGTCCATTGACATTTAAGGTTAATATTTTTATGTGTGAACTTGATCCTGCCATTATGATATTAACTGGTTATTTTGCTCGTTAGTTGATGCAGTTTCTTCCTAGCCTCGATGGTCTTTACATTTTGGCATGTTTTTGCAATGGCTGGTCGTGGTTGTTCCTTTCCATGTTTAGTGCTTCCTTCAGGGTCTCTTGTAAGGCAGGCCTGGTGGTGACAAAATCTCTAAGCATTTGCTTATCTGTAAAGGATTTTATTTCTCCGTCACTGATAAAACTTAGTTTGGCTGGATATGAAATTCTGGGTTTAAAATTCTTTTCTTTAAGAATGTTAAATATTGGCCCCCACTCTCTTCTGGCTTGTAGAGTTTCTGCCGAGAGATCTGCTGTTAGTCTGATGGGCTTCCCTTTGTGGGTAACCCGACCTTTCTCTCTGGCTGTCCTTAAGATTTTTTCCTTCATTTCAACTTTGGTGAATCTGGCAATTATGTGTCTTGGAGTTGCTCTTCTGGAGGAGTATCTTTGTGGCATTCTCTGTATTTCCTGAATTTGAATGTTGGCCTGCCCTACTAGGTTGGGGAAGTTCTCCTGGATGATATCCTGAAGAGTGTTTTCCAACTTGGTTCCATTTTCCCCCTCACTTTCAGGCACACCAATCAGACGTAGATTTGGTCTTTTTACATAATCCCATACTTCTTGCAGGCTTTGTTCCTTTCTTTTTCTTCTTTTTTCTTTTGGTTTCTCTTCTCGCTTCATTTCATTCATTTGATCCTCAATCACTGATACTCTTTCTTCCAGTTGATCGAGTTGGTTACTGAAGCTTGTGCATTTGTCACGTATTTCTCGTGTCATGGTTTCCATCTCTGTCATTTCATTTATGACCTTCTCTGCATTAATTAGTCTAGCTATCAATTCTTCCACTCTTTTTTCAAGATTTTTTGTTTCTTTGTGCTGGGTACGTAATTCCTCCTTTAGCTCTGAGAAGTTTGATGGACTGAATCCTTCTTCTCTCATCTCATCAAAGTCATTCTCCATCCAGCTTTGATCCATTGCTGGTGATGAGCTGCGCTCCTTTTCAGGGGGAGATGCGCTCTTATTTTTTGACTTTCCAGCTTTTCTGCCCTGCTTTTTCCCCATCTTTGTGGTTTTATCTGCCTCTGGTCTTTGATGATGGTGACGTACTGATGGGGTTTTGGTATAGGTGTCCATCCTGTTTGATAGTTTTCCTTCTAACAGTCAGGACCCTCAGCTGTAGGTCTGTTGGAGATTGCTTGAGGTCCACTCCAGACCCTGTTTGCCTGGGTATCAGCAGCAGAGGCTGCAGAAGATAGAATATTGCTGAACAGCGAGTGTACCTGTCTGATTCTTACTTTGGAAGCTTCCTCTCAGGGGTGTACTCCACCGTGTTAGGTGTGGGGTGTCAGTCTGCCCCTAGTGGGGGATGTCTCCCAGTTAGGCTACTGAGGGGTCAGGGACCCACTTGAGCAGGCAGTCTGTCCCTTCTCAGATCTCAACCTCTGTGTTGGGAAATCCACTGCTCTCTTCAAAGCTGTCAGACAGAGTCATTTGCTTCTGCAGAGGTTTCTGCTGCTTTTGTTGTTGTTGTTGTTGTTTAGCTGTGCCCTGTCCCCAGAGGTGGAGTCTACAGAGACAGGCAGGCTTCCTTGAGCTGCTGTGAGCTCCACCCAGTTCAAGCTTCCCAGCGGCTTTGTTTACCTACTTAAGCCTCAGCAATGGTGGGCGCCCCTCCCCCAGCCTCGCTGCTGCCTTGCGGTTAGATTGCAGACTGCTGTGCTAGCAATGAGGGAGGCTCCGTGGGCGTGGGACCCTCCCGGCCAGGTGTGGGATATAATTTCCTGGTGTGCCCGTTTGCTTAAAGCACAGTATTGGGGTGGGAGTTATCTGATTTTCCAGGTGTTGTGTGTCTCAGTTCCCCTGGCTAGGAAAAGGGATTCCCTTCCCCCTTGCACTTCCCAGGTGAGGTGATGCCTCGCCCTGCTTCAGCTCTTGCTGGTCGGGCTGCAGCAGCTGACCAGCACCGATTGTCAGGGACTCCCTAGTGAGATGAACCCAGTACCTCAGTTGAAAATGCAGAAATCACTCGTCTTCTGTGTCGCTTGCACTGGGAGTTGGAGACTGGAGCTGTTCCTATTTGGCCATCTTGCTCCCCATCCATATTTTTTTAAATTGCTGAGTTGTATTTTATTGTATAGATGTACTGCAATTTATTCACCAATTGGTTGATATTTTAGTTATTTATGATTTTGGTGTTTATGAGTAAAGGTTCTAGAAATACATATTTAGGTTTCACGTGGACATGCTTCATTTCTCTTAGGCAGTCCTGAGTCATAAGGTAAGCGTATGTGTAAGTTTATAAGACACTGCCAAACTGTTTCAGAGTGGCTGTACCATATTGCATTCCCACCAGCAATGCCTGAGAATTCCAGTTGCTCTGAGTTTTTGCCAGCCTTTGATATTGATTGTTTGTTTATATATTTATTTTTAATTAAAGCAATTCTACTAGGTCCAAATTCCCTTTGATATCTCCATAATGATGTTCTAGGCATCTTCGTGGCCCTGTGAAAGCCTTCTTTTCTCTTGTTAGGAAGGCAGTTTGGCCAAATATTTTATTAAGTCCTGAACATTTGCTTCTGTGAAATCAAGTTCTTCATCAAGTGGAATATGGCTGTAGGAGTCAGGTGAACTGAATTGCCTTTTGTCAGCAGGCTGGCTGGTTAGAACATAATACTAATGGCCTTTCAGGCTTAGTAAAATGAAGCCTGTTCCACTGCCAGAGATCACTCCCATATCCCATATAACTACTTCACAACTGGAGCCTTTACTAACAAAGAACTCCAAATAAGAGGGTAAATGCTTCAGTGGAAATTATCAGCACAGAAGTACCCTAAGCCACATATTCAGTTATTGCCCAAACAACCTCCTACAAAATAAGGAGGGGAGTCAAGCTAAACACCAACAGGCTAAAGAACTTTTAATTGAAATGTCACTTTCACTATTAAACAAAAAAGCCATCGCTGTGATGTGTGATAAAAGTTGATGGTGTCCTATTTCTTTGTGTGAAATTGCTTTTCTCTCATCACTGACTTAATTTGATTGCATCAGTTTGTCGGCTGTCACATTTAACTTCCCTCAGCTGCAAAATATAGATGACAGTCTAAGCAATTTAACAGTTATGTGCCAACATTTTGTTTCTTCTAATCAAGATAAACTAAGAATTATTCCCCCACCCCATAACTTTGACATAATAAAAAAGTTCAAGGTTTTCTTTTTCCTTTTTGTCTGTCTTGTATTTTACAGGTGGCTTGTCTAATATCTTGCATTTTCGTCCTTATAGTCATCTATGCAATAGGACCTTTGCTTTACTGGCTGCCCATGGTACGGTAGTGCTTTTTCACTATCTACTTTTTAATTTAACTTTTCATGAGAATCACGGTATATAAAATTTCTTGGAAGTATAACCTCAACAATCATAAATCTAGAAACCATGTTACAGAAGTAAAGTCTGAATGAGGGAGGGATGGAAAGCTACCACATTTGAGGCAGGCGTGGGAGGGGGTACTGTGGCTGTTTCTTTTTAAGTTTTTGGCTCTCACGTAAGAATGGCATTGTGGAAATAGATTCATTCTGTGCTCATCTGGAGGGTGAAATTAGGCATAGTCGGTTATAAGAAGTATAAATTTTACTAAAACTTTGACTGTTAGAAAAACATATGTGCTAAGGCAAGGAAATAGGAAACAAAATACAGCTTCCCACTGTTGATATGTCTGTTATACAAAGTGACTCAGAACGTTAGTGCCAGTGCTTCACCTTCTTCTTCATAAGGCTGAAGCACCAAAGGACTGCAAAACACTGGGCTTATGAAAGCCTGTCTCCATCCTTTGTTATTCTAATTTTTCATGTGTGTAGTGAGAATAAACCATTTCCATGGGAGAATCTTCCAATAATCAAGTTTGCTTTTCAAGAGAGTTATAAATATCTTCAGGTGAAGTCAGATAATTGACATTTAAGGCAATTATAAGAAAATATATGATGTACATATTTAATTTCATGCAACAAATACATTTCAAACAAATGACCATGAGTATGTATAGTTAAGAGGGCATTGAGCTTCATGACATTCACCCTTACAATTTACTTATTTTCTTTTTGTTCTTGTTGTTTAGAATTGCACAAATATTACTTTATGAATTTCTAGAATATATATTATTTTCCTAAAGTACAGTAATAGGTTAGTTTTAAACAAAACAAATATTGCTTTTGTCTTCTAATTGGTGACTGCTTTTCTCTATTAAGTACTTTAAAAACAAAACAATAAAATACCTTGGCCTTCTAAATTTACGTTACAATTTTTATGTTGCTTCATCTTCAACTTACATTTTATTTCTAGTGTGTCCTCGCAAGCATTATTGTTGTGGGACTGAAGGGAATGCTAATACAGTTCCGAGATTTAAAAAAATATTGGAATGTGGATAAAATCGATTGGGTAAGTAGAAATTTGATCTAAAACTATTCCTTTTCTGCTTAAACTTATGTTACCAAATACATACTAATAATTTTATTTTCAGCAGATAGATTTAGCCATTTGAGACTTGTACACTTTACAAACTACCATTTATTTTTTCCAAAATCTTAATAAAAACATTGAAATATATATGAAACAGAAATAGAGTTTGGTCAAATTTTGATGAATGTGTAGTTTGAGAACTTTTAAAGAAATGCTAATAATTTCAGTGAATTTGGGATGCCCAATTTATAATGTGAATTAATTTTGGAAGTAAGACTTACCAGGGAAATAGACAGTAATAGAAATGTGACAATTTATAACCTGTATGAAAAACTATCATTAATCACTAAGAATGCATGCTGCGTGCACATAGGCTGAACCTCTTAATGGTGACCACTTTCATTCTAAATACAAAAGGTGTCATGAATTGCCTTTTAAATGGGTTACATTAAGAGGACCATGCTTGAAACAGATTAAAATATACTGAACCATGATAAAGTATGATTTCTACTAACATAAATAGCCGACTAATTCTAGAGAAACCTATCTATGCAAGAGCAATCCAGAATCCTCTCCCTCTCCAATATGGGAGATGTACTTCATAAGTACCCTCTGTTTAGCTTTACTATGACAGTCACCATATTGAAATATAATTATTAATATGAAATACACATTTTCTCTTCTTCAGATCATTTTCTCTGAGAGATTTTGGGATATTATTTATGCTGGTGCCTACTTTCATAATATTCCTCCTGAGGCTCAGTATTACTGAGCTCCTACCAAAGTACAATGCTGGGCACCATGAGGAATGTGCAGATGAAAAAAAAAACTGTCCATTCTCTCCAGACAGTTATTTGTGGAGGAAGTAGACACAGAAACACTAACTTATTATGCAAGACAGGATAAAACATGACCTGGAGGGAAAAGTAGGAGCTTAGTTTTGGGGAAAATAGAGGCAGGAACATTTAATTTGGACTGATTAACATGAAAGACTGTCACAGAAGAGCTGAAATATGAACTGAGACTTGAAGGAACAGTATTTTGTAGGCAGAACAAGAGGCCAAAATTAACCATGACCTTTTAAAGGTGATATATGTTAGGTGGGTCATGGAAACAAAGAAATGAAAAGATGCAAATTATTCAACAAGTTACTTGATTACCCTATGGTATTTGGCATGGGTAGAACATATAATGTGAGGATGGGAGTAGTGACAGATGATGTTGGAAAAGTTAAGAATGGGTTGGATTGGGAAAGGCAACTCATGTCTTACAAATATGATTTGATTTCATTATGAAGGCAGTGAGACATCACTGAACGGTGAAATAAGAATAAAATGTATGTATTAGAAAGGTCACTTGAGTAGTTTGAGGAAGATGAATCAAACTGGTGAAGTATACAGAAATTTGAGCACTGCTTTAGCCCTTCAGGCATATAAATGAGGAAGGCCTAGACCAAGGCTAAGACCATGAAGTACAAGAAAAAATCAGATGAAAAATATCAAAGAGATTGTATTTGTTAGTCCTCACTACCAGTTCATTATATAATATGGATCAGTTGGAATGATTTCTGAGTTTTTATTTAGGAACACCAGTGGAGGAAGATGATATCATTCACTGAGTTATAGGATATAGAAAATTCTATTGTTTAGATGCATTTAGTGGTTACCTCTAGTCTTTTTGGAAAAAAAAAAAAAAAAGATTCTCCTACCCGAGTTATTTATTTCATCTTGTTTTCTGTACGTCACCAAGTAGCTTTCCACGAACTCATGTGTTTTATATTCCTTGAGCTATTTCATTGTGACAGTATCTGCTTGTTTTCATACTAGAAAGAAGTTTTTGACTGAGTGTAAAATACTTTCTCTCAGGTCTTTTTAATCTTAATATTATCTTTAGGCATTGAGGGATAAAGTAGATTTTATCCCTCATAATTTTTTTGTTGTTATTATAAGTAACTTGTTTTTCTACATGGATGCCCAATGAAGTTCTTTCTTCTTACTTGTGAAGTTTGGTACTATTATCAGAATATTACTGTGGTTGAGCACTCAGTTTCAAATTTCTGAGCATGACATAATCTTTTGATCTCATAATCAGGAATTATTTACAAAATTTTTCTTCTAATTTATCTTTGAATATTTTTTCAAATCTATGTATTCTGCTGTCTTTTTAGTGAATTTTCTATTTGTTTTTACTTTGTTTTCCTTCATATCTAAATATTTTCCCAGGATTATTTTGTTTTTCTGTGTAAGTGATTTATTTGGACTAGTCACATATCTCTGATTATGTATTTCTAGTTGTGATTATCTTACTTTTTAATTTTAAACATGGCTTTTATTTTCATTCATTTTCTGAGGATAACTTTGTTGGCTTCTAGTGTCCTCCTTGATTATCACCCAAATTTCACAGTATTTGGCAAGTCTATATCGTATTTTGTAGTTAGAAGTTTTGACCATGTTCTGGCTTCATTGATGCTGATTTTTTCCCTTCTGTATTCACATTTTATATTGTTTTGGGTGGATTTTAATAGAGGAGGGTTGAGTAAAAATGCCTTTAATATACTCTCTAAATCTGATATCCAAATCTATACTTAGAACATTAATTCTAGCAGCAGTATGGCAGGTGGTTTACAGTGCAGATAACAAAAGCAGAGAGTTAAGTAGGACACTGTCAAAAGAGTTGAGGAAAGGAACAGTGTGAACTAATGTATCATTAATAATTTGAGAAAAGGATATGACTTGAGATATTTTTTCTTAATTTATAGAACTTGTGAAATGATTGGACAGGTAGATTAAAGAGGAGGAAAAGTAAAATATGATTCCATACCTTCTGATTAGAGTACTGAAGGATATTAGTATTATAACTGAAGGAGAACATTGGAGGAAGGATAGATTCTCTGGTGAAGTTAATGAGTTCACATTTGGACATGTTAAGTTTGAAGGTGTTTGATAGCAAAAATTGTTTAAGAGCTTAGAATTTGTAGTCTCCTACTTAGATGTGATAGTTAAATACTTGGAGTAAGTAGGCAATAGGGTGCAGGCAAAGATACGGTGTGAGAAAGGTGACGTGGATATAGCAGGTGCATGATGATTCAGTGGGACATTGGGTTTAGCTTGAAAATAGCCTTCTATGGTTGGAGTGAATAGGTATCTCTTAGTCGCCAAGGGATTCAACAGTGAAAAGCCGTGGATTATTGGGTTATTGGGCACAGCATTCAAAGGATTATTGGACTATTGGGTGCAGCATTCAAAGTATGAATATTGCACAGACTTTTGTGGATATAGGCTATATACCCAATATGTATAATGTCTAGATTACTAAATAGATGGACTATGCCTAGAATATCATGGAAGTAAAATTATCCAAGATATGGTGTGTGTGTGTGTCAACTAATTTGAAGGTTTAAAGTTTAAAATATCATGTACATAGTCATCACATGGAAAATTAGAAACTGTTTCACCTCTTTACATTTTTTATTATGCTTTAAGTTCTAGGGTACATGTGCACAATGTGCAGATTTGTTACATATGTATACATGTGCCATGTTGGTGTGCTGCACCTATTAACTCGTCATTTACATTAAGTATATCTCCTAATGCTATGGCTCCCCCCTCCCCCTCCCCACAATAGGCCTAACAGTTTAATATTGATGCTATTTTGAGTTGTTGGTCAAAACTCTCTTTGAAGTAATGAGAAAATAGTTGTCCAAATGGAGACTTATTGGCTCAGAACTGAGTTTGAATAGCTGAACATTGGATACAGAATTCAGATCTGTAAAAATTTAATAATAGGGATCTACCATAAAAACAGATAGTACAATAGTTAGGCTAGGGGGAAGTGAGGTAATTTAGTAGCTGTTAAACTGTGCTTTATACTGATGTATTTTCTACAAAGACAAAGCATTGTGTGCCCTACTGAAGGTCAACACTGGGGTTAGTTTGTGTTTGGGGACTGTGAGTGCCAAATAGGGAAGAGAGCAAGTAGGAACACATAACAAAAAATAAAAAATAGGGGCCCAAGAGTCAACTAATTCTTGATAACTGTGACAACTAGCATTTGGGTCTTTAACAGGAATTATTACAGAATGCTATTGGGATTTATTCTAACCAATGGAACTATTTATTGGTCTATGTTGTTAATTTCCATTTGATATTTTTTCAAAGCTATAAATGTAGCCCCAGGAAATAAGTAAGCATTTGGAAAGCCCAACTTATAATAGATGATGTTGTGGGAGAGTAAATATGCTTTAAAAATAGAACCAGATGGTACCAAAATTTCTGGTTTCTCTGATGAATTCTGGCCTCCAGGCTCTGTGGTTTTTTATGTGGCAGGGACCAGGATCCTTAGTTCCCTATACCATATTGAATCATGGAGGATGGCCCAGAGGAATTATACTTATAAAGCTTTTGGTGAGGTATTATTCTGCCATACTTGGGCAGATTCAGTTAGCATTTGAGAGTGAGTGAAACTCAGAGTCATCGTGGGAAGCAAAAATAATGGTCAAAAACTTGCAGCCTTGTTTTGTATATGATTAAGTATAGCATAATACACCAGGAATAAAAAAACACACTATATATGAACAGAAGACTCAAATGGCTGTGTGTTCACCTGAATAAAGAAAACCATCTCAGCTGGGAATGATCTCATAATAAGTAATAACCTAGCATTACATTTGTAGATGATGGATCTTAATATGACATTCATTTAAATTGTATTTTCTCTTTTACTCCAGAATGTTTGTTTGTCCTACATCAAAAGGAATTTTATGGATAAAATTCCCTCCATTTGCTTCCAAGGGCTCAGCTTTTCAAAAAAGCCTGTTAAGAATCACTCAAACTTAGTGTAGATAAATAATCCAGACAAAGGAGAAGTATTTCAAAAACAGCAACAAAAAAGAGCCCTTTAGAAATAGTTATTTCAGACTTGTCTGAAAAACATTTACACTCCTTCCCTCCCCAAGATTCTGCTATTTTTAGAATACAGAAACGTTTCTAACTTCCTCATTTGTGTATGGAATTAAAATATGTTTTCAAAGATGTTTTAAAGTGATAATATAGCTATTAGGACAGAAATAAACAAATTTAGAATTGCAGTCAGAGGCAAAGTGCTGCAAGTTTTGGGAGGAAAAGACAGAGGTTAAAAACGTTGTTTGTTTACTGTTTGATAAATGCAGGATTTAGTGTTAAGAAAATATAATCTGTATTTCACAAATTATTTTGCTTTTAAAGATATTTTTTCAGCACTAGGCTTAGAAATTCCAACTATAATACAATATCTTGTTGCAAATTATAATTTTAAGTGGTAAACAAAACAGCAATAACTTTGGTATTCCAACTAAAAGAGAATTAGAGTTTCATGTAATCTTTTGAAATGTTCCCAAAAACCAAGTTGGCCCTTTTATATTTTAGCTTTCATAATGAATGGCCCCTTACAAATAAAATTATAATGATCTCCATAATGATTGATCTAAAAGTGGCATTGGCAGCATTGTTTGACTCAGTCATTTTAAAATTAGGCTTCCTGAGCCTTATGTATTAGTAAATGACATTAGTTATTTTTATGGCAATCCTAGAAGACAAAATATTGTTGGGAATGACCAAAAATCTGTACACAATTGCTTGTAATAATATTACATTAAATGAGAAAGCGGTGGGAAATCATGGCATGTGTTTGAACCATACACATCAACCAACTATTTACAGATCTTAAATATAGTGTTTGTTGGGGATTGAACTAAGGCTTGTCAGTGTCTGGAAATAAAAGAAGAAACTTTTCCCCACCTTTGCTGCTGAAAGTCTGATGGAGCAGGATTTGTTTCTGTATTTCTGAACTTCTGTTTACCACTTGTTAAATAGTATCTTCTTGCTGAGAGATCTGGTCACAAGAGTGTTAAGAATACAATTGTGAGGAACTTAGCAATCATGAGAAAGAAGTGAATTCCAAAGGATTCACAACTTCTGTTTCTTGTTTCTCTTTCAGGGCATATGGGTCAGTACATATGTATTTACAATATGCTTTGCTGCCAATGTGGGACTGCTGTTTGGTGTTGTTTGTACCATAGCTATAGTGATAGGACGCTTCCCAAGGTAGGATCCTATCTAAATGCTCTGTTTATTCTGACACAGCAGCAAAATACATGCTTACTTGCCATATGGTACTTGCTAGTTACTTTTATTTCTGTGTAACATACAGTATTACAATCTCATGTTTTTCTTGCTGTCAGAGAACTAAGGACAAACAGATAAGAAAATGTTTTATCTGCATATGATATTTAACAATGTTGATCTTAATGAAGATAAATAGCTTATCAACATTATCAAATAGAATATATAAACTCTTTTAAAATAAATAAACCCCTTAGCCTTATGCTGCATTCTAGAGAGATTTCTTTAAATTAAGTGAAGAGAGTTAGTAGCTAATGACCACAAATCATTTCACAATATAATTATTTGGAAAATTAAATAACTTCAGAATATTTTATTTTTCAGAAGTCAGATTAATCTATTTTCTAGATAATTTATTGAGAAACACACTCTCTTTTTGTCATTTTACTGAAAATTTATAAATCATTTCCCTAGTCTGACCAATTCTTTTTCTGCTTTACAAAGTATTCATCTGGGAATAATGTTTCTATTTACTTCATATCCATCTTTCCATTAAAGTTATTTGTGACATAATGTATTCTAAAAAATGTTGTTTTATCTCTATAGAGTCTTTCTTTATAGAATTTATATATTCAGATTCAATATTATCCAGTCCTATCTTGCCATTGATTCTTTCTTTTCTTGCTTTTCATTAAAACAGTATTTTATCAATGCTGCATACTCTCTTGCCTTTTCTCTTTTATAATTCTTCTTTACTAATCCACATCTAGTAGCTTGGAGAGATGGGACTCTATTTATATGCCTCTGTTGTTAACCTCTATCCCCAAATATCCTAGAGATATGTAGATTTACCAATGTCTTCTTATGAACAAATGGGTTATAGAATTTAAATCATTTCAGATACATTCTAGTTATTAAATGACTACTTTTGTTTTCTTCATTGTTTATATAATGATTAGGAAATGACTTGTTTTGTTTTCTATCTGCTTTAATTTTAGAGCAATGACTCTAAGTATAAAAAACATGAAAGAAATGGAATTTAAAGTGAAGACAGAAATGGACAGTGTAAGTTTAGTTTTACTTTTCCTTTATGCAATTGTTAATAATTTTGTGGGTGAGATAATTTTAAGATATCACCAAAATAGATAAATTATGATAGTTAAAAATATAATTGTTTTTAATTAGTATAAACTTCGAATGGTACATATGTGATCACAATATATGTGACAAACGACATGCAACAAATCAATAGAACAAAAGAAAATCTCTTTGGATTCAGCATTCAAATAAAAGTGTAGCGAGGTTCCTAGAACTACAGTTCACTGTAGAATCATGGCCAAGATTGATTCAGGCATTTGGACACCTCTTTTCCATTACTGAGTTGCATAAAGTAATCAAACTAAACTGATAGTCTATTCTGAATTAAGTCATGGGGAAAGACAGAAAATAGGAAAGGGAATGAAGCAAATTTGGTTCATGGTATTGCTTTTTTTTTTTTTTTTTTAAACTCAGTCAACTGTATGTTAGCAGAGGGTAATTCAGTCCAGTGGCTACAGAATGCCAATAGAATTGGTTTCTTACACAGTGGGAAACTTTTTAAGGACACAACTTGTATAAACAGTCTTGCTCTGCTCATGCTTAGGAAAGCCAATTGATTATGTCTGAATTCTAGTTTGTTGTTCTAAAGGATGACTATAACAGTTTAAAGTGAGGGGGAAAATGTTGACTTGAAATATTTTTGCCAATTAAAAAAAAATTGCCCTCATTTTGAACTTGCTTTGTAAATGTTTGACTAACCTTTTTCCCTTTATTTTTCACATACACTTGTTTCAGTATCTCATAATTCCCCTAAGGATAGAGTAAACTGGCCTCCCACCAGAAGGACCAGTGTCAGGGTATTTCCAAATAGACTGGAAGTAGGAAGTAGCATCAGGAACCCTCTGCAGCACCCAAGGGAATGGCTTATGTTTTTAATACTGTGGAAAGATTTGTTTCACAGAGAGCTATTTGGGTTTCGGGCCTTCCAGGGTGTTCTAGGCTCAAGTTTTCCACCAACTTTGCCTTTTGTTTCTTTCCTTAATTTTTCCATGGGAATTTAGTGCTTGTGCAAAGCCCCAGACTGACTTTTGGGCCCCTGAAGTCTCCTGTGTATCCACACCACAAGTACACATGTATTAGCCCTGACCTCCTCAGCTTTGAGACTGAATTTGGCTTTGGATTTGACTATTTTCGGCTTAAAAATCACTGTTTAATAAATTCTGTCTAATCCTTAACTTCTTCTTGGGCTAAACATGTAGAGAAGTGAATGAGGGGATTTACGGGAAGATGAAAATGCTAGAAATTTCTCCACATTTTTAAGTCTTGATTGGTTTTGGTCTAGTCACTGACCTGAATAAGAACTGTTTTACATGGAGATTTTAATTTTATTATAATATTACATCTCTCTAATTTCTCAATGTTTTTTATAAAAAATAAAAGGGACAAAACTAAGATAAAGCAAGAGTTGAATGTAAGTTCTCAGGTGGAATTTTCAGCTAAATTAAAATAATCTGTCATTTATCTTTTCCATTTATTCACTCTTCCGCCTCTTCTTCATGTGAAATGACCCTTCGTGATTTGAGAGATCTCTTCCCACTCAGTGAATTTAACCCCACTGATAATTTCTTTTCTAGAACAATTTGAATCTCTATTCTTTAACAAATACATTTTTTTTTCATATTAACTTAAAACAACCCACTGGCACAATCACGTAGTTCAGGGTTGTCCAACCTTTTGGCTTCCCTGGGCCACACTAGAAGAAGAATTGTCTTGGGCCACACATAAAACACATTAACACTAATGACAGTTGATGAGCTAAACAAAAATTGCAAAAAAAGTCTTATAATGTCTTAAGAAAGTTTATGAATTTGTGTTGGGCTGCATTCAAAGCCATCCTAGGCGGCATGTGGCTCACGGGCCATGGCTTGGACAAGTTTGATGTAGTGTGATTAGAGGGTCAGGCTAAGCTTTTGTGCTTTGGGATGACTAATATGACAGGCCTAAGAGTTAATTTTTATTTTTTGTTTCTAAGAGGTTTACTCTTGTCCGAACATTAGTTTGACAACTTAAGGTCTGTTTGTTTTCTTGAGTTATTTGTTGCAAAGCTCCTCACTTTGCAAAGTTCAATCAGTTTTGTAACTATAGGAACTTTTTGAGATTTTCTAGTTTAAACATTTGCCTCACTTTTGGAAATGAGGGAACTGAGAGAAGTTAAATGAATTGTCCAAATTAACATACTTAATGTTTTCTTTCTTTCATACTTCTATCATCTGTCTGTATGCATCGCTATTCTTTGCATCTCCTCTTCTATGGAAGTAAAGCCTGAAAGAGTATTGCTTACTTAGTTGATAAAGAGTTGTCATTTTGTAAAATTTACCCTCCTTTCCATTTCTAGATCAGACACTTGCCCCAAAGGTCATAGAGAAGACTGTTTTAGTTGCGCATCACCAAGTGATGGGAAAATGGGCAAAGCAGACACCTTTTGTGTCAAAACTTTTCCTTCTTCCTTTCTGCATCGCTCACCACATCCTGGCAATCCAGTTCCTAGGCCTGCCCAAAGTAAAGTTATATTCCTACTACTACCTGTAGGTCTCTGTCTTCAAATTACAACTATTAATCACCTGTAAAGTATTTCAGCTGAAGGAAAGCTATGTCATTATGAGGTAAATAACTGATGGTTGACCCTTTAGGACACATTTTCATTAAAAAAAAGTACTGATGGTTAAGTAAATTAATTTTTAATTGATAGATTGAATAAAAGAAATACTTTTGAAAGGATAGGACTTCCTGGAACTCTTTGGATAGTCTAGGCTACTGCCTCCCGAAAAACCAGCTAGGAAGAATAAGGGCCACTTTCTGAAAAGCTGCCAACTTATCTTGCCATTATTAATGTTTCTTAGTAAACAGGAAATATGTATTTCCCCTAAGGAAGTGTGATAGTACATTAAGGCCTCTAAATACATTTTAGTAATCAAAATGTTAATTGAGAGATTGCTCATAAAACTGAGTGACATTTAGACCTGATTGTTTGTTGGCTATAATTCTCTATTATTTAATTCAGAATTCTAAATCTGTTTCTTTTTCTCCTCTAAAAGGAAAACCTGCAGCAGGTGAAAATTATCTCAATAAACAACCCGCTTGTTTTCCTGAATGCAAAAAAATTTTATACTGATTTAATGAACATAATCCAAGAGGAAAATGCCTGTAATCAGCCACTCGATGATACCAGCAAGGTAGGATCAGTGGTTTGATTAGAATGTCATACTACATGTAACCTTATATCATGACAATAAAACATATATCAAGTAAGTAATAATACATCACACAAGTATTTCGAGATCTCTCCCTTCAGCAAAACCTATGATTATTTGATTCTTTTAGTTGATTTTTAGGTAATCACTCTCTTGTTCATTCATTCATTTATTCAGCATATATTTAGTGGACATGTGTCACAGGTACTATAGCACTGAAAAGAATAAATAAGACAAATGATCTAATTTAATGGATCTCTTAACCAATCTCCAGAGGATTTTTTGTTTTTGTTTTTGTTTTTGTTTTTGTTTTGGACGGAGTCTTGCTCTGTCGCCCAGGCTGAGTTCAGTGGCGCCATCTAGGCTCACTGCAAGCTCCGCCTCCCGGGTTCACGCCATTCTCCTGCCTCAGCCTCCTGAATAGCTGGGACTACAGGCACCCGCCAGCAGGCCCAGCTAGTTTTTTTGTATTTTTAGTACAGACGGAGTTTCATGGTGTTAGCCAGGATGGTCTCAATCTCCTGACCTCATGATCCGCCTGCCTCGGCCTACCAAGTGCTGGGATTACAGGTGTGAGCCACTGCACCCGGCCGAAAGGATCTTTTTTTTTTTTTTTTTTTTATTTTTATTTTTATTTTTTTTGAGACGGAGTTTCGCTCTGTCGCCGAGGCTGGAGTGCAGTGGCCAGATCTCAGCTCACTGCAAGCTCCACCTCCCGGGTTTACGCCATTCTCCTGCCTCAGCCTCCCGAGTAGCTGGGACTACAGGCGCCTGCCACCTCGCCCGGCTAGTTTTTTGTATTTTTTAGTAGAGACGGGGTTTCACCGTGTTAGCCAGGATGGTCTCGATCTCCTGACCTCGTGATCCGCCCGTCTCGGCCTCCCAAAGTGCTGGGATTACAGGCTTGAGCCACCGCGCCCGGCCCAAGGATCTTTTTTTGAAACCAAAAAAAGGCATTAGAACTAACTCTAAACATGATGGAATATGATAAATGACTTCAGAGACGCATAAACTGTTGCAATCATTTTAATAATATTATTATAAAATTCCAGAATTATTTATCTCCATTTATGCTGTCAATTAACAGAGATACTGAATCAAATCTGCATCAGTATGATTTAATATAAATAAGCTATCTATTATCATTTGAATCCTTAAGCCCTCTGTAATGTTAGGAGTGTGGCCTTTGAGGCCAAGCTGCCTGGGTATGCCACTTACTACCTGTGGAATTTTGAGTTGCTGAATCTTTGTTCTTCAGTTTTCTCACATGTAATTGAGATGATTAAATGAGTCAATGAAGGCAAAGCATTTAGAATAGTGCTTGGCCTACTCAACACTGTAACATCTTAGTTAGCATTATTAGTTTGGTTGACTACTGTCTCCGTGAATCTTTTCTTGACTCCTCTAGAGCACAAGGATTGCTTCTTTTTCTTGTGTCCTTGAGCTACTTATTCCCAGTCATTTAGGTACATAGAAGATCTTGACCCTCCCATTTCTGATGTCTTAGGAGCTGTCCTGAACCACATTCTTGTCCCTTACAGCTTCACACTTCTGCCTTTGGGCCTTACCCTAATTTGTACCATAGAAGTCTTATATACAGGATCAGATATGTAATTTACAGGGGCCCAGTGCAAAATGAATATGTGAGGTCCCCTGTTCAACAATTATTAAGAATTTCAAGATGGTGATAGAATATCATTAAACCAGATTGGAGACCTTTCTAAGCGTGGGCCCCTTTTGGGAGGAAAACTGTGGAGGTAAAGTGCCCTTCTCATCACACTGTATCAAGGGTACCTACAATCAACATGATTTATCAACATGTTTATTCTACCTTGATCACCTGGATAAGGGAGTGTTTGCCAGGTTTCTCCACTGTAAAGTGACTCCCTTCTCTTTTATTCTGTGCTCTCCGGAAGAAAGTCACTGTGTGCAGCCCACACTTAAGAAACATGGCGTTATGATCCACCACCTTAAGGGTCGAATATCTACATAAATTATTTTGAAGTTATTTTTCACAGGAGATTTCACATGAAGTATTTTTAAGACGAGGGAAAGGAAACTCAAGTTCACTGAATCTCTCTCAGGGGCCAGTCCCTTTAGTCAGGCTAACTTAATCATCACCAGCCCTGAGATGTAAGTGGCATTACCTGAATGTTACATAAAAAGGGAGGTAGAAATCGAGAGAGATAAAATAACTTGATGGAAATTGTATAGCTGATAACTGTGAGTCAGGCTTACAATACATAAGCTGTGGCTATAAAGAAGAGAAAACAGAGGTTCTGTAGTCAGCCTTTAAGATAAAAACTCATCTTGTGAGAGAAGCAGTGTAATCTAGTGGTTGGGAACAAGAGGCTTGGAATTGGAAAGGCATGAACTTTGGTTCTAACCCATGCTCTTACTAGCTTTGTGACTTTGGTGAAGTTATTTAACCTTTTTAATCTTTGACTCTCTTATATAAAAAATAAAATTTGTCACTTCATACAATTTTTCTGAGGATTAAGTAATTAGTGTGAAGTCCTTGGCATACAGTGAGGACTGAAGAAATATCAACTGCTATCATCATGATTAACAAAAATAGCAATAGTACATTATTTGCGAAGTAGATAGCGCATGATCTCATTAGAGGCATCAATTATTGTCAGACAAGATTAACTGTAGGATATAGAGCTGGTTTTTTGTTTGTTTTTTAATCCAGCATTTTCATGTAGTGGTAATATATATGATCAGTGGTTCTCCCTCTTAAAATGCAATGTTAATAAAGATGATTTCTGATTGAATATGTTATTTTAAAAATGTGCAAATGTTTAATTTCTAATCCAAAATCAAAACAAACTTAGTCTTGCAGGAAATATTCTGAAGAAGACAGTCTTACTGATAACATAAATTATTTACTGAATTGATATATACTTAGAATTAATTATCATTTTATTATTTCAAAGTTTGTTTTATACATTATTCTGAAAAGAATGCTAGTGATAAATAATTTTGGAGACTACTTTTTTGTTATTCTTTCTAAATAAAAGAATGATGTGATTTTTTCAGACAGAAGTAAAATTTTATAACATTTTTGTTCTTAATGTTTGTTTTTATTTTAGTGTGAACAAAACACGTTGCTCAATTCCCTATCCAATGGCAACTGCAATGGTGAGTTAGCTTTAAGGAAAAAGAAAATCTAAGTGTTTGACTTGAATATAGACCAGAGAATAAAATCTTCCCCTTCTCCTCATCTGCCTCCCTCCTCTGTTCTTCTTCCTCTTTTCTCCTAATTTTCCTCTTCCCTCTACTCTCCTCTTCCCTTCTACTGGCTTTAGCTTAAGCTTATGTTACCAAATAAGCACTAATACTTTTATATGCAGAAAATAGATTTAGCCATTTGTCTCCTTCTCCCTTCTCTACTCTTTCTTTCTCCCTCCTCCTCTCCTGTCTTCTCCCTCTCCCCTTCACTTCTACTCTTCTTTCTCTTCCTCCTCTGTCTTCTTCTTTCTTCCTTTTTTTCTATTTTATCTGTCTCCTCTTTCTCTCTTCATTCTTTTCTTCCTTTTTCTCTTTACTTCTTCCTCTTCCCTATTCTCTCTTCAATCTCCTCCTCTTTTCTTCTTCCCTCCTCTCTCCTTTTCCCTCTCCTTCTTCTTCCTCCTCTCCCACCTCTTTTCCTTTTCTCTCCTCTTTCCTCTCCTTCTTCTTTTCATTTACTTAAATGTTTGACCCACAAATTGAAGTTCATGGCATTAGTGTAGTTTTAATATGGATGAGGATTTATCATGAAATATATCTTTGAATACATTTTGGATCTCCACCCAAAACAAACCAGCAATTTAAAGCTATTACATGTTCAGATTTACCTGCAAAATCAGGTGACAAGAACAAATGTTTTGATGGTGGATGCTTGTTAAATTACCAGGTCAAAGTTCTCTAGAAGTTTAATTATCTTTCTTTGCAAACTGATGAATTGATGTGACCGCTGTCTCAGTATAGAGAAAATTAAAAGATATACAAGAAAATATGGATGAGAAGTGTTGTGATATTATAACTAAATGATAACAAAAGAGTTGAAACAAATTTGTATATTTATCTTTTAATTTGATATTTACTAAGATTAAAGCCTCAGTGTAGTTAAATTATTCATAATTGTGACTTTTATTTAATATAAAAGGTTTTACAAAAATTTCTTATTTTTTTGTATCATGCAATATTTGCTTAGCCAATTCATTCTAAGTAGGTGGAAATAAAAGTGATTTTTATTGGAAGTCTTTGATAAATATCTAGTTGTATTATTTTTATTTTGAAATTTTGGAAATAATTTTAGTTACAAATGTGTTAGATTTTTAAAAAGTGTTACTAATGGAAGGACATCTATTACCTTAAACATATGCTTCAAAATAACTGTATTCTTTTTAGCATGGAGCTAAAGAAATAACATGATTTTTAAAAGAATGAAATAGCATTATACATTTTTCTGTTATTAGATCACAAGTTTGAAGAAATAGGTTGATGCTGAAAATTCAGGGTGAAAACTGGATTTTTTAACTTCTCTTTTTCTTAATAAGGGGAAGTCAATTATGAATCTATTTTTTAAATTTACTTTAAATACTTTTTATTTTATTGTAGATTCAGGGGAGACATGTGCAGGTTTTTATTACATTGGTATATTGATTAATACTGGGGTATGGCTTCTAGTGAATCTAGCACCCAAATAGTGAAAATAGTACCCAGTAGGTAGTTTTTCAACTTTCTCCTCATCTTCTATCCTCCCTACTTTTGGAGTTCCCAGTGTCTATTATTTCCATTTATATGTCCATGTGTACTTATTGCTTAACTTCCACTTATAAGTGAGAACATGTGGCATTTGATTTTCTATTTCTGAATTAATTCACTTAAAATAATGACCTCCAGCTCCATCCGTGTTGCTGCAAAAGACATAATTTCATTCTTTTCTATGGCTGTGTAATATTCCATGGTGTATATATAGTACATTTTCTTTATCCAGTCCACTTAGGTTGATTCTATGACTTTTCTATTGTGAATAGTACTGTGATAAACATAAGACTACAGGAGTTTCTTTTTTTTTTTTTTTGATAAAATGATTTCTTTTCCTTTGGGTAGATACCCAGTAGTGGGATTGCTAGGTTGAATGGTAGTTCTCTTTTTAGTTCTTTGAGAAATCTCCATACTGTTTTCCATGGTGGAGGGCAGGGTTTGAACTAATTTACATTCCCACCCACAGTGTGTAAGCATATCCTTTTCTCCATATACTTACCAACATCTGTTAGTGTTTGACTTTCTAATAATAGCCTTTCTGACAGGTGTGAGATGGTATCTCATTTGATTTTGATTTGTATTTCTCTGATGATTAATTATGTTGAGCATTTTTTCATGTTTGGTGGTCGCATGTATGTCTTCTTTTGAGAAGCATCTGTTCATGTCCTTTGCTCAGTTTTTAATGGGGTTATTTTCTCTTTCTCACTGGAGTTCAAATTCCTTATAGATTCTAAATATTAGTCCTTTGTTGGATGCATAGTTTGCATATATCTTTTCCCATTCTCTAGGTTGTCTGTTTAATCTGTTGGTTGTTTCTTTTGCTGTGCAGAAGGCCTCTAGTTTAACCTAAGCCCCATTTGTCTACTTTTGGTTTTGTTGCATTTGCCTTGAGATCATAGTCATAAATCTTTTGCTTACAGCAATGTCCAGAAGAGTTTTTCCTAGGTTTTCTTCTAGAATTTTTATAGTTTCAGGTCTTATATTTAAGTCGTTAATCTATCTTGAGTTAATTTTTGTATATGGTGGAAGTAGGGGTCCAGTTTCATTTGCCTGCATGTGGCTAGCCAGTTTTCCCAGAACCATTTTTGAATGAGGAATCCTTTCTTCATCTTTAATATTTGTTGATATTGTTGAAGACCAATAGGTTATAGGTATGTGGATTTATTTCTGGATTCTCTATTCTGTTCCATTGATCTATGTATCTGTTTTTGTACCAGTACCATGCTTTTTTGGTTACTATACCTTGTAGTATAGTTTGAAGTTGGATAATGTGAAGTTTCCAGCTTTGTTCTTTTTCCTTTAAGAAAATTTTGAATTATTTTAGCTCCATTTTGGTTCCATATGAAGTTTTGAATTATTTTTTCTATTTCTGTGAAAAATGATATGTGTTAGGAATTGCATTGGATCTGTAGATTGTTTCAAGTAGTAGTAATTTTAATGACATGGATTCTTCATTTCCATGACCATGGGATATTTCTCCACTTGTTTGTGCCATCTGCAATTTCTTTCATCAGTGTTTCATAGTTCTACTCGTAGAGGCCTTTCACGTCCTTGTTTAAATGTATTCCTAGGTATTTTTTTTTTTTTTTTTTTGTGGAAGTTGTGAATGGGATTGAGTTCTGGATTTGGTCTTTCAGCTTTGTTGGTGTACATAAATGCAACAGCTTTTGTGCATTAATTTTGTATCCTGAAACTTTACTGAATCATTCATTAGTTCCAGAAATCTTTGGGCAGAGTCTTTAGAGTTTTCTAGGTATAGAATTGTATCATTTGTAAAGACAGATAGTTTGACTTCTTCTTTTCCTATTTGGATATTTTTTATTTCTTTCTCATGCCTGATTTCTCTGGCTAGCACTTCCAGTATTTTGTTGAATAGGCATGGTGAGAGTGGGCATCCTTGTCTTGTTCCAGTTCTAAAGGGGAATACTATCAGTCTTGGCTCATTCAATAGACATAGACTGCTTTTATTATTTTGATGTATTTTCCTTTGATACCTAATTTGTTGAGGGTTTGTGTCATGAGGGGATGTTGCATTTTATTGAATACTTTTTTCTGAATTTATTAAGATAATCATATTGTTTTTCTTTTTAATTCTGTTTACGTGGTGAACCACATTTATTGATTTACAAATGTTGAACCATCCTTATGTCCCTGGAATAAAACCCACTTGATCACAATGAATTTTTGTTTCTGATGTGCTGCTGCATTCACTTTGCTACTATTTTGTTGAAAATTTTTGTGTCTTTGTTCTTCAGGGATATTGGACTTTAGTACTACTTTTTTATTGTGTCCTTACCAGATTTTGGCATCAGGATGACACTGGTTTCAAAGAATGAGTTAGAGAGGACTCTCTCTTCCTCAATTTTTTGGAATAGCTTCAATGAGCTTGGCACCAGTTCTTCATTGTATGTCTGGTAGAATTCGCCTGTGAATCCATCTGGTTCTGGACTTCTTTTTGGTTGGTAGACTTTTTTTTATTACTGAATAAATCTCATAATTATTTATTGGTCTGATTAGGATTTCAATGTCTTCCTGGTTCAGTCTTGGGAGGTTGTATGTTTCCAGGAATTTATCCATTTCCTCTTTGTTTTCTAGTTTGTGTGCATAGAGATGGTCACAGTAGTCTCTGAGGATCTTTTGGATTTCTGTGCTGTCAGTTGTGATGTCACCTTTACCATTTTTCATTGTGCTTATTTGAATCTTCTCTCTTTTTTTCTTTTGGTTTATCTAGCTAATAGTCTATCAATTTTGTTTAGCCTTTCAAAGAACGATTGTTTCATTTCTCCTTGGTATTTTTTTTTGTCTCAATTTCATTTAGTTTTATTCTCATTTTTGTTATTTCTTTTCATCTACTAGCTTTGGGTTTGATTTGTTCTTATTTGTCTAGTTCCTTTGGATATGATATTAGGTTGTTAATTTGAGATCTTCCTATCTTTCTGACGTAGACACTTAATGCTATAAACTGTCCTCTTAACACCGTGTTTTTTTTTGTTTGTTTGTTTGTTTTTGCTGTATCTTTGAAGTTTTGGTATGTTGTATCTCTATACTGATTTGTTTCAAAAATACTTTTTATTTCTACCTCAATTTCATTGTTTATTCAAAAGCCATTCAGGAGCAAGTTGCTTAGTTTCCATGTACTTGTGTGATTTTGAGAATTCCTCTTAGTATTGATTTATACTTTTATCCCACTGTATTCCAAAAAGATGCTTCATATGATTTGAATTTTTTTTGAATTTATTTAGATTTGCTTTATGATCAAGCATGTGGTCAATTTTACAGAATGTTCCATTTGCAGATGAGAAAAATGTATATTCTGTGCTTATTATGTGAAGTGTTCTGTAGTTGTCTATTAGGTCTATCCAGTCAAGAATCCAATTTAAATCCAGAGTTCTTTTGTTAGTTTTCTGCCTCAGTGATCCTTCTAGTGCTGCCAGTGGGATATTGAAGTCCCCCACTATTATAATTTGGCCACTCTCCCTTTTCTTAGGTCTAGTCATATTCATTTTATAAATCTGGGTGCTTCAGTGTTTGATACATATATATTTAGGGATAGTTAAATCTTCTTGTTGAATTGAAACCTTTAATCATTATATAAGGCCTTCTTTGTCTTTCTTTCTTTTTTTTTTTTTTTTTTCCTTTGTTGGTTTAAAGTCTGTTTTATTTGATACAAGAACAGAAACTCCTGTTCTTTTATGTTTTCCAATTGTGAGATAGATCTTTCTCCCCTCCCCTTACTTTGAGCCTGTGAGTGTCATTACACATAAAATGAGTCTATGGAGGAAGCAGATGGTCGGGTCTTTAACAAAAAATCCATTTTGCCAAGCCATATCTTTTAAGCGGAGCATATATACCTTTTATATTCAAGGTTAATATTGGTATGTGAGGTTTTGTTCCTGTCATAATGTTGTTACCTAGTTGCTTTGTAGTCTCAAATGTGTAATTGCTTTATAAAATTTGTGAACTTTGTACAAAATATGCTTTCATGGTAGCAAGTATTGTCCTTTCATTTTCATGTTTAGAACTCTTTTGAACATTTCTTGTAGGGCTAGTCTGGTTGTCTTTAGCATTTCCTTGTTTGAGAAAGACTATTTCTGCTTCTTTTATGAAGCTTAGTTTGATAGAATATAAAATTCTTGGTTGGCCTTTTTTTTTCTTCAAGAAGGTTAAAAATAGACCTCCAACCTCTTCTGACTTATAATATTTCTGCTGAGACATCTATTGTTAGTGTAATGGGATTTCCTTTGTAGGTAATTTAGCCCTTTTTTCTAGCTGTCTTTAATTTTTTTTTTTTTCTTCATGTTGGCCTTGGGCAGTTTGATGACTCTGCTTCAGTGATGTCTTCTACAGTATCTCACATGTGTTTTCTGAATTTCTTGTATCTGGATAATTACCTTACCTGCAAGATAAAAGCCATTTCTCTGAACTATTTGCTAAAATATGTTTTTCAAATTGCTTACTTTTCCTTCTCTCTCAGGAATGCCTATAAGTTACAGGTTTAGTTGTATTACATAATTTCAAATTTCTTAAAGGCTTTGTTTGATATTTAAAGTACCTTTTTCTTTATTTTACTGTCAGGGTTAATTTGAAAGACTAGTCTTCAAGGTCTAAAATTATTTTTTCTAGTATATTATTAAAACTTTCAAATGTGTTTTGAAATTCCTTTAGTGAGTTGTTTAATTCTAGGTGCTCTATTTGGCTTTTATAAAAATATAGCTATCTTTCAAATCCTGAATTGTTTTCCAGTTTCTTTGTGCGGGTTTTCAACTTTCTTCTGGTTCTCACTGAGTTTCTTTTGAGTCTACATTTTGAATTCTTTACCTGTCATTTTGGACTTTTCCTTTTGGTTAGAATCAATTGCTAGAAAGCTAGTTTGATCCTTTGGAGGTTTCAAGACACTCTGTCTTTTTGTACTGCAGTAGTTCTTTCACTGATTCCTTCTCATCTGAAGGAACTCTTGCTTATTTTTGAATTTTATATAGTTTGGATGGGACTTTTACATTTTTCATTCTTTTTTCCCTTGAGGGTATACTGCAGTGTATGTTTTTTACAATCCTTTGTCTTCATTTCTGGGTGCTTTCAGGGCAAGGTTCTGCATGAGTTCCTTGTTTGTGGACAGCTTCTATGCACTGGCTTTCTCAGATGCCGCCTATTGTAGTGGTATATTGAATGTAAGAGCCAAAACAGTATCTTCTGCAGGGCTGAGGGTGCAGAGGTCTCAAGTAGCTTTTCTCCTGCACTAGCACTATGTCCTTCTGGCAGCAGGTTTTTATTTTGTGGGGCAGTTCAGAGCTGGCTCACTCTCCAGGAGGCTGAGGAGTGGAAGTACTCATTCTCATGGGAGGATGGCAAGGGGAGATCATGTTGGGCTATGAGTAGGTCTCCAGGGAAAGGGCAGTGGGGCGAGCACCGGATTCTAATGCTGAGCTGGCAGGAATGCAATTTACCTCTCTATCGCACCCCTGCCATGGGGCTCATGACCTTCAGTTTATATAAACTTTGTCCTTTGGCTCATGGCTGCAAAGTGGCTGCAGACTGTGGATAAAGCCCTCTGTCCACTCCCACTAAAACCAACTCAGGGCAGAGCCACCTTCCCCAGTCCAGAGCAGACAACTCTGTAGGTTATGTCCTCCATTGCAGGGCTGCTGCTGTTCTGTATAGGAAGGAGAAGTTGGTCCCTGCTCATTGTGCAATCCCAGGCAGGGTGGATTCACTTTCAATGGTGGTGGAGCTGCCATGAGAAGCACTTTCTCCAAGTGCTTTCCTTCACACATACCAGCCCCCAGCAGGGAGAACCTCTTCTGGGTCTGCAATAGTGGATGAGGGGAGTGGGAGATGATCACCTCTCCATGTCTGTTCCTGGCTGCTGGTGCTGCCCCCCTTCAGTGATTGGTACCACATCTATGCTTCCTTTGTCCCAAGGGGGGCTTTGGTGAGCTGAGTGCCCACCCATAGAAGTGGCTGAAGGTTAGATCTCTAGGGGTCTGAAAGCTCCCCTGGGACCCACTGGTCCTCTGCACCTGCCAAAGTCAGAGGTGGTTGTAGAAGATGTTTGTGGGCAATCTGGTGGTACAGCGACTCAATGACACTGAATCTTCTGGCAGGGAAGAAGTCCACCATGGGTGCACAAATTAGTATGCTGCCATCTTAGCTTAGATCTGAGGAGAGTGAGGGCACACATGTGTGAGCTGGTCACCTGTTTCTTTGACCCTGAGAAGTTCTCAAGTTGCCACCAACAGCATTACACAGTCACAAGAGCAGAAGGACTCCCTAAGAGTTTGGTAGTCTGCAGATTGTCACAGAGGTGAGGGGAACAGAGAAGCACCCCCACCTATATTTTCTATGGAATTCTGAGTTCCTCGGCTGCCAACCTCTCGGATTTTGCTGCTTTTTTGTATGCAACCCTGCTTCTTCTATTGGGATTTCTGACAGTTCCTGGCTCTCTTTCCTCAATATTCCATTCAGAACACGCCCATTAACCAACAACTTTGACCTAGTTTCTGAAGAGAACTGGTATCTGATGTCCCTATTCAGCCATCTTGAAAAAAATAAATTATGAATATTTTTAAAAAGCAAGAATGGCATGGTTACTGCCTTATTTCTCAAGTCTTAACTATTTTTCTTTTCCCATTGACTGTCTCTTTCATTTAACATTATTTCCCAAATAATTTGGTATTTGTTTCTATTATGGCTTTATCACTAGGCACAAAAACTTAATAGATGGTCAAATAAGGGAGGGAGAGCAGGAAAAATGAAGGCAAAATCACTGAAGTCCAAATCATTACCTAAATACTTGTTAGGATTATATAGGGTCATATGGTATATAAAATTAGCATCACTTCTTGGTAAGAGAGAAAAAGAAACAAGAAAGAAATGAAATATATAATCATACTATAATATAATTATATTTTATATATAATGTATAATTATATATTTATATAAATAATATATGTTATATATTATATAAAGTATATATAAATAGGCTCAGGAAGGAGAATGGCGTGAACTCGGGAGGCAGAGCTTGCAGTAAGCCAAGATCGCGCCACTGCATTCCAGCCTGGGTGACAGAGCGAGACTCCATCTCAAAAAAAAAAAAAAATCAAATCTTAGAAATGAATTTAAATAAAAATATATAGACCCACACAGGATGAAGGTGTAGAACTTTATTATGAGACATTAAAAATACCTGTAGCAAGTAAATATTCATAAATAAATGGAGGGAAACACAATGCCCATTGATTAGAATACTTGATATCAAAAAGCATAATTTCTAAAATTGATCTATAAATTTAGATTTAATATCAAGTAAAGTTTCAATATAATATTTTAATGGCTTTTTACAAGCTTATTTACATTTTTAAATAAAAACGCAAATGGCCAAGAATAGTTAAGACACTTGAAGAATATGAACAAATGAAGGGTATGTCCTCTTAGTATTGAGATGTATTATAAAGCTCTAATAATCACTGCAGTATAGTATTGGATCACAAATAAATAGGTCAATATGACAGAGTAGAGAGCTCAGAGGGGGAAAAGTATTGCTGTTTTATTTATGACAAAAATGGCACTATAGAGCACTGGGAAAGGACGGTCTTGTTGATAAATAATGCAGAGACAATTATGTATCTATATGAATGAAATTAGGCCCCTAATCCACACCATACCACACATATGTATGAGTTAGATCAATCTGAATATAGTAGACAAAATGTAAACTTAGAAGAGCATATAGGAAAATATCTTAAAAGAACTTGGAATAAGTAAATTATCTTAAAACAAGAAATATAAAGCATTAAGCATAAAGAAAATGATTATTAAACTTCACTATATTATTTTTAAGAACTTTTGTTTACCAGAAAGCACTATATAAAACATGAAAAAATAAGTCAGAGTGGAAGAAGATAACTGTAACTTATAAAATGCAGAAAGGACTGCTTTCTACTACAAATCGACGAGTAAAAAAAGGCAGATGACTCAATAGAAAAATGAGCAAAAGACATGAACAGGCATTTCACGAAAAGGGACATTTTTTAAGTTACCAAAATACATACATATGAGAATATACTTGACTTCACTATTATTATTCACAGCTATTGTTGGGGAAATGCAAATTAAATAACACTATATGTATGATATTGGTCAAAATAGAAAAATCTGACAATACCAAGGATTGGTGAGGATACAGGGCAACAAGAAGTCTCCTACAATGTTGGTGGTAGTATAAACTCTTACAAGTTGAGTATCACTCATCTGAAATGTTTATGACCGGAAGTGTTTTAGGTTTTGAATTTCTTTGGATTTTGGAATACTTACTTATGCATTATAAGGTATCTTGGGAGTGAGACTCAACTCCAAACACGAAATTAATTTATGTTTTATGTACACCCCATACACATAGTCTGAAGGTAATTTTATACAATATTTTAAATAATTTTGTGCATAAAACAAAGTTTGTGTGCATTTAACCATCAGAAAGCAAATGATGTGGACAATCCATCTCCAGTTGTTTGGCATTACCATCACTCCTGACTGAATTTATATGCTACCAATAAGCAATCATTTTCTTACATTTATCCACATGTAAGTACTGAACAGTAACAATTATGACATGCCATTAAGATAGTAAAATGATGTGTTCAAGGTAATATAATGTCATGTTGACATTGAGAAAGTTTGGATTTTGGAGCATTTCAGATTTTGCATTTTCAGATTACCATCTGTGCATCCACCTTGGAAAATGGTTTGGTAATGTCTTATAAAGTTGAAGATACACATATCCTGTGATCAGCAATTCTGCTCTTAGTTGTACACCCTGAAGAAATGATAATTTATGTGCAGCAAAGTATACAAACAAGAATATTCATGACAATATTGTTTGTAACTATCCAAACGTGGAAATAACTCAGGTGTCCAACTAAAGCAGCAGGTGCATATAAATTGTGACATAAGTTATACAATTGAGTTTTTACTTAATATATTTGTTATATGTTATACTCACATAATAATGAAAATTATATACATCTTATAAGCAATGTTGGGGAAAAAAGTAAGACAAATGAAAACATATTGTAAGGTTCTAATTTCATTCATATAAACTTAGATGAATAAAAAGCTGAATTATATTAGTTTTTGCACTTCTAAACACAATTTAGAAAATAATCTCTTAATATTTGTATCTGGAAAAGTATACAAGATTTTTCATAAAATTGTTTATTAATCCCCCAAAACTGGAAATAAGCAAAACACCCATTAGCAATACAATGGACAGTCAATATATAGAATGTTTTTGTAAGAAGATAAAATATACATTAAAATATCAATTGAATTACAGCATATAATATGTTGTAAATCAATATACAACATAATAAAATAGAATATAAATATATGAATGAACTGCATGGACCCACATTAACATGGATGCATCTCAGATGTCAGCTTTTCTGGTCTTTTCTAGTTTATTGTGTCAAATTTACTTTTACCTGCCTTGTGCTCTCGGAGAACACTTATGTAATACTAGAATAATACTTATTTAACTTGAGTGCCTTACTCTCTGAACTGAAAAATTTTTAGGGGAGTTTCTTACTTCTGCATCCTGACCAGGCCCACTTTGCACAGAACAGTAGCTGATGGGCATGATCACCTTTGCTGGGTCTTCGTGAAACTCTTTGGTACCCAGTGGCCCTTTGATATTTATCAGACATAGTTGATCAGAACACTTCTTCTGACATCCTCCTTCTCTCCCCTCCAAAGTTTCCTCGGTCCTCTTATCTCTCTCTCTTGTTCAAGTAGTGCCCTGCTCTACTCCCCTATGCTTTAAATGCTGAGGTTATGTGTACTGTGCTTATTTTTTATTTCACATCTTAATTTCATCCCTAAAACCTATAACTTGGTTTCATTACCTTTCATTTTCACTTCTGTGACTCTGATTCTGTCCTTAATTATGTTAGAAATGAATTAGTATTATTTTCATATTGTTTTTTATCTTCTGCTATGAGATAGCCTTTGTTGTATTCTATAGATAGAAAATACCCAGTATGTATGCGCATACTAGACAGAATAACAGATCAGGGCATTTTTTTTTTCTATGAGCCAAAGTAGCCTCAGAACCCTCTCAACATGTTATTGTAAAAAGCTACTACAAATGGAGTTGACATGCAGCTGAGATCTAATTGCCATTCCAGCTTGTTTCATTCTGTGATGTAATGATAGATTAATGTTAAATCACCTCTACTTTAAAAAATCCCTCCTGTTCTTAATAAATTATAATGGTTTCCTTCTGAGGATCAAGTGTGGCACCTGAAAGCTTCCTTATCCTTCCAAATTGCTTCCCTTCTTATCACACATTGTACAAGTTCTCCATCCCAGCCAGACAAATCCATTTACGGCTCCAGCATCTAACTTAATCATCTCTGGGTCTAAGCTTTTATTTGGATTCTCATAACTAGAACCATCTCCTTTTCTTCCAATCCAAATGTTACACTTTTTCTGAGGTTTAATAGGGAAGTAAAATATATTGAAGGGACACACTTCCTTTCAATCTTGTTAGGGAGAAAAAAGTCAACTAGATCCATATAGAAGAATACTCAGTCAAGTGCAGACTGGAATTCAGTATCTTCACCTATAAAGTGGAATTCAATAGTAATAGTGAAACACAGAAATTACCACATGATTTAATCCATCACATATTACCTGTATGGTTATAGAGTCATTTTCCTCCTAACTAGATTTTAAGGTAAATAATGCATTTTTAATTTCCATTGTATTATCCTTCATTGTCCAATGAACAAAATATTTGTATAGCAATTCACAGGGCATTATTCTCAATAACTAAAATAGGTAATAGGCAAATGCTCTACTCTTCATTTTAAAATAATTACCAGAACACTCTTCATTTTACTGATGACGTTGAGGCCCATAGGGGAGATGTAACTTGCTCTGGATCATGCAGCTAGTTAGGGGTAGAGGCAGGACTTAAGTCCCAGTTGAAAGTAGGCTATATACATGAAAGGGTACTTAAAATTGAGATTCAAGAAGACTGGTCTAAATGCAGCCTGCATGGAGGGAAGCAAGAATGATAGGGCGATAATAATCTAGAGAAGAGGAGTGAAGTTTCTATCTTCCTCTTCTTTGGTCACCAGGTTGTGAAAATGAAGACGAACGACTCAAAAGAGATTTCAGCAGTGTAATGAACAGCAGCTGGAACTGTTTGGGAGTTGAAGTAAGGGAGAGAATAATACAAATGATGATTCTGAAACTTTGAAACTCTCTAACTGGGAATAATAGTAAAGCCAGGAGAACAGCTAAAAGGAAAAGTGAGTTTAGGTGGGACAATGGTAAACTTAAGCTAAGTGAGGTCATCCAGGAGACATCAAGTGGGTTTTGGGGACTACAGAATAGATCTAGAAGTGATTAAAGGAAGAAAAGATGTAAACTGAGTAAGGGAATGGGCAAGAAGGAAGAGAATTAAAAATAGCCCTCACCACTAAAAATCGTTTCAGAAGGAAAAGATTTGTAGTTGAGCACATGATAGAATAATCAAAATATATGAAACAGGGTTACATCAAGTATGAAATGGAAATCATGCTATTTCTCTTAGTAAAAATTAAAATTTCTCAATTTACAGAGAAATCTTTCATTACCACTTTTACAGTTTGAGTCTCCAAAACACTTCAGTCAGTTTATGTCAATACCAAGATGCACTCTGTTGAGGTCTTTCTTAGCATTATGACTTGCTGGGTCTACCTCCACCACCTAGTCATCTACTTAACTTCCAATCATTATCAAGTCTCAGCTCACAGATCACATTCTTCCATTCTTTCCTGCATTAATTCATGTTCTTGTTCACTCAGTTAATCTGTATTGTATATATTGAACATCTAATAAATCCTAGGCACAACAATGAGTGCTGAATATTCAAGGATGAAGAAAGTAGACATGAATTCTGCCATCATAGACGTTGAAATCTAAACAAGTTCCCACCCTTATTACTCATTTCCCAAATAAGCAGTGCAGTTATATTAGTTTCCTATTGCTGCTGTAATAAATTGCCATGAATGCAGTGGCTCAAAACAGCGCAAATTTCTTATTTTACAGTTCTAGATGACAGAAGTCACTGAAATGAGTCTGGAGATAAAATCAAGTTTGGGCAGGGCTGCATTCCTAGAGGGTCTAGAGGAGAATTCATTCCTTGCCCTTTCCAACTTTCAGAGGCCATCTGTATTCCTTGGGTCATGGCCCTGTCCTCCATTTGCAAGCCGCCAGTGTGACATCATCAAATCTCTCCTCTCTGATCCTGAAATATCAGAAGAGATGTGGTCTCTTCTGTCACCACATCTTCTCTGACCTCGAACCTCCTGTCTCCTTGTATGACACTGGACCTACCTGAGAAATCTAGGATAACCTGCCCATCTCAACATCCTTAAATTAATCAAATCTACAAAGTCCCTTTTGCCATGTAAGGCAACATATTCGTAGTTTCTGGAGAGTCAAATGTGTGCATCTTTAAGAGGCATTATTCTGTCCACCACACAAGGTCTCCTTCACCTCCGTAGCATTTTCTGCACATCTCCAGCCCTCTTCACACTTTAAATTACTAGTTCAACTGACTAGTTTCCCAACCTGATTGTGAGTCTGTTGAGGGCAGTGATCACTGTCTTCCTTGTTCGTCATTATACTTACATTTTCTAGGACAGTGCTTAGAGTAGGCACTTGATACATCTATATTAGCTGACTGCTGGGAGAAAGGAAGGAAGGAAAGAAATGTTCAATAATATGTGCACATGTTTTCCAAAGGGAATGTTGTGGTTTGTCTTAAATATTTCTTAACTTCTTATTTTCTTGAGAATTTGAGATGTAAATCTGCTTTTCAATAGTTAATTGATATCAACAGAAAATACTTTCTTTTAAAAAATTATGAGTTACTCATGGATTGTCAAGAATCTTTTGAAGTATATAAAAAGCACTCTTAAATTATGCAACTATGAATTTTTTTAATTAAAGAAGTTAATGAATATTCCACAGGAGAGAGCTGACTTCCACAGTCTGGAGTTAATTGCCCACCCACACCTGATGGTTAATTTCTTTCTGAAATGTTGTTTTTTTGTAGATAAAGCCCATCATTTACCCCATTCCACATGGGAATAGATTAGTTGTCTCCTTTGCACATGCTCCAAGCTTACCTCATTTTGCTTAAGGCAGGATATTAGCTGTGCATTCACATTACTCTTTTCTAGGATTACGTGATTTTTATTGCTCTGGTTGATTTACTTAGAAGTTTAGAACACAAGGTTATAGCCATACAATTAGTACAACGGCAGAACTGAAAGGATACTGTATAAAAGAAAACTTCACTTACTTTTGGAAAAATGTTAGAAATGTCCATTGTATTTAAATTTTCATTTGAGTGAATTGGTAATTTTACCATTAAGACTGTGTTTTTTCATTTAGAAGAAAATCATGAATTGCTTCTCTTAAAATAACTTACTTAAATTATTAACCACAACTACAAGGCATGAGCCTGTTGTTTTGCTTTACTTTATTTTTATTTTTGGATGGCCTGAAAATATACACGTATTTCAATTAAAGGAATAGCACAGAAGGAGGTTGGATTAAAAAAAAAAAAAGATGAAGCAAACAATGGCATGAACACACTCTCAGACAATGGAAGGGACGTTTTAAAATCACTATTGATAAAGCCCCAAACACTTTCAGAGTTAATAATCTATCATCATGTACATTATGAGATAATTACAAGAAAATAAAGAAAATTGTAAGTACAATTTAGAAGTGAAATATGGTAGGATAGAAAAGAAAAAAAAAACTTATTTAAGAATCTTCAATACCATTTTATCACGATTTTTTCATCAATTAAATGCAGTTATCAATCTCTCTAAGTAACATACACACAGATTGTTTTTCACTGTAATATTTTTTAAGTTAAGAATGACAAATAAGTATTTGATCAGCTACTAGTGGCTTCCTGAAGCACTGAATTGATGGAAATTGTAAGGTCTTGTTTGACCTCAGTGGAAAAAAAATACCAAATTCATTAGCTATGTTTGCCGTGGCTGTGGATAGGGAGGATTGAATTCATGTCAGACAGTTATAGATAATAACTGCTAATATTCTTTCAGATTACAGTTTCTTTCTAGCAAGACTGTCTTTTTTTGCGGGGCGGTGGGGAGGTGGACAGAGTCTCACTCTGTTGCCCAGGCTAGAGTGCAGTGGCGCTATCTCGGCTCACTGCAAGCTCCGTCCCCCGGGTTCACGCCATGCTCCTGCCTCAGCCTCCAGAGTAACTGGGACTTTAGGCACACACCACCACCCCCGGCTAATTTTTTGTATTTTCAGTAGAGACGGGGTTTCACCATGTTAGCCAGGATGGTCTTGATCTCCTGACTTTGTGATCCACCTGCCTCGGCCTCCCAAAGTGCTGGAATTACAGACCTGAGCCACCGCGCCCGGCTGCAAGCCTGTCTTATAGACATTAGTATTATGTTTGGTAGTAAATAGATAATAAGGCTTAAATATCTTAGAAAAATTCTTAATCTATTAATTCTTAATATTTAAGTTAAATATGAATGCTAATTTTTTATATGGAAATTTTTGAACAAATAACTTTAGATTGCAGATTATTATGAAATATGTACTATTTTATAAAACAGGTATCATTTGGTAAGAACAAGACTGTATAAGTAGATTAATAAACGACAAAATTTGATATCAATTTGTGTCATTGTTATTTTAAGATGTATTGTCAAATATGTCAGTGGTTTAAGTCTTTCATTTAATCAAAGCCATTGGATTTTTAAAACTTACTGATGATTTTCTTTATATTTAATAAGAGTACCCACCTTTAAGCAGTGATATGCTGGTGAATAGCAAATGATTCTTGGAGTGGGGATATAAGGTCGGATGGTGGAGAAGTTCTGATATGTAGCACTTGCCAATTTCCATGGTGTAAATATTTCTACTATCACTAATTTTAAGCTACCAACATGCTGTCATTAAGCATGGAAGATATATACACGATTGACTTTCAAGAACTGGCATCATCTGGCCCAACTCATTACTGACTTTAAAGAAACCATATAAATTTTATTTTCTAAAAAAAAGTTTGAAAAAGTCAACATAAGAAATCTTCACATATTAAGCTCCAATATACATTGTAAACATGATTAGTCTTACTAATTTTTAAATCTTACTTTGTAAGAAAACATCTAACTTCATTACATATATTTTACCTATGTATATTATGTAACTTTTTAAGGTTTTCTCATAAAGTTTACCTAATATTTAATTGTCAGAGATTTTTATACTGTGAAAATTTAATAGAACATTTCCAAAAATGTATTTATGACCAGTCAACATTCCACTGTTGATTAGAACAAGTATTCTCTGCTTAGAGTATTTTTCTTTTTCCTTCAATCTTAATACTTTCCTATCTCCGATAATAAGCCAGGGTGTATTATACCTAAAAATATAAATAAAAGCCTCTGCATTAGTAGAGGTAAATCTTGTGTATAATCAGGCAAATAATGAATGATAATGATTACAGCTGAGTGGTCAATAGATGAGCTATGTTATGGCTATTTTCAATGTTGCCTGAGGTTCTAGTTTTAGGCCTATGGAAACATAGCCTGAATGTTCACTAACCACTTAGCCCCTCTTGCCCTGGGAGAAACAGCAGAACAGAAGGCACTAATGGAGTGCCTGGCATATAGTTGGTCCTCATTAAATGGTTGAATGGGAGCAGAAGGAGTTTTAGATTTAAGCTGTCATTAGTGTTGGATTAAGGCTGTCCACATGGTTAGAATGCTTACACGTCTACATTATTTCTCCTTTTTGGAATCTGATATATCCTGCAAGGCTGCTTTTTGCATGAGGCCTTCCCTGATTACTCCAAAGAGACTACACTGTTTTGTAAATTCACATTTTTATTCATTTTATCATTTTAATCATGTCATTTATATACCGATGCTATCCTTGACACTCAAAAGTATTATAAACTCCTAAAGAAAGGAATAAGACCTCACTCATGTTTGTTATCACTCACTGCTTAAAAAAATTACTCCTTAGAAATATTGATTATCTGGTGTTATTATCTTCTCCTTCTTGAACATAGTACAAACACAATATAGTTATTATTCAATTAATAGTATATTATTTGATTAATAGATATAAATATAGATCTAAAGATGAAACTGAAAACCAAGTCTTATACCTATCACTTTTCAAATACATAGAAATTACTTTGTAGCATATCTCCTTTTCCTGACAGTTACTGTCATATATAAATTTTCAGTGTCATTTTTTATTTTCTGTTTTACTGCTTTCTTAAATCTGTAAGCAGGATTTTTTTTAATTGCACTATTTCCCTCATATTTTCTCCCAAATTGAGAAACAACCACAGTCCCACTTTTATATAGTCACTATACAGAAAAACCTTGAACATTTTAAATGGCAATGCTATTGAAATTAAGAATTTTTTTTCAGATAATTTCATAATAGTTAATGAATTGGATTTAAGTGATAGACTTTGCCTACAGTGGTGGGGGAATCAGCATGTGTGATCTGCTCTGAGAGCCACATCACTCCTCAGAGGGACCCCAAATGTGGCCTGTCACTGTGAAGAAATAGGTCATATCATGTAAGGAAATTGTGGCCCTAAGAATGGCTATCAAAAAGAGGTCATGAACTCCTCAGTAAAATCTTATTGTTTTCATCAGGTAAATTCAGAGGCCGATTTACTATGAACCGAATGAAGCTTAATTTTCAGGGCCCGTCACACAGATCCCTTCCAAGGCTGTGTGACAAGCCCTAGCAATGGAGTTTTTTTTTTTTTTTTTTTTTTTTAAAGTGTGATTCCAAAATTGTATACACTTTCAGGCACCACAAAACAGAGCTCTACTTTGGGCATGCCTATTAAGGAAACATTGTGATATTGTGGGAAAGGTACTATTCAGAATGTCTAGAGACTTTGCTTCTGTCTATGTTTAGCACTAACTTGTCAGATATCCTGTAAAAAGCATTTAAACTTTTAAACTGAACCTCAGTTCGTCCATATATGAAATGATACTGGTAATTAACCTATTTTGTCTTCTTCTTTGAGTCATGTCATGATCACCTGAAATTGCATTCCAGTAATACAAAATCAGAAAGTTCAGAAATAATTAATAATTTACTGAAAAATGTAAAAATTAAAAGTGTTTTGAATTAGTGTTGTTAAATGTGAGGCCACTGTTACCCTCCCACCAGTCAACAAAGCCAGCAGCAGAAATCTCTTAAAATTCTCCCTAACTCAAGTCTCTGTTTCTCCTACAGAAGAAGTTTCACAGTCCTGCCCTAATGAGAAGTGTTGTTTAATCCTGGATTGCAGTGGATTTACCTTTTTTGACTATTCTGGAGTCTCCATGCTTGTTGAGGTATTTATGGAGCTTGTGTTTAGAACTGTTTCTTCCCTTTTGTTCAGTAATAGTGGTTTTCACCACCTTCTCTCTGTAGTCTTGAGCCTGCTTGTTGCAATACACATCTTACCCCATTATTTGCAAAGGACGTAGAACTTCATGCCTCCCATCACTGTAGATTTGTTTTCAGGAGATCCTATTCAGCTTCTAGTTGTATGTATGTGTGAGGGTCAGGGCTAAGAATATTTGCATGGGGTAGTCAGAGAGAACAGTACATAGACTTGAGATACAGTGGGCATAGGATCTCCTAGGCAGTCAATTTACAAGGATTCTAGAAAGGAGAAAAGCCCATTCTAGAGCACAGGCTGCATAAGCAAGTGCCTTGATGATGGCAGAAGGTTTTCTCTCACATTATGGTTGGGTACAGTTTGGCGTAATACCATTCCTGGTCTCACAAGCAGTGCCCAATGCAACGGCTTTTCTCTGTTCTCTCAGGCAATAGTGCCTCTTTCTCTACCCTGTGATCTCCATGTGGTCTCCATGATCCAGGTATGCAAAAAATAAAACTCCACTTATGGATTTAAAACTGACATAGCTTCCAAACCCCATTTCCACAGCTAGAAGACCACCTAATTTTGTCAATTCACAGAAAACTCAGACACTTCTAAGATTTTTTTTACCTCCTTCTTTTTTTAGTAAATACTAAGTCAACAAGGAATTCACCTTCTTTCTTCTTTCTTTTTGTTTTTTCCCTTAATACCCTGAATTGGTGGTGGTGGGACGTCTTGAGGGTGGGGCAGCATCTGTTCCTCAGTTTCTTCAGTCCTCTGCCAGCTTCTGAGCCTGTGAATTGGCTCATCTCATCTTCAGGTGTTTACTTCCCAGAGGTTTTCTTACTCAGACCACCTAGAGCCTTGCTGTGTGGCTTGACATTGAGCCAAATATTTAATTTAAACCTTATGGAAATTTCTGGAGCTCTTTCATCACCCATTGATCTCTCCCTGAACTCTGGTTCTGTCTGTGCAGCTCAGGGAAGCTGCCACATTTTTATTGTGTCCCCCTCATCATGCCAGGGCCCAGAGACTGCTTTGTGGCAGAAAGCTACCATGATCAGAGGGCTCACCCCATTTTTTCCCCCTTTCTCAGGAAACTCAGCTGCCCTGTGCTGCCCTGCCTGGTGCCGATTGTCTAAACATGGTTGTTGTATATTTTTGTCCAGTTTTGTACTTCTTTGTGGAGGAGGGGATAGTCTTATATTAGTTATATATCATGGTCAGAAAGTGGAAACCAGACATTGACTTTTTTTTTTTTTTTTTTTTTTTTTTTTTGAGACGGAGTCTTGCTCTGTCGCCCAGGCTGGAGTGCAGTGGCCGGATCTCAGCTCACTGCAAGCTCCACCTCCCGGGTTTACGCCATTCTCCTGCCTCAGCCTCCCAAGTAGCTGGGACTACAAGCTCCCGCCACCTCGCCCGGCTAGTTTTTTGTATTTTTTAGTAGAGACGGGGTTTCACCGTGTTAGCCAGGATGGTCTCGATCTCCTGACCTCGTGATCCGCCCGTCTCCACCTCCCAAAGTGCTGGGATTACAGGCTTGAGCCACCGCGCCCGGCCCAGACATTGACTTTTAAAGGGTTCAGATCAGTATCCTTGAAAAGGTCTCATGTTGTGGACTTGCATTGTTTTCTTGTGGTGTAGTATACCTTGTGTCTCTATTCATTTATATCTTAAATTTACTTTGAAATGTCCAGCCTTTCAAACTCACGATAGTACAAAGGTCAACATTAGTATTGCTTTCCTACGAAGATATGGGTGGGAGTGTGTGGAGGGGAATTGCTTAGTATGTGGAAGTCACAGCATAGTCCCAGCTGCATCACGCTAGCTGAGGTGTGGGGGAAATCATCTCACTTGTCTGGATCTCAGTTTATTCATTTTGTAAAAACGAGGCAGCGATTTTGTTTCAGAATTGACAGATATTTCGAAAATAAACAAATTGTTTAAAACAACTGAAGTTTAAGTATCAGAGGCCTGAAATCTAGTGGCTATTTTTAGCAAGTCGCCCTTTCTCCCCACATAATATGTTTTCATTTTCTTGTGGTTCACTATAAAACCTTTGAACAGTTGGACTTAGGATTCAACCTGAATACTTCATGTTTTCTACTAGCTGAAACTAAATTGTAAACACATGGTCCCTCTTCACAGGAGGGCCTCTTGTATTCGGCATTTTTATTTACTCTGTGTTCCTAAAGTCTACAAGAGTCTCTTAAAATTGTGTGTTTAAGGCGCTTCTGGGGTGCTCATTGAAAATGCAGTCTTCTGGGTTCTGATTCTGATCTAGGAGCTTCATTTTAAACACCCATAGGTGATTCTGATGCAGGAGGCTCAAGGATCCTATTTTGAGAAACACTAGACTAGGATTGGTTTTTTTTTTTTTTTTTTTAAAACTGGGAAAGGCCAGTATGTATAGTTTTTTTGTTCAATTGCATTTTAAATTGGTTTCTGAAATTATCAGCTTCCTTCTCTAGAGATTACAAACAGGACTTAGGGTTAATAAAGAAAGCAGGAGAAATGATTACCTACTCCCACTGAGTTTAGGATCCACGGCGGACAATTCAGAGAAATTCAAACCATCTTGGCACTGGGCATGTTGCAAAAAGACTTATTTTTCATCTTTCATCTTAGTGGTTTTAAAGATCTGTACACTGGAATGACAGGATCAATCAACTAATGCAATTTATTTTTAGATTGGCATAAAATGACATTCCCTTAGCCAGGTGTGTTTTATCTATATATACAAAACCAGCAGTTTTGTATCAGTTTGCCCTTTTAAATTTCCTTGTTATGCCTATTTTCTTTATTTCATTATGGTTACAGTAACAGCATGATCTATGTTAAGAATATAGACTTTAAAGATAGACTTAAGCCTGGTTCCAAATATCATCCATATACTAGTTCTGTGATCTGGACTTAAGTGTTTACTTGCTTTTCTGTAAACTGGAAGTAGAAATACCCCCTTCATCAAGTTGTTGTGAGCTTAAAAATGATGTATTGCATACAAAGCACCTAAGAAAGTGTCTAGCAGTTAGGAAGAACTCAATTGCTAGTTTCTATTATTTTTTCTCATTTTAAAAATGTCATTTCTTCAAGTGTAATTAATATCATTGCAGCTAATATTATTTTTTAGTTCCAGCCACCCTGGAAGAAGGTTCAGAGTGAAGAGCCACAGCAACTCTTCAGCCCTTCATGGCTTCATGCTTTCTAATAACAATCCTTGCATTGTTTTCTTAGTTGCTTTAGCATAAGAAACATTCTCTTGGGAGTTGTAGGTTGAAGGAAGTGGGGTGACTTCTCTTTATTCTTTTACTTGGGACTTTGAGGAGGTCAGCGAACTGGAGATTATATTTATCAGCATCTACAAACCGCCCATAGGATTGTGTTTATGTTTCACTGAGCTTAAGAAAAAGTCAAACACTGAGAGGTCACCTTGAATTAAATATTTTAACTTACAAAAATGGGAGCCATTTATTCAATGGCAAAGATGCAGTCCATGTTTTTTGCTCTTTTCTCATTTACACTCAGTAATATATCTTCTATTATTTCACAATTCTTCTCACATAGAAAGAACTTCTTACTGCTGGAAGAATATGAATGAAATTTTGAATGTACAATGCACACTATTAGAATATATTGTAAATGAACCTTTCTATATTTTATGTGTAAGATACATCACTATTATATAATGAAATCCATCCCCTGGTAACTAAAACGCCTAAATTAACTTTTACAGAAGTTCATAGACTGACTTTGATTTGGGTGAATTTAAGATCAGAGCCTTTTATAAGTTGTTTCTGCTTGAGATTTTCTAGGACTTAAAAGATGCCAAACAAATGAGTCAGGATCTCTGATCTTGCATTCCTTTTAAAATGGAAGTTGGGTAATCAAACTTGGCTTGGATTATAGTGAGGTTCTCAATTTACCATTCATGCACAGGGTTTGTAGAGCACGTGAATATGTCCAAATTATTGTAAAATATTAAAACAAGCAGTAGGTCAGCAGCTTTCTTCATTTTCACAAATGCGTCCTTGTTTTCTATTAAAAGAGGTTGAGAACAATTTTATATGATTCTTACAGGGCAGGAAAGTAACTGTTTTTACTTTTATTAAATGATGTGGAAAAGGTAAGCAGTCAAATTTAGTTGCAAGAAAGGTAGATGCCCTGCTGTATTAATCTTAGTCTTTTAGATGCTTGCCAGATTATGCCTGACTGTGTAACAATGCCTCCCTCTGGTGGTTTGACTTCATAAACATTCGCTTTAAAGAAAGTTTGATTTCTTCTGAAGCCCATCTTATTTCCTCCTGCTGGCTATTCTGAATTAACTGTTCATATCCTATTTTAATTCTTCCAGGTTTACATGGACTGTAAAGGCAGGAGTGTGGATGTATTGTTAGCCCATTGTACAGGTAAGAACATGTCCCTGACTAACGTTGAATGTGATTCTTCTGCACTTCCACATGTATTCTTATATCACTTGTGCTTTCTTGTAGCTTCCTTGATAAAAGCAATGACGTATTATGGAAACCTAGACTCAGAGAAACCAATTTTTTTTGAATCAGTATCTGCTGCAATAAGTCATATCCATTCAAATAAGGTGAGTTGATTAACTTGGCCTGAAGGAGTTATAAGAATATTCAGGATATAGAATCGAAGCTTTGCATCTTTTGTATCAGCTTATTATTCCATTGGCATCTAAAATCTATTAACAGCCACCCCCCGGCCCCAGCCCACTTCAGACCCTCAGATTTTTTATTCCAAGTAAAAGAATGTTTCCATTCTTTTTTTAGGCCAGTGACAAACTGTTGTTTGGTAACTTGGATCTTCCAACAATGTCACTGCTCTCAGGATTGGGTGGTTGCCTATCAATTGCAAACTGCTTACTTGTACAACAAATGCTTCTTCCAGGATCTACTGTCCTAGGGATTTGAATCCACTTTTCTCAAATATACAAACTCTAAATATGGCCTTAAAAGTTTTTTCTGCTCTGATATCTTGCCTCTAAGCTTATGTTGACATCTTTGGAAATATTATTTGCAGAGTCTAGTGCTCACATGATCTGAAGTGTCAAAGTTATCTTACAAATGCTGGGCTTATGGTTTAGTTTTATAATTGTTCTTAGAGGTTTGATTTCCTGCAGTTTTTCTTTGAGTTTTGAATTGTTTTGCCTTTCCTCATCCCTAGAATAACATTTGGTGCCTCACAGAGTCATCTCTATTGTATACAATCAGAACAGTATGTATTTACAAAATAATAATAACACTATTATTATATCTAACATATATTGAGTGCTCTAACTATATTACAGGAATATTCTGATAGCTTTACTATGTTGTTTAACTGAATTTGCCATGACCTTATGAGGTAGATATGATAATTTAATCCATTTTTAGAAACAAGGAAACTGACCAGGGAAATTACACAATCTATAAGTGGTAGAGTTGGTTGCAGAGTCAGCAGTTTGACGTTGGACCTGGAGCTTGAACTGCTCTACGCTGATGCCTCATACAATGTTCTTTTTTTTTTTTTTTTGGCTTAGCTGGACAGCTTGCTTCAGTTACTACTGTTCTTTTACTTTGGTACCAATTTAAGAGTTGAGTAAGTAGCACATACTTATTTCTTCCTCTTCTATTTCAGAATTTGAGCAAACTCAGTGACCACAGTGAAGTCTGAGACCCTTTTGTCTCAGTACAGCTCTTGTCTTTACCAACTGCCTGAAGAGGCCATACGCTGGGATTTTGCACAACTTTTTTGTTGTTTAGATCCTACAGATGACCTCTGCTACAATAAGTATGATGTAACTTGGTAACTGCATAGCAGTTGGAAAGAACTGCCAACTTTTTTTCTCATTTTTGTTAGTAAGAAGATTCACTTAGTTATTTTATATAAAAATCAGTATGTGTTTAGTTTTAGTGTACTGAAGGGTAAACGTGGTTTTATTTTATTTTACTATAATATTTTGTGCTGTTTTACTTCTATTGTGCTGTAAGTTGATGTTTAAAATTGAGGAATACTTTTGTCATAGGCAATTTTGAGCATTTACAAGCCATTTGTAAAATTTTAAGATAATCTGTAAGTAATACATAAAAACAACTTAGCAAATGTGCCATTTTCACACAACTTCTCTCTGTATAGGCCTCTGAAATATCAATAAGACTAAATATTACTTTACACAGTAAGATGTGAAATTCACAAAAAGTAAAACAAACAAAACAAATGAAAAACTGGAAATAATTCATTTCCATATCTTTCCATACATCCATTCCTGAAGTATTCAGGAATATTTTCATAATCGAAAGAAACGGGTATCCCAATAAAACCAAGTTCTTGACGTTGGTCTGTTTTGCTCTGAATATTGGAAATGCTTAGGATCTTCAGACCCAGTACCTCTAATTTTAGCATTTCTACCCAATAAGAGGCTCTGTTTTCCACAGAAGTTTTGTTGGAGAAAGATAATATGAAATTACACATTTTATAATTTTTAGATGAGAAAATACCACTAGCAGAATATCTTTGAGCTATTCCAGTATAAGATGAACTGTAATAATTTTTAACTTTCCTATTTCAGAGATAATCAATATAATATGTTTAACTATATGCATATGGATGTATAGGTAGGTAGATCTTCATAGATTTTTTTTTTCTTTTGTTAGAGGAAAGCTAAATGTGATTATCTGCAAACCCATCAAACCAACAGGATAATTGACAAATAAACGCTATAGGCTAGGCTGAACTGTATGTTATTGTTTTCATGCTTGTACATATATTTTCAATCACGTACAAGTACGTAGAATTTCACATTTTAATTTAGCAAATTGATTTACCTAGGAAAAAATTATCACCTTCAAAGATAGGCATAGACACATAATTATGCTTAAGCTTTTAACAGCATTTTAACCACTCTAAAATTTACCAGAGTAAGAAAAAGTTAGGTACTTTAAAGTGAGTTTGAGAAACAGGTTGAAAATAAAATTAAAATACCAGCCATTTAGGCACTGTCTCTGTCATCTATAAAAGTAAATTCTAGTGCCTGCCAAGTGATGGATTATAATGGTCTCTAGCAAATGTGTGGTAAACATTCATATGACCCTTAATTTTAACATTAAATTGTAGGTAGGGCAATGCAATAAAATGAAAGAGAATTAAGAAAGGTTTCAAATTCTTATAACATATCCAGCCATTTCAATTTTGATTGAAATGAACTACAAAGAATAGTGTTTCTCCCTATGGTAGCCTCAATCTCAATGAGTGAGGCCAACTCACATTCCCATTAAACACTCTTCCAAGGAAAAGCAGAAGTAATAATTGGAGGTAAAGTTTCCTTAGAGAAAATAATTTTATTCTGCTTTGTCCAGTTAAATTATTCCACTGGTGGATGGTAATATTCACTATCTCTAATTCATTGGTCACTGGCAGGTAAGCATGAGTCAAGGAAAGTCAAAAAAGAAAATATATTTTGCAGTGTATAAATTGATATTTTGCTATGCAACTCCTATAATTGAACTTATATAATGCAGGCACTTTCTAATTTATCAGAGATTATGGATCAGGTGTGACATTAAAATCATAGTTAATTGATGGATGTTTTTTATAGTTTGTTGACAAAATGGACACAGTATTGTCGGAGCAGTTATATTTTAATGCACTTCAGTGTTTATAGTAGAAGTTTAGTGGATAAAACTTTAAGTCCAATAACTTGGGTGTCAAATGCTAATGTTGTATTCAATGTAAAGGAAGACCAAACCATGTACCTTATGAAGACCTTTGTTTTAAGAGTTCCACACACCAAAGCTACAGTGACTGTTAACCTGGAGGAAGTCTCTGGTATTGAGTTCTGAGAGCTTAAGAGGTAAACATGAGTTTAGACACACAACATTCTAAAATGCAAATGTTTATTTCGAAGCAGGTATTGACAACACAAAAACTGTATAGTGGTCTTGAAGCTGGATTGTTTCTATAGTCACACTGAATTATATTTATGAGATTACCTTATTTTTATATATGACAAACTACTTGATAACACTTATTATGGTAAAATAAAATTGGAAAAAATTAAAACTGACCTATAAGAGTGTTAAGAACCTAATAGAGTGACATATATAAATTAAGCATAAAATATGTAGCCAGGAAAAGACTGTTAACATTACATTTATGCAAATTAAATGCCCATAAATTTCACCATTTGTCTTTCATTTTAAAGGTTATTTGCCCCCGATTATATGATTCAAGTGTTATAAGATTTAGCTTGAACTATTTTACAGTAATTTATTTGACAGATCTCTATTCTATAAACGTGTAATGTAATGAAGAAAGAGATCTTTCTTTTTTAATGAAAACATTAATGTGTTAATACCCTGTATGGGTAATGCTTGACCTTTAGTGGTTGCCAAAATATATTAGTATATTGTTGAACATACATTATGCCTTAGAAATGCACATTCTGAATTCTGTGGGATGATAATCTAATTCAATATAGAATATGCTATTTGGCAATGAGTTTGTGGCCAGCTTTCAAATAGGGAGTTAAATGGTACTTTCACAACCCAAAGATTTTTAGTTAAAAATCATGTAGTCTAATATGCTGCAGTTATTTTTTATATTTTTCAATGCATTTAATTATCTTTTTTATAATTCTTTGTACTAACTCAGCATGTAACAACCAATTTACATGGAAATAAATCAAAATATGATAACTATTATGCTTAAATGGATTTGCGTCTATTATTTCATAGTATTTACTCTCCTGCAAAGCAAATAACACATACTGTTTTTTGGAATGACCACAGAGTATTATGTGTTGAATATTCTTGGAAGTATCCATTATTCTTGGTAATTTGTTCTCACAAAATTTCAACCTAGGACTGTAAGATACTGTGCCTTAATTTATGGACTGCTGATAAGAATACTTTGTGCTACAAAACTACATTTAGACATACTCTTTCACCAGGTTTACATCCTTTGCATTCCAATTTTGATTAATATATACATTTTATTTTTTATTTGATTTGGCTCTTCATTATATACTGTAGTTTGTCTTTCCTGACTTCCTAGGCTGAATTCAATATTCTTCAGTCTATTAAAGGCTACTTTTCCAAAGACAAGAAGCAAAGGAAGTCTTCTAGGTGTTAGAGATATGGCAGATAATAAAACAGAAAAAGAATAAACGCCCTCACAAACTTTGTTGTATCAAGGGAAGGCAAAGTAGAATACATTTAAAATGCATTTATTGCAAGTTAGATGATGATATGTGCCAAAATGAAAATACATTAAGGAAAGATGATAGGAAGTATGGCAGAGGATAAAGTGTTGCCTTCCTACATAGGGTGGCAGTAAGGTGATTAATGGTAGTGTCTTAGTTCTGGCTGCTATAACATATTACCAGACTAGAGAGCTTACACAATCAAAAGTTACTTCTCAGTTCTGGAGTCTGAGGAGTCCAAGTTGAAGGTGCTAGTCAATTTGGTTTCTGGTGGGGGCTCTCTTCTTGGGTTGTAGATGGCCACCTTCAAGCTATGTCCTCATGTGGGGGAGAGAGAAAGAGTGAGAGAGAGAGCACTCTTCTTCTAAGGACACTCATCTTATTGGATCAAGGCCCATCCTCATAATGTTGTTTAACCTTAATTACCTTCTTATAGGTCCTGTGTTCAAATGCCATCACTTTGAGGATGAAGGATTAAACGTATGAAGTTTGAGGAAACACAATTCAGTCCACAACATTCTAGCCTTCACCAAATTCATGTCCTTATCATATGCAAAATACTTTCATTACATCCTAAGAGCCCCAAAAATCCTGACTCATTCCAGTATCCACCCTCAAGTCTGAAGTTCAAAGTGTCATAAAATATCATCTAAATCATACATAGACGAGAACAGAAACAAGATAAACTCTTATGCAAAATTCCTCTCCAATTGTGAACCTATGAAGCCAGACAAGCTATATGCTTCCAAAATACAATCGTGGCATTGTCATAGAAATGATATCCCCATTCCAAACAGGAGAAATAAGAAAGAAGGAAGTAGTGACAGGTCCCAAGCAAGTCCAAAACCTACCAAGGAAAATTCCATCAGATCCAGACACAAAAATAATCCCTTTTGCTTTGATCCCCCACCTCTTTGACCCTCTGGGGTAGCAGTCCTACCTCCAGAGTTCCACAGGGTGGTTCCACCCGATCGCTTTGCAGGGTCTTCCCACCCCTAGAACTTCAATTTGAGGCTATCTGCCCCATTAAAATTAAGGCAATGTCCCCACCCTTGGAAACCAAGGAGGCAGCATGGATGATCTCTGGGTTGCTTGTGGTGTCATTCTTTCTTTTCTCGAAGAATATCATGTTACAGCTAACACCACATGTTAGCTTTATGGTGGTGTGCTGTAGAACCTAAAAAATCTGAAAGCTCTCCTTCATTTTGTCCCATCTCTGTCTCCTTCAGTTCAAACTGGCAGTGGTTTGCTGACATAATTTTATCTCTATTTATGGCTCCTGCTGAGGTGACTAATCAGATTCACGGTTCATAACCACATTCATCTACTTATCAAATGGTTGTTTCGCCACACCCTTTGTGCTCTCTTCAGAACAAGATTTCTCATTTTATGCAACATGAACAGACTGATAATTTACCAAATCTTCAAGTTCTTGTTACTTTCTGCTTAACAACTCCTTGTTTAATTCCCCTTTCCCCTCATACTTTACTAAAAGCAGTCAGGAACAACCAAGTCACTCCTTCAACGCTTTGCCTAGAAATAATATCCTTAGCTAAACATCCAGTTTTATCACTTGTGTTTCTACTGTCCAAAAAAACAATAGAACATAGTTCAGGCAAGTTCTTGACCACTTTACAACAAGGGTCACCTTTCCTCCAGTTTCCAATAACATGTTCCTCATTTCTATCTGAGACAGCAGAATGGCCTGTTATGACCATATTTCTACTAACACTCCATTTAGGATTACTTATTTATTCTCCAAGAAAATGGAGACTTTCTCTTTCCTTTTCTCTTTAAGCCCTCACCACAATCACCTTTAAGTTCATGACAGTCCTTTCACAACAATCCAGGCTTTTTCTAGCATGCACCTAAAATGCTTCTTCCACATTTTTAGTTATTTGTTGCAGTAGTATCTCACTTCTCAGTACCAAAATCTGTATTAGTCTATTTGGGTTGTTACAATAAAATACCATAGACTGGAGGCTTAAACAACAGGAGTGTACTTCTCTCAGTTTCAGAGACTACAAGTCCAAGACCAAGGTGCTGGCCAATTTGGTTTCTAATGAGGGCTTTCTTCCTGGCTAGTAGAAGGATGCCTACTCTCTGTGTCCTCAGGGAGGAGAGACAAAGAAAGAGCAAGCTCTCTGCTGTCTCTTCTTATATGAACACTAATTCTATGAGATTGGAGCCTGACACTTATGACCTCATTTACCTTTGATTACCTCCTTATAAATCCTGTCTCAAATATAGTCACATTGGAGATTAGGACTTCAATGTATGAATTGTGTAGGGACACAATTCAGTCAATAGCAAGGAGTTATGCATTTCCTAGACTTTTAACGATTTTCTCTTTTTTTTCAATCTGAAAACCAGCCTTACTAGAATTGTATTTTCATTTACTGTATGTCATGCTTTTGTATTAAAAACATAATCATTGATCGTGGTCTGGTTAAAACATTCTGCCGCTAGAGACAGTAGGTTACATAGACATAACTAGCCATATCTGGCTACTCAGATGAGACTGTGGCCATGAAACAGAGTGATGTGTTCAGGAATGGGTTTGCAACATGCCAGTGGGGATTCAGAAACTGCGGTATATGGTGTTCTAGTGATGGTTCCTAATGATTAACTATCTCGTTAAAGAAGATAGAATTGAACTAGCTAGGCTAGTTTTCTCTAAGTTATCATACTGTTTTAACAAAAATAACAGCATAGACTTGCTTAATTTCACCAGTTGTCTCAGAGATAGGCACAGAACACAGTCTTATTGATAACTTTCCACTTGAGTTTTTGCTTTCTTTTGTTTTGTTTTGCTTTTTTTTTTTTTTTAAAGAAGAATGCTCAGTTACTCCAAATTGATTGAGTTCTCTGAAACAATTTCTTTTAAAGTACTTCCTCTTCAAAAGTCCTTACTTTTTTTTTTTAATTGATTCAGCAACGGGATTTTTTTTTTTTTTTGACGAGGTCTCTCTCTGTCACCCGAGATGGAGTGCGTACAGTGGTGTGATCTCAGCTCACTACAACCTCCGCCTCCTGAGTTCAAGCAATTCTCCCACCTCAGCCTCCTGTGTAGCTGGGACTACAGGCATGTGCCCCCACATTTGGATAATTTTTGGATTTTTTAGTAGGGATGAGGTTTCCCTATGTTGGCCAGGCTGGTCTTGAACTCCTGACTTTAGGTGATGAGCCTGCCTCGACCTTTCAGAGTCCTGGGATTACAGACGTGAACTACTGCACCTGGCCAGAAATTCATTTTGATCAGACTTACCTCTTTTCTCTTCTATATAATAAAGACACCTATAGTAAGAGTAGGAAGTTTTTCAGTATTTTTTTTAATTTGGAGCCTCTTGTTTTAAAGAGTCATTTAGAAATTGGCTCATTAATAAGTCCTATAAGTATCCATAAATTACAAGAACAGTTGTTACATTAAAAAATAAAATACTTTGATAATGAAATAAATAAAAATAAAACTAGAAATCTATCTTTATTTCCTTTACTGTTAGAGCTGCTTTTTAAAATCTTCTTGGTTTTGAAGCAATTTATGGACTCATAAGGCTAGAAAAGTGAGGAAACATCGAACATCTTTTGGACTGGCATGTGTCTTCCAGATCAACTTTCCTATTTAACGCCTCTCTTTCTATACTTCTTACACCTTGATTTATATCTTACAGGCTTCTCAAGCTTCCATGCTCCGTATTTTCTTAAATCTGTAGTTAGGGACCTATTGTTTAAATAAGGGTGCCTTTATTTATGCTAACAAAGCCTGAGAGAGAGCAGGAAAGGGAGAGAAGTGAACGCAATTTCTGTGCACTGAACGGATTTTGTGGGGAAAAATAAAGACTGAAGATAAAGCTAGGTTTACAAAAGGTATTTCAGGAGAAAGTTGGTAGGCATGATTGACCCTGTGGTGGTATGATTTCAGGAGTATCTGAATGTCCCCGAAGTCCAAATACCTACTTCACAGTCTTCCAAGAGGCTTGAAGTTCTCATCATCAGTCATTCACTTGGGCTGGAGTAAATAGTATATGAAAGGAAAACACAAGAAAGCCATTGTAACACATTGTGTTAGTCTTATGAAGAACTAGTTCACTTAAAGAGCTTATAAGACATTGTCCCCAAAGACCTGAAAGAACAAAGCATACAATAAATTTTGATGAAGAAGGATGGCTAGGAATATTTTGGGGGCTACAGAGGACAGGGCTTGGGGTGGTAGCATGATGTTGGGAGGCAAGATGGGTGGTGATGGAGAATGGGTGGGGGAGGGGAGGCAGGCTGAGTAACAGGCCTCAGGCATTTTTGGATGACCGGTTCTTCCCGTGCCCCCAACACCCGATGACACAGACATGGCAGAACTGGGTTTCATAAAGCCAAACACAATTCTTCCCACATTACAACTCTTTCTGGGGCTTGGCTCTATGCCTTTTGCTTTGGCACTGGAATTAAAATTTGAGAATAACAGTGTGATTGCCCCAAATGGGACTGACATCTAATTTCTGTCTCATGGAAACCTTTTGTTTTTCCAATTGTCCCTCTCCACCTAGCCAATGAAAACATTGAAGTAGGAAGGGTCTAGCTTAAGAAAGTAGAGGTGTAATCAATTAAAATCAATCAAATGATGTTGCTAGAGTCCTTCTGAATCTTGTTTGAAATGCGAACCTTATAATATCTACACCAGAATTGAGTGTTTGCTTGCTAAATGCAAACAGATTCCAATGGCCTACACGAGACCTAGTGAATCAGGATTTATTTGGGGTGGACTTGGGAATATGTATCTTAAAATGACAATCCCTTTAGTTTTAGACCCTAAAATTTAGGATCGCAGTCACAAAGACTTTCTTTAGTCTGGTATTTAAAAGAAGCCCTGTACTATAATTCTTAGGTACTTATGTTTTCATCACTTCATCTGTTTCAGTTTGTGCATCATTTGTAATGTATTGTGGCTGTATGGTATCCCTATAGTGTTATGCTTAGGTAACAGAAACTGGGTACATAGTTATGTCACATTGCAAAGGACGATGTCAAATTAACCAAAGCCTTTGCTCAATATGAGCATGTCAGGGGCAGAAAGTATTTAAAACATATTATCCCTATACATATATTCTTGGGTGACTTACAATAGTTTTCCTAAGAGTGCAAGTTTGGATGTAATATCCCTTATCATGGAAAATTTAAATCTTCTCCTTGTTTCACAAATTTATACTTTTCCAACACATATTGATGTAGTCGTATAAGAAAATGATCCCATCCTCCAAGTTGCCTCTCATACACATCCACTAGAAATACATCGTAAAAGAAAAGGAGATATTTCCCTTCCAGCCTAAGGCTAGATGGGTAATTATTTTCTTTCAACACCTTCATTGAAATTCCCTGTGTAATGCTACCAGAGTGAATTATAGTTAAACCTTTTATTCTGCACATATGGAGCTGGAATAAAGAGATGGTGCCAGCAATATTACTCGGCTACTTTCAGTTTGGGGATTGAGGCTGATGTAAACTATCGTAACTAGAGAGAAAATGATATTCAATTATGAATCACTGCCAGATGTGTGAATGTATGTCTTCAAGTTTCACTTTCTGGAATATGCTTGCTGTAGTTTATTTCTTATTCACTTTAAAAGTCATTCTCATTCCATGGATAACAGATTTAGTTGCATTAAATGCCTAGTATATCCAAAAATTAATAAAATATATATTTGGACTCCATCTCACAATTCAAAACACAAATCAGAAATTGATCTAAAGTGCATGTTAGGTAACAGTGTTCTGTAGCCCAAGTTACAGAGGAGCTGTGTGGGACACTTCACTGTGCATCTCATACCACACTTGCCCAGGTCACCAGCAATGTGAAGGAAAGAGAGAGAATAAAGGAAAATAGGACACAACAATTGTTAGAAAAATTACTTGCAGTCTGAGTAAAAATGGGGGAGAATTTGATATTTCTGTTCTTTAGACTCAGGGTTCCAACTCATGTGGTATATACAGACTCAATTGTTTGGTGTCCAGATGACGTGGTTGGAAGGTGATCCCATTTCTGCAGTTTGGTGTTCCTGAAAATTCCCTCTCTCTATCCTAGAGTGAACCTTTAGCGCTGTCACTTCTTTGTGCTTAGTAATTCTACTATTTCCACTTTCCAGTATTCCAAGCTGCAACTACATCTTTAATCTCCCTTCTAAATCCTGTTCCTAAGGGCCTTCCACAGATAACCTTGCCTCTATCTTCAGGAAACCATTATGCATTTTCTTCCTCAACTTTCTATTCATTGCCTGGTGACCTAAAGATACATACATTCAAATCCATATGTACTTTCATTTTTTATTCTAACCAAGGTCAAATCTGCTACTCTGAGTTTCTCTTAACCTTGTTTGTTAATTTAGTTTCACTTTAAAAAAAAAAAAGAAAAAAGAAAAAAAAAAACTTCCACTGTGTTTTCCCAGGCACAGCTGTGTCAGTTAATTGTCCTTTTCCAAGTGTCTTCAATCTCTTTTACTAAACTGGACGTAACTATAGTATATTAAAAAAATAAGTTATTTATCCTCTCTCTTAAAACAAAAATCTTCATTTGGCCATGATTCCTTTTCTGCTCTTTATCTCTGATTTTCTTCAGTGCCCCTGAATAATTTCAATTCCAGTGTGCTGAAACAGTAGACATTTGCTGTCTCTACTTGCTCATCTCTGGCTTCTGCAGAAAACTTTGCCTCTATCACACTTCTAAAGGGTTCTGCGCAGATAGCCATTCACTTCAAATGTCCAAAGTCAGTGGCTCCTCTTTTCAGTCCTCTTCTTACTGATTTTATTTGCTTTTATACTCTTGACCACTCTTTTTCATAAAATCATACTCCTTTGGCTTCTATAAATCACTTATGTATCAAACAAAATTGAACATCTCTTATGAGCCAGGCACCATGCTGATTGATACAGGCACAAGAATCAATAATTATTTGCCCTTAAGGATTTTAGATACTTGTGGGCAAAACAGGAAAAAAAAGAACTATAATCCCACATATTATATATGTGCTCACAGTTTAAGATGCCATTCAAGCTACTGTCTATGATCACCTATTTTGTGGTCACTTTTTAGAGGCAAGACAGGTACCTCCACCCAAAGCTTGGTTTGAGACTGATGATGCCACAAAGGTACGAAGAGGATATGGAAAGGTTCATTAACTTACATAATTTGTCCTTCTGATAAGAGCAGGGAAGGCTGCTTCAGCTGAAAAACAAGGAAAAGAGACTGACTTAAACTTCTTATGGTGGTTAAGGAATGAAGCTTGAAGGAAAGTTCCTGAAGTGTTTTGAACTTTCCTGCAGCAAAGGAGAAAGCACCCCAGCTTTCTTATCAGCTTGCTCCAATGTGGGGCAGAAAGGAAAGACAGAGGTGTGAAGCTTAAAGGTTGTCAGGAGTAGTCAAACTTCAAAAAATGGAGTCGTTTTTATTAAAACTGATTCAGTTAATGTTAGATGCACACCTATGTTTTGCTAAAATATCATTCTTTCTTCTAATGTTATATACTCACCATATTTTATCATAATTATTCACTTATATACTTCTAAATGTACTAGCAATCTAGTAATCATTGGTGAGTTCCTGGCCATTTAAATGTTATGTTTATTATGTATTTGTCGAAGGGATGGATGAAATGATCAATCAATAAAAATAAAAAATATTTAATGATATTAAAAACCTAGAAATCAACTAAAGAAAAGAGGTTAGCGTTTCCAAGAGACCCAGAAGGCGAGCGTGTTTGGAACATCAGGGAACAGTAAAAGGCTTGAGGCAAATCTGAAGAGGTAAATAGAACTTCACTCATGAAAAAGCTACTGCCCCTATTGATCACTTTAAACCTGCCAGTTTTAAATCACATTTGCACTGCAGTTACCTAACTTGACTCCTAGAGAACTAATCTCTACTTTCAGATTATCTGAAAGCAGGTATTTCTAAGAAGCCATCTGAAGGGTAATGAGAAGCTTCAATTCTCCAAATCTGTTGTCAATTTGTGACAGCTCTCAAAATTTCTACTGATAAAACTCTCTTTCATAGTTAAAGCATTAATTCAATATGTCATCAGTAAGGACACTATAATATGATAAAGGAAAATAAAGCTATTAATTCATCATCACAATTTACCATACATTATTGCTTATCAAGAACCCAGACTTGGGTAAATGGGACTTACGGAAAAGTGGACTTAGATTAATAGAACATTGACCTTTATTACAGTCAATTAATATGCTGTGTTAATTATCCATTTCTTCTTAAACTACTCTAAAACTTATTCATCATTTATCATGATTTTGAGGTTTACTGGATTCTGCTGGTCTTCCTGGGCTGACTCATGTTGCTTCACTCAGCTGCTGAGTTACCTGGGATCTGGGCTCATCTGGGTAAGCAGAGATGATTGAGTTCTCTTTGTCTATGTGGTCTTTTTAGGGGGGTCTTCTTCAAAAGCCTGGAAGCCACAGAACTGTGACAGAATGAAGGTGAAGTTGCAAGGCCTCTTGAGGCCTAAGGTCAAAAACTTAAGAATGTCACTTTCACCACATTCCTTCCACCACAGGCTAGCCCAGTTTCAAGGGGGTAGAGAAGTAGATTCCACCTCTGTGTGGGAGAAGCAGCAAAGCCACTTGGCAAAGGCACAGATGTAAGCTTCCAATAAACGACCTTCTAGAGTTCTCTACCTTTGGTTACACAAACTATTAACATTCCTTCTATGTGTAAAGTATGCTTATCCCATCCAGGAACTTCCAAGTTTCACCCCGGTTACAGCACCAGGCTTTAAGTCTAGGACCTAATGATCAGCATCTGGTTGGGTATGGATGAATCTCCTCAGATGTAGCTTCTCTTGATGATGAGATATGTGAACTACAAACATGTGTTAGTTAATTCTCCCATTGTTGTAAAGAACCACCTGAACTACCTGTTGAACTACCTTCAACATACATTGGTGAGACAAGGACAGAATCACCACAGTAGACACTCCCTTTAAAATATTAAGAATGGAGCAACGAGCACACCCAGCTCCCGGATTTTGGTTTCTAACACTATTACCCAAGAGAAGGAAGCAGGACTCCTTGGAGAAAAAGATGATTCTAGGGCTGGAGTAGTCTAACCATAAAAAAAAAAAAAAGAAAAAAATCAAGAAAACCCAGGTTGAGAGACGAATACCTTTAATGTGTCCCAGATGCCTGGCAGATACACCTCAAAATTGTCAAGGTTATCAAATGCAAAAAAAAAAAAAAAAAAAAAAAAAGACTAAAATATTGTCACAGACTGGAGGAGGCTAAGAGACATGATGACTAAAGGTATTGTGGTATTCTACAGGGTATCCTGAAACAGAAAAAAAAAAAAAAATTAGAGAAAATGTAGTGAAATTGAAATAAACTGTAGAGTTTGGTTTATTGTAAACTATCAATGTTAGTTCCTTAGTTGTGACAAATGCTTCATGATTATGTAAAATGTTAATAGAGAAACTAGATGAAGAGTATACATACGGGAACTCTCTGTATTATCTTTGCAGCTTTTCTGTAAATATAAAACTACCCTAAAATAATAATAAATTTTTCAAAAGAAGAGTGAAAAGAGAAGCAGTCTCAATTTTGTAGCAATTCTGAAAAACAGTAGGGCACATGTCACCCGTTTCCCCTTTTCTGTGGGCAAGAGAAGTTATTTGGTTAAAGCCTTGTTCTACAACCTGGGAGTGATTCTTGAATTCATTGTTACTGGATCTTGTAACAAATAACAGATCTTGGATCTGGCTACACTGTCTGGCCTTTTGGTTCTGTTCTCTAAAGACCTCTTCACTCTTTCATCAGAAATAGCTGGTCTTTGCAGCTGCATCTCAGCCTGCTTCTTTTTCATAGACAGTTCATACTCAGAGGCCTTTTTTTGTCCCCATTTCTTTCTTTGACCCAAAGAAGCAGTGCCTGTCAGAACCATTCTCTGAAAATTGTTGCCAAGTTTACTGAAGTTGATGCCATGCCCCAAAGTGGCATCCATAATTCTTTTCAGGACTGTTCTGTGTCTACCTTGGGCATAAAAAACTGCTGTTTGCCAACACACTTTTGATTCTTAGAAGTTTTTTTGACTCTAAGAGTGGTGAGATCAAAAGCCTACTAGTCAGACACCACTTTTAAGTCTGTCTCAGATTTTAAAGGGTGTTATAACAACATAGTTAAATAGGTACTTATGATAAATGATCTTTCCTAAGATCATTTCTTACACTGGGAATATTCTACAGGACGGACATGTGAATGAATTTTACCTTTCAGCATAGCAATTTCTAGATCTTCTATATTTCTTCTAAATTCTGCTTTCAAACTGAACAGTTCTGTCTTCAGCTCATCTCTCTTCTCTCAACTCATCAGATGCAGCTTAAAAAGCACTTTCAACATTTCCTGGCACTCTCCTTACGGATCCACGCATTCATTTTCTGTATTTCAAATTGCCGCAGGCTATATTTTCTCTGTTGTTCTGCCACCACATGACTGAGTTGCTTTTCTTTTCTTTTCTCTTTTTATTTTATTTTTTTCTTGAGAGGGAGTCTCGTTCTGGCTCCCAGGCTGGAGTGGTGCGATTTCAGCTCACTGCAAGCTCCGCCCCCATGGGTTCACGCCATTTTCCTGCCTCAGCCTCCCGAGTGGCTGGGACTACAGGCGTCCACCACCACGCCCAGCTAATTTTTTGTATTTTTTTAGTAGAGACGGGGTTTCATCGTGTTAGTCAGGATGGTCTCGATCTCCTGACCTGGTGATCCTCCTACCTCGGCCTCCCAAAGTACTGGGATTACAGGCCTGAGCCACCGCACACGGCTATAAAACTGAGTTGCTTTTCTAGTTGTCTCCAGTAGCACTTCTTCACTGCTCTTCCAGCCTCTGCCTATTTCCCAATAGCAAAACTAATGCCACATTGTTTCTAGTTTTTACATCAGCTCCCGACACCAGTACCAGTTTCTGTATCACTTATCTATGGCTATGTAATAAACCACCCCAAAATTTAGTAGCTTTAAAATTGGCAATGTATTATCTTTCAGAATTCTGTTGTTTGGCTGACTTGATTTGTAATCTCACTCGTGCACATTCTTGTAGCTACATGTAGCTGAAGGATTGGCTAGAGATGGGCTCAGCTGTGATGGTGAAGGTTGCTGGAACTTTCTCTCCATGTGACCTTTTATTTTAGGTTTTTCACCATAAGAGAGAAATGGAGAAGCTGGAAAGCATTTTGAGGCCCACTCTCTGGCACTCATGAATGTCATTTCTGCCACATTCTATTGATCAAACCAAGTTACACACCAGCCCAGTTACTTAAGGGGACATAGGGATTGACTTCTCTGGATGGGAAGAATTGCAAAGTTGCAGTTAAAGGAACATGCTTATTAGAGTGGGAGGAGTTTGTGGCTATTAACCTACTACATACCCAAGGTTAGGAGGAAACATCCTTTTATTTAGGAGCAGGTTTAGCTCTAAGTAAAAGTCCCTCTCTCTACTGCCCCAGAAAAAAATGACTTAAACAAGATGGGTCTTTTTTTGTCCTTCATGAAAGTATCTGGTCCAGAGTGGCAGCTCTGCCCCGAGAAAGTCACATGGCTTCCTCCCCAACTTCAGTTAGATTTCTTCTGTTACCCTGCTAGAGAACACTTAACAGACAACCTTATATCCGGAATCATATCCAGGCTCTCTTGTCTATTTTCTTGATGTTTTCATAATGGTTATTCAATGTGGTATTATTAATGACATAATCATTCTATATGTCTCTATCTAATCTATCTACCTACCTCTCCCTTCATTATCTATCTATCCCCTTTGTATCTTTATCATTTATCTTTCCTATCAAAACACAAGTTCTATGAAGGCAGATCTACTATGTGTAGTGCTTTATTGTCAGTTCCTAAAATAGCAGTTCCTGGAACATAGCAGTTCGTCCTTCAAGCCTGTTGAATGGATAAAAGCTATAAATACAGATAAAGTCCTGATATACAGCTATGTCTCAGCAACTCAAACATCAACTTCTTATATCTGCCATTTGCAGCCCCTGACTTCAATTCAGAGTTGGGAGAAGCATGTGCTGACACACATGGAGGGGAGGAAAGTGTAAGTGAAGGAGCTTGCTCACTGCCCAGAAGTGTCTTTTGCTGCCTTCTTTCCCTACCTGATAACTCCCACTTCCCAATCTGTGACCTAAACAATTAGTTGTCTCTGCCCTGTCTCACAGATTTCTTAGCAAAATTATTTGTCCAGGGTATCTATACCGCATCCCACTCCTTTTTATGATAACAAAATAAAAGATACGTTAAGGAAAAACAGTTTTAAAAAGGGAAACAGCTTATTTGAGGCATTGTTAAATTAGCCATTTAATTTGACCAGAGACAATTCTCTCCTTCACCTTAACCAACTCCAAGAGAAGGCAAAATAAATATGGAAAGTAATAAGTAATTGAAAATATAACAAAATGAACATATTTCTAGGTTATTAGGTAATGTGATTGATACATTTTATAGCAAAATGCATAAAATGTTTAAAAGTAAAATATAATAAATTATAATTCTTGGTTATTTACTGTGTGTCAGCATGATTTTAAGTGCTTTACAAGTTGTAAAATTTGATGCTTAAAGCCACTAAATAAGTAGAAAGTATAACTCTTAGTTTGTGTTAAACATTGCTTAAGATGTCCAAGCATCTAGGCACACTTTTTAAAATATTTCAGGAAAATCCACATTTTCTTTTCTATATGTATCTCTATATATACCTACCTATTCTATGGGCAAAGTTGTTGAATGTATAAACAATTTTACTAAAGCAAAATAGAGTGTGCTTTTTCCCATTCATATAACTGGTTTATATCTGAGGCCAATTACTAAAAGTCATGATTTGTAGGGCTAGAAATAATTGGTTTTCAAAGCATAATGGCAAATATAGAGAGAAAAATCTTGGATCATCAGAGGAGACAAGAATGTGTTTAAGAATCTCTTCTTCGCACTTTTTCCAGAGCAAAGAAATTAGAACAGGGTGAGATTTGTATTCCCAAGCTTGTGTACAGTGAGAGCTCTGTATTAGGAGAAGGGTGTTTGCCTTTTCTTAATCTACTTGGCCGTAAATTGCAGAGCTGCTAAACTGAAGGTGGCTGATAGGTGCTTGAGAAAAGTAGTACTGAAGCTGCACAAAAGGATGTGCATTGGCCAAGATCGTGATGGGTTCCCAAAAAAATAGTCCCAAGAAGTCGATATCAAACTGATATTAAGAATCTATCAAGGGCCGGGCACGGTGGCTCATGCCTGTAATCCCAGCACTTTGGGAGGGTGAGGCTGGCAGATCACTTGAAGTCAGGAGTTCAAGACCAGCCTGGCCAACATGGTGAAACCTCATCTCTACTAAAAATACAAAAATTAGCCAGGAGTGGTGGCGCAGGCCTGTAGTTCCAGCTACTCAGGAGGCTTAGGCAGGAGAATCACTTTAACCCAGGAGGCAGAGATTGCAGTGAGCCGGTATTGAGCCATTGCACTCCAGCCTGGGCAACAGAGTGAGACTCTGTCTCAACTAACTAACTAACTAACTAACTAACTAACTAAATACATAAATAATTATCGGATCTGTAAAATGGGAGTATAATGGTTATAATCACAGCTCTGAAGTCCTACTGAAATGGTTTTGGATCTTACCTTAAGCGTTTCCTACCTATGTGGTTAAGAGCCCATTGAGCTCAAAAAACTCATGGGAAGATTATTTGCTAAATGAGAGAATTGATGCAAGGCACTTAGCACATTCTTTTGTTTAATAAATATTTATTGAGTACCTACTACTTTTCTATGTGCTTAGTATAGATACTGAATGAAAAGGAACTGGAAACTGGCATTTGATGTTTTAATATAGAGATGGAGAGACAAAACAAGGTAAATAGACTTGCAAATAAATGCTTACAAATTGAGAAAGTGCCCTGAAGAAATAAGCAAGGTACCACCATGGTAGAGAATAACATAGCCAATAGAAAGGTAGACGAGGGATTGGGTGAGACGGTTGGGAGCTTACTCTGGGTAAGCTGCTCAGGAATACTTCTTGGAGCAGGAAGTTTAAAAGTGAGACACTATGGATAAGAGGAAGACATCCAAACAAAAAAGCCAGGTTGGGGTAGAGGAAGCAGGCATGAGAAGACTCCAAGAGAGGAAATTTCATGCACAAAATTTCAGAAGCAGGAAAGAACTCAAGTGTTCAAATGCTGAAAGGACCACAGCATGGCTTGGAGACAGTGAGTACTACAGGGGGACAGAAGGGTGAGAACAGGGCTTGGTACAGAGGAAACATTTACAAAAGGCAGCAGCTTTTATTCTTGTCATTTATATGAGGAAGAGATGAGGCAATATGTAAAAAATATCTAATATAGTACTTGAAACATAGTAGATGCCAACCAATAGTATCTCCCATTATTTTTGTTGTTATTTGAGCAGTACTAGTGGCACTGCTATTTTTTGAAAAGCAGATCACACTTCAGGTGCCTCCTGTTAGTGCTCTGTTCCATCTTTGTTTCTGTCACAGTCTTCATGACTCTCCCTGTTGCTTTTATCCTTACTTTCAGAGAACAAATATTCAGCTGTTGTATTCTCTAGGCATTCCACCCATGATTAGTAGTTCATCTGGAATACTTGTATCTTGAATATATTTACTTCATTTACTTCAAAGCTTTTTGATCCTTTTATTTACTAGAACATTTTTTAAAAGAGAGATGTCTAAACAAAATAATTTAAAAATTGGGTCAGTTCACTAAAATACACCACATTTGGTATCAAGAGCAATAATTTGTACTGTGATTATCTGGAAAAGCATCGGAGTCTCGCCCTAGTGAGTGGGGTCTGGGAACCACCCCCACAAATGTGTCTGCCCTCTCCAGTCACTGGGAGGCGTTACTTTCCCCAAATGATCATGAATGATTGATTTGAGATTCTGGACTCTTCAGAGCTTCTTCAAAAGTGGACAAAAGACAGTCATGCTTTGAGCCTTGGTGGCATTTAGTCAGCTCTTTAATGTGATTCTAATGGTTTGTGTGTGTGAGAGAATTAACAGTAAATTCATTATGAAAACCCATTTACCACAGGGTTGACACCAGCAAAAGCCTGAGGCAGCTCAGGGAATTCTGGGACACAACATCTGTTTCAGTGAACATAACTCAGACATTCCAAATCCATGCTCGCTCATTGGTGCTTAATAGCTTCTTGCACAGTTCCTTTTCTCCTCGGGACATACACATTCAGACACAGAAAACCATAAAGGCCAAATGTCTTCTTTAATCCTCCCAGGCTTAGCTAGCTAAAAGGAAACTGCCAAAAGCCATAGCAACTGCCTATGTGAAAAGAAAACAGAAATAATAAGATCAGGAACAAATAGAAATAAAGCTAATTTGCTGCTTTAATTCATTCAAGATTCTCTTTTTCTCTCTTTTACTGTTTTTGTGTGAGATTTTCATGTATATTTCAAATAGTATGTATAATTCTAACATACCTACTTTGTTATGATTTACTGTTAATAACTTTGCTGAAGTGCAAATGGCCTCACATGCTAATTAGGTGTGCTTCCTGTGACATATGCAAACTGACTTAGGAACTAACATATGCTGTTATTACTCATAATAGATCAGCTTTGTCTGAAATATTTGTGCCCGAAATTACCATTTGGCATCTCTTCAAATTCAAATCCACCTTCTGCCCTGAGATGGAATTCAAGAATTTGTTTTCTGTTTTATATATTTTGAATAGGCTGATTTCACTGCTACAATAAGGAGTGTTCAGTGTTTACATTATACTGACTATTTATGGGGGTTTAATATGTTGCTTGTTGCAAATCACATCCGACGGAAACTTGGCAAAGTGGCACAGAGATGTGGGACCACATTCAAGTATATTTAACATCGTATCAGGCAGTTGATCTTTTGAAAATCTATGGTGTTAAATGGTGTTTAGCAAAATCCTACAAACTCTTTTTAATTTTTTGCTCTGTAGAAGTTTAAAATGATGTTGTCTTGCACCTTTGCAGAAACAAACAAACAAACAAAACTGTATTTTCTGGTTGCCAACAACTTACTAAGTCCTGGGCGATGGGAGAACCTAAAATCAACTTACTCATTTTAGAACTGCAAATACTTTGTAGGTTGTTACTAGATTTTTGTATTTTTGTGTTATTTCTTAGTATGTCTTCCTATGGCTGAGTAGAAGATGGAGGCGGGAATATCTGGAAAAAATATATGTAAGTGCTAAAAATGACACCCGAAATGAAATGCTTGGTTTATATTACATAATTTTATTCCAGTTTTAAATATTGTACTAAATTGTAAAAGCTTATTAGCTAGATAATTCTCAATAAGTGGGAAGGGAAGAAGTAGTTTCTTCACCATTTTGGAAACTTCAGTTTGTAAAGTGGAATGTTGTAGATTTTGGAGAGAATTCATGTCATTTAATCAGAATCAGAATCAGAGTATGTGAATAACAGCATCTTCAGTTAGCATTTAACTTCAAAGGAAGATTTTTTTCTTTATTGACACTAACCTTGTTGGGGGAAGCAGTTGAACATGGACCCTGAGCATCTCTGCATGTTCTTGCCATGTATGTAAACTGCAAGCTGTATTCACCACCTGATAGTGCCCAATCTTCATAGTCACAAGGACCCCTAAACAGCAGGGTTACCACAGCATCACTGCAATGTAACTGCTCACTGCCTAGTGAAGGAGGACTGGTTTGCTTGCCCTTAATTCAGTAACTACTGGACGCCTGGCTCTGGGTTCCTCAGCTGCAGTACAACCCACTGTATGTGTGGCACCCACCTGGGCCCATGGGGTTTGGAGACAAGAATCTGGACCATTGTGCTGATGTCCCTGCTGTTGGCTGTGCCTTTGTGTCTGGAATTGGTGGGTTCTTGGTCTCGCTGACTTCAAGAATGAAGCTGTGGACCCTCACAGTGAGTGTTACAGTTCTTAAAGATGGTGTGTCCAGAGTTGTTCATTCTTCCTGGTAGGTTTGTGGTCTTGCTGACAGGAGTGAAGCTGCAGACCTTCACAGTGAGTGTTACACCTCTTAAAGGCAGTGTGGACCCAAAGAGTGAGCAGCAGCAAGATTTATTGCAAAGAGCAGAAGAACAAAGCTTCCAGGAGCATGGAAGAGGACCCTAAGGGTTCCCTGGGCTAGCTCAGGCAGCCTGCTTTTATTCCCTTATCTGGCTCCACCAACATCCTGCTGATTGGTCCATTTTACAGAGAACTAATTGGACCATTTTGACAGGGTGCTGATTGGTGCATTTACAATCCCTGAGCTAGACACAGAGTGCTGATTGGTGTATTTGCAATCCCTTAGCTAGACATAAAAGTTCTCCAAGTCCCCACTAGACTCAGAAGCCCAGGTGGCTTCACCTAGTGGATCTTGTGCCAGGGCCGCAGGCAGAGCTGCCAGCCAGTCCCGCCTGTTGCACCCACACTCCTCAGCTCCTAGGGGGGCGGTTGATGGGACCTAGGGCCCCGGAGCAGGGTGTGGTGCTCGTCGGGGAGGCTCGAGCTGCCAGGGAGCCCACTGCAGGAGGGAGCTCAGACGTGGTGGGCTGCAGTCCTGAGCCAGGGAGGCACCTAAGGCCGGTGAGAATTCAAGCTTGATGCATGCGGGACGGCAGTGCTGGGGGACCCGGCGCAACCTCCGCAGCTGCTGGCCCAGGTGCTAAGCCCCTCACTGCCCTGGCCGGGGGTGCCAGCCGGCCGCACAGGCCGCTGTGTGTCCGAAGCCCGCGGATCCCGCGCCCTTGCCAGCCGGAAGTCACACTGGCCCGCGAGTGCCGCGCGCAGCCCCTGTTCTCACTCGCGCCTCTCCCTCCACACCTCCCCGCAAGCAGAGGGAGGTGGCTCCGGCTTTGGCCAGCCCAGAGACGGGATCCCACAGTGACGTGGCGGGCTGAAGGGCTCCTCAAGCACCGCCAGAGTGGTCGCCGAGGCTGAGGAGGTGCGGAGAGCGAGGACTGCTAGCACGCGGTCACCTCACTGTGAGTAATAAACTGTCTTGTCTACTTTGGGCGTTTATGGAACGATTGTAACTTATTTCTTCTCTTCCTCTGAGGCTGAAGTTGTTCCCTGACAAGTATATTTGGAAAGATCCTCCAAAAGGTTAACTTTCATCCTAATTATTTAAAACTGTACATTGACAAAATATAATACACAATAGAAGGTATTTTACATAGATAAACACTGCCTAGACATTACCTTTATTTGTAAAAAATCATTGCCTAAATCTTATTTGAGCAAGTTAAAAATATCTTCCAGTTACTGGCAAGTATTAAGTACACTTTTTTCATTTATTGTCTCAATAACCTTATGAAGTCAGTATTATTATGCCATTTTTATACATGAAGAAAGTTACACTGAGCTAGTTCAATAATCTGCCCATGTCAGATGGCTTTTGAACCGAGGTCTGTGTGATTCCCAGTCCAGTGCTTTCAATGTCTAAATTCAGCCACCTTAAGAACAATGACTGCTTTAAATATTTTATGATTGACTTCATTTCCTGATAGAAATTTTATGTACTAAAACATTTATTCTTGGAAGTAAGTCTTCTATCCTGTGGCATGACTCCTCTACCCTTTTCATTCCACCACATTATCTTTCTGAAGTCATCAGTCATATATTTGGGATAAAAATCAGGATTTTAAGTCATAACTTGAGCATTTCTTGAATGTTGTGAGACTTGTGCTGTATCTAATAAATAAGATGTTTCAAGTAAGCTTAATTGTTCCTACCAGTGAATAACCAGATATCTCCAGAAAAGGTTGAAATTATTTCAAATAAACTGATTCATGGTGTTTTTGATTTGCTTCACTTTTTTATACAATAGAATCTAGTTTGCCACAATCCTTGACGCTATACATAAATGAGTAGAATTTAGGCTAAGTGAAGAACCAGATGGTCTAAGATGGATGAAATGCAGTAGTCTGTTGAGCCTATTTGATATGTTATGTTTAGGGTTTTTGAGTTCTAATGCTGCTGGCTGGCCGGACAACAATAAAATCACTACAATAAATAAAGCAAAACCAGGTGGTTCTACAAAATCAGTCTGATTAAATTTGTGAAACTTTACTTACCATCAAATCTTCTAAATATATGCAAATGATTAATATGTGATTGAACATCTATTGGTGCTCTATTATATTTAGGCTACAAATTTACAGGAAAAAAAAACAGATACTAAAATGTACTGTGGGAAAAAGCAGTGGTGGATTCCTGTGAACCAATAAGGATACTTTCAGATTGGCTTTGGAGAATCTCTAATTTTTCTGCTGAAAACAGGAAAGTTCTGAGCATTTCAATTACAAGTTACTGCCTAAAATAGGAAGTAGGAGTTTTAATGATATAAGATAAATTCTGTGCACACAATGGTACCCTGGGCCAGCCTGGTTGATTGAATTTACTGAGCTCAGTAAGTGAGTACTTTCCCTTATAATTTGAGCAAGGGAAAAGCAGGTCTAGGCTCTTCGAGATCTGGAGCTTAGACTATTGGGAATACCCTCTTTAAGTCAGAAAGAGATTGTGAAATTATGTAGGAAAATAAATATTTAGAATGAAGAAAAAAGTTAAATTCTATTTCAAAAAGCTGACAAATATCACAAATGCCTCCAAATTCAGAAAAATAATTATTTTTAAATAATTAACTTCTGGATTCACTTCCATACTATTTTTAGAAACATGATTTTGTTTTCCCTGCGTACTCTTTGTTCACTTCTTCATATAACAATTATATAACTTTTTTAAAGAGAAAATAAAAAAAATAACTATTTCCTTTAGCATGGCTGCATAAATTTGTATTTTTTATTGGTAATTTTGAAAATCTTTTAGATTCCTAATTTGGCATTTGTAATATCGTGTGAACACTTAAGATGCTTATCAAAATTGTGAAAACCCATTTCTTCCATGTATTAGCTTGGCTATTTCAAGGTATTTCAAGTTTTCTTGTGCAATGACTACTCTTCAAAGGCCTTTGAACTGACAAATGGCATTAACCAGTTGGTCAGTATCTTTGGTGTAGTATTTGAGTATTTTATCATTATTGTCTCTATTCATGTTCTTCAAATTAACAGGTAATTTAGATCTTTTTTTCCAGTATTTTAATGTGACTTGCTCTTTTTCATTAATGGGATTCTCAAACAAACCAAATACCTACTCATGATTTCCATTTCAAAATCATCTTTTTGTGTAAGGAATTTCTGCTTTTGATAGTATGTAAGTTTTTGTTTTGCTACAATTTATTTCTCATTGCAGAATAACTTCTTCTTGATTTCCTTTCCTACATTTTTGACTCCATTAACTTTTATGTGTTTTAAAAATTTGATTAATATGTAAATCTTGAAAGAGATGAAATATAAAGCCAAATAAGCTATCTATAATTTCTATTTTTTATTGAAACTTTCCAGAACACCCTCCAAATTTTACATAATATGGCACATTTTCAACTTAGCCTCCTTCACCAGATCCCAAAAGATAGCCAGACCTTTGCTAAAGCAAAGCACTGACGATGAAGCATGATGGAAGAGTAGTAGGTCTAGAAAGAGACACCAGTCTTAATTGACTGAGGTTAAAATGTCTTACTTTTATAAATCTTAAAAAAAGAAATGTTCTGTCACATGAACACATTGTTGAAATCTTTCTCTGGGACTTTGAAAAGACTCAGGTAGGTGAGGGACTCTGAGGCTTAAGCTTCCATTGTTTTCTGGAAAAAGCTCTGCTGCCAACCAGGTGACACATCGATCCCCGAGCACCACCAGGAGCAGGTGAGCTCTGAAGCTGTAGCTGGCATTCATGGCAAAGCATTCCAGAAACCTTTCCTTGCAGGGTTCAAAACAAGGAGCTAGGAAAGGTAAGGTGGGCCATTTCATCAAGGACTGGTTCAGAAGTGAAGGCTGACAAGAGTGACAACTAGGGCTCCTCTGAATATTGCATTGTCTTCTGTTCATTACTGAAGAAACAAATCAACAGTGCAAATAAATAAAAAAGGAAGTAAATGGACGTTGCTTCCCAATACTTCTCTATTTTCTTACTGAGGCAGCCTAAAGTTCATTTCTGAAAACAGTCTCAAAATTGTATAACTCTTGAGATTGGAGGGCTAGAAGCCTCTAATCTTTCCTAGGTTACACCAGGGAGGGCCATTGCTACATTGGGCCTGCTCCATTTCTGGCCATGTTGTACCACAAAGAGAGAAGGGGCCAGAGACAAAGCTTCTGACATGGAAAAGAGTGGCCAATAGTCCTGGTTTTTGTGAGAAAAAGGGGTTTCCCAGGATGCATGTCTAAGTTAAAAAGTGTCAGAGACCCAGGAGAACTGGATTTATAGTTTGCCCTAAATCAGAGAGACCAATCCCCTAAATGGAGACCTATATCACAATATTTCCTACAGGTGAGAATATAGACTTTGGGTAAGCGAAACTGAGTTTCTATTCATAGACCATGAGCAAATGGCTTAACCTTTCTGAGTCTCATTTTCCTCATTTGTAAGCTAGAGATGACAATGCTCATATCATATAATTTCTGTAAGGAATAAATTACCTGCTGAATTTAAAGATCCGAGTATGTAGTCTGATCTGTAACAGGAGTTCAAAACTGATGGATCTCATCAATGTCATTCACATCATCACCCTTCAAGCAGTTAGAACTGTTGGTTGGAGTCAGCAGTGGTTTCCAGGTGGTGATGTTTTCAGCCAGGTAAACTATAGCAACAGGGCTCATAGAGTCTGTCCCTACTAAAAGTAGGGTCTTTGAGAATGTCTTGGAATATTGGGGAACAGTATTCAGTTCCCCAAGAACCAGGCAAATTAGACAAGAACCAGGCAGATTAGACAAGTCCCAGCCAAATGGGTTGGTTTCAGGGTGGCAGATCTGGCCCATCAGGGAATTAGAGCCACAGTCAGAAAACTGAAACAGGTTGGAATCTTAGATTCATTTCCTTGGGCAACAAAAGCTTTTCTATACCTGTCCCGTAGAGAAATTTGTTTATGGAAATCAGTACTAATGTTGAATTCTTAGCACTGAGCCTGGCTCCTGGTAGACACTGAATAAGTAAGTACTTTAGACTTGCTTTTGGTAGAAGGGTGATAGAGATGACCTACCCTCAGCCTAGTGTGCCACTCCTAAAACCTCTGACAAGTGAGTCAATAACCTTAATGTGAGACCTGCAGGGATCACCCTCAGCCAGTTGCACATGAGTTCACCTATTCTCTATTGCCAATCTGACTGCTAAAATTTCTGAGTTCAGATATTCCCTAAAGTAGAAACCAGGGATAAAGAGTCTAAATTCCAGTAATCAGTTGAACTATAAAACCCTAGTGGGAGTGACAGCTAGAACATTCATAAGCTCTAGACCTCAGTATGTGAGAGGGCATAAAGCAAGAGCAATGGTAGGTGATACCGCAGGTACATCTCAGCTATAAGCCGCTCCAGGAGAGAAGTGATGGTTTCTGTTTCTATATCCCAACAGTGACAATTCCATCACAAGTGACAATAGCTGTTTGCTGCTGTTGCTGCTATAAGCTGAAAGGTTAGCAAGAATCTTTAAGAAGGTGGGGAAAGAACAGGACCTAACTTCTTTTGGATTATTGGCTTCATATAATAGTTGGGGATAGTAAATACTCAGGGCTCCACAAGATTTATTTAGAGAAGGGGGAAAGTCTTTGTTTCAATTGTAGAAACTATTCTGGGATCTGGAAGAGCAATTGAATAAGCAATATATAAAGTGATAGGACAGCCCATTTCCATGGGACAGTAGCAATCATCCTTATTGGGTTGTGCTTACTGGTGTTAGGAATGCCAGGGAAGCATGCTTCTGGCAAAATTGAGGAAACCGTTGAGGTTAGAGGGAGCTGGGAACTCCCAGAGAAAAGCATCCTCAAAGCCTTTGGGAAAGAATATGTTACTAGGTTGGTGTAAAAGTAATTGCGGTTTTTGCCACATTAACCTGTTAATTAATTATTTTATTGTAAGTTCTGGTATACATGTGCACAATGTGCAGGTTTGTTACATAGGTAAATATATGCCATAGTGATTTGCTGCACCTATCAACCCATCACCTAGGTATTAACTCCCATATGCATTAGCTATCTATCCTGATGCTCTACCTTCCCCCGCCCCACAACAGGCCCCAGTGTGTCTTGTTCCCCTCCCTGTGCCTATGTCTTCTCATTGTTAACCTGTTAATCTATAAGCTTCAAGAGGATAGGAACAATTTCTGGCTTGTTTTCTGTATCCATAGCCCTACCTCAAATATCTAGCACAGTGATTAGCTTGAAGAAGAGGTCAATAAATTTTGGTTCAATGGTTGAACAAATAAATTAATGAACAAGTGAGAACCTTGGTCTTCATATGCCCTGGGAGACCTTAGGTATTGTTTCTCCATCCTGGGATCTGCTACATAACAGGAATATCAGAAAATTGAGTAAAAACACCAAATTTTAGAAATTAGAAGGATATCAATCACATCCTAGTTCAAGAGGCAGACAGTATTTCTTAGTTGCCACACTTAATTATTTGATCCAATGAAACATATTGTCTAAAGCTATTGCACAGATTTGGAGCTGAGGAGTACCTTCACTTGAAATCCTTTTGTCTGATCCTGTGAAGCCCTGTGTTCCTTGCAAGAAAAAAGAAGTAACTGGTGTTTTGATGTATGTAAGAGAGAAGGATGGGTCCTATATTGGGCTTGAAGTGGTTTAAGTTTAAAATATAACAAACACACCCACTGTCTGGCAACTTTTTTCAAAAATGGTTACATTCTTAAATGTTAAGAGTGAATAAGAGCTCTATACAACTTACTCTGCTGTCTTTTATGAAGGCTTGTAAAGGTATATAACAGTTATCCCCTAGAGAAAGACACAAACGTTGTATATTAATTTAAGCTTTATGCTTTATTGTGGACCACCTTTGGCACATGATGTAGGGAATCTCTTGCCAAAAATTCTCATGGAGAGAGTTAGTACAATCCACAGAATTCTTTTGGAGGAAACAAACAAGCAAACAAATGAAAAAACCCAAAACAAAAACAACCAGTTAAAGAAACATCCTAAGGCATAACATGCAAAAGTACTTTTCACTAATCAAAGAATCATTGCAGAGTTGACTGACAATGCTGTAATAAATGACCTTCATTGCTGCTCAGAAACAATATGCTCTGTGAATACAGCACATTCTACATTATCCAAAACTAAGAATTGAGGATTGAGGCTGTTTTTAGTTCAGCAAGGGAATGAAGGATGACTGTTCACTTAATTCCCATGCCCTGGAACATGCCCCTAGCGAAATTGTTGACCTTTCTCTGTTTACATTCATAAAACAGAAACTCTAGCCTGTTTAATAAGGTTGCAAAAAGAATTAGCTTGAACTTGTGATTAATTCAGCTGCACCAACTTAGTTTGCATACACTAACTAAACCAGAGAAATTTAGATAGTCTAATCTATATACTTCATTCAATCCAAGTTGACCAAGGTTTCTAAAATGTGTGCATTTGAAATTTTTTCTAAAGAGTTGAAAAATACATTCATAATCCTAGTTAATAGTAGTTTTGTATTAAAAATGTAAAAATGGAGTATATTAAATAGATTTTATCACCATAAAGCCACTCTTTTCTATTGTTACTTTTAAAAGTTAAATTAAAATTTCTCTTGCCTGTGGTCATGATACCTGAGGAAGCTCACTCAATAAGTGGGTTATTATTTTAGCTACTTAAAAATGTAACTTGATATTACTCTGAAATGTATTGAAAATTCAAGGTAGTATTTGGGAGGACACGTTTTGAACAAACAATTAGTGATCAATGTTATTTGTGATGGATGAAAATGATAAGAGTGAGCTATTTTATTGTCTGGAAATCAATCAACCCCCACAACATCCAAGCTTAGGTAAACATCTTTTCCTCATATGCCTAACCCATCAATTCATGACTCTCTCCAACAACCTATGGGGGATTAGAGTCGATAGCACTTGAAGAGGGTGTTACATAGCCTACAATAATAGCCAAAACCATCTTCTGCTTCAGTGCCAGCCCTCTCAGAGCAATGTAGCAAGACAACAGTATCTGTAATAGTCTATTCTCACACTGCTGTGAAGAAATACCCGAGACTGGGTAATATATAAAGGAAAGAGGTTTCATTGACACAGTAGTGCACAGCTAGAGAGGTCTCAGGAAACTAACAATTATGGTGGAAGACACCTCTTTACAGGGCCGCAGGACAGAGAATGAAAATCAAGCTAAGGGGGAAGCCCTTTATGAAACCATCAGATCTCATGAGAACTTACTCACTATCACAAAAACAGCATGGGGGGAACCACAATTCAAGATGAGATTGGGTGGGGACACAGCCAAGTCATACCAATATCAAAGCCTAAATTATTGTGAGAATTGTCTTCATAAAGTAAGCAAGTTGCGAGGAAAATGTTTCAAGACAATAAAAAGATTAATATTATTTATACCTCATTTCATTATACTCTTGGTTCAAATAATTCCTTCTTCAAAGAAGTTCCAAATCTTCCAAATATAATTCATGTTGTCTAGTTGGATTATAGGATGATCATTTAAAGGTGATGACTGACCACTCATTCACTCATTCATTCATTTAATAAACAGTGACTGAAAAGTAAGCTAAAGGAAAGTCAGACACTCTCAAGGAGCTCACTGGTCACTGCGAAGAGACAGTTTTCCAAAGCAGTAAATTGATAGGGAGACTATTGTCAGGATTTGGGGTTTGTAAACCTAGGAGTTCCATTTGTCAGTGTATCCCAAGATAAAGTGATGCAGGAAGACAAACTCATGAGGTAAATACGTTAACCAGAATGCTAATATAGGTCGGGCGCAGTGGCTCATGCCTGTAATCTCAGTAGTTTGGGAGACCGAGGGGGCTAATCACCTGAAGTTGGGAGTTTGAGACTAGCCTGGCCAACATGATTAAACCCTGTCTCTACTAAAAATACAAAATTAGCCAGGCACGGTGGCAGGCCCCTGTAATCCCAGCTATTTGGGAGGCTGAGGCAGGAGAATCGCTTGAACCTGGGAGGTGGAGGCTGCAGTGAACTGAGATCGTGCCACTGCACTCCAGCCTGGGCGACAGAGTGAGACTCTGTCTCACAAAAAAAAAAAAAAAAAAAAAAAAAAGCTAACATACTGTATTAGTTAACTTATAATGAGAATGCTAATAAACGGAAATTAGGAATTTCACCTTATGGCTAGTGCATTCTCTTTTATAATAGCATAACCTATATGTAATGTCAAATTATATTCAGAATGGTGCATGGGGAGCAAAGAATCTGAAAAAGTGGAAGCCGATATTTTTGAGGACTGTTTTGACCTTTTTGTCTTACACTATAAAATTCTATACAGAGACCTATAATCTTTAGTCTCATGGAATCAGGTCTCATTCTCCTAGACAATGTTAGGAGACTACAGAGTTTTTGTTCTGTCACTATCATTTCTCTGGGTTATGTTATTGTACTACAATGATACAACAATCAAAACAGTGTGGTACTGGCACAAAATCAGACATGTAGACCAATGAAATAAAATTAATAGTCCAGAAATAAACCGTTATATATATGGTCAAATTATTGTTCAAAAAAGATTGTAAGGCTACACAATGGGGAAAAAATGATCTCATCCATAAATGGTATTGGGCAAATTAGGTATTCACATGCAAAAGAATGGATCCAAATCCCTATCTACCCCATATACAAAAATTAACTGAAAATCAATTAAATACCTAAATGTAGGACTTGAAACTATACAACTCCTAGAAAAATACATAAAGGAAATACTTTTTATGGCATTGCTGTAGGCAATCATTTCTTAGAGATGACACCAAAAGCATAGAGAATAAAGTAAAAAATAGATAAACTGAACTATATCAAATTTTAAAACTTCTGCACGGTAAAGGAAATAATCAACACAGTGAAATGGCAACCTATGAAACGAGAGAAAATATTTGCAAACCATGTATCTGATAAGGGGTTAACAACCAGAATATATAAAGAACTCCCACAACTCAACAATAAACAGGAGTCTGATTGAAAAATAGACAAATGGCTGGACGTGGTGGCTCATACCTATAATCCCAGCACTTTGGGAGTCTGAGGTGGGCAGATCACCTGAGTTCAGGAGTTCGAGATCAGTCTGGCCAACATGGTGAAACCCCATCTCTACTTAAAATACAAAAAATTAGCTGGGTGTGGTGATACACATTTGTAATCCCAGTTACTCGGAAAGCTGAGACAGGAGAATCACCTGAACTTGGGAGGCGGAGGTTGCAGTGAGCAGAGATCGTGCCATTGCACTCCAGCCTGGGGGCAACAGCGAGACTTCGTTTCAAAAAAAAAAGAAAAAAAGAAAAAAAAAAAAGAAAACTGGACAAATGACAAATGGACTTGAATAGACATTTCTTAAAAGAAGATGCATAAATGGCCAAAAAGCATATGAAAATATGACCAGCATATCTAATCATTAGGGAAATGCAAATCGAATCCACAATAAGATATCAACTAATAGCTGTTATGATAGATGCTATTTAAAAAAAAAAAAACCCAAAATGGAAAACAATAAGTGTTAGTGAAAATGTAGAGAAAATTGAATCCATGTGTACTATTGGTGGAAACGTATAATAAAATGGTGAAGTTGCTGTGGAAAACAGTGTACCAGTGAAAAATTAAAAACATAATTACTATATGACCCAGAAATTCCACTTTTGAGAATATATCCAAAAGAGTCAAAAACAGGATCTCATACAGATACTTGCACACCCATGTTCATGGCAGCATTATTCACAGTAGCCAAGAAGTAACCTAGGTGGTAGCAACCTAAATGTTCATCAACAGGTGAAGGATAAAAAAAAGTTTATATATATATATATATATTTAACATGATATATATCATGTATCATGTTAAATATATCACATATATATCTCACATATATATCACAAATATATATATACACACACACACCCCCATGTAATACTATTCAGCCTTAAAAAAGAAGGAAATCCTTTATATGCTACAACATGGATAAATGTTGAAGACATTATGCTAAGTGCAATAAGCCAGCAACAAAAAGACAAGTACTACATAATTCCACTTATATGAGGAATCTAAAGTAGTAAAACACTTAGAAACAGAGTAGAATAGTGGTTTCCAGGGGCTAGGAGGAGGGGCAAAAAGAGAGTAGTGGCTCAATGGATATAGAGTCCCAGTTTTGCAACATGAAAATCTAGAGACGTTACATAATATGCATATAGTTAACACTATTGTACTGTACTCTTAATGATTAAGAAGGCAAATATTGTTATTTTTAACACAACATAAACAAACAAAATAACCCTAGCATTATCCTGAAACTATTTCTTAATCCAGCCTTTCTTCAAAATTGAGCTATTTGGAAGATTAGTATATATTTATTTTTCTTTTTCTCATTTTCTATTTGGGCCATTTCCACCAGGATTCTTTCCCTATTATCCCTCTCTGACATTACCGGAACAAATGTTAACTATTATTTTAATTGCTAAACCTGATGGCTAGTCTACAGACCATACTTAGTGGATTTTCTGCAGCATTTCATGTGTTACCTTTCTCCTTTGTAAAGGTCTCCTGTGGTCATTTTAACCCTATGCTCCTCCTCCATCACTGATCATCATTTTTTTAAGATCTCCTTTGGGTCTTCTCTTCTTTTGCCCACTATAACAGATTCAATCACAGATCCAGCAGGAGATTTGTATGCTATTTATACATGTGTATATATTGCATATATTTCAAATATATATTTATGTGTATATATGTACATACATATATAATTATATACACACACATATATAGTAATATATAGTAATCAATATGTAAACTGATTGTGGAGACCTTGGTTTATGCAAACATACATATATACTAAACAGCCTTTGCATCTAATGCTCAAGCCCAATAGCCACAGGCAGGCTGTCAGGGATCACAGCAGGCTCCAACTCTATGAGCATGGGCTGGAACCCCAGTGGGATAAACTGCAATCCGTGTCCATTCTTGTTTCCTCTGACCTTGATGATGAAGGTATTATGCAGAAGCTGAAGTCCTTCATTATGGAGCAAAATATCCATGCCTGGTCCAAAAGTCAGGGAAACTGAAAGCAAATCTAGGGCATAGGGAGAGCCACTGTAGGCCTGGCTGCTGCTTCCTGCACTGAGGTAATGCAGAGATCTGCAACAATGTGTGTGTTTCAAAATAGCTCTCACTTCCCTTCTCCCCTCCAACTCTACTAAGAAACTCCTCAGCCCCAACCCAACTGGAAAGATAAAAGAAAAGGGGATTTTGGGAAATATAGTTCAGCCTAGCCAAGTGGGCACATTGCAAAGTCATCATACCCATTAAGTCTACAGAGTTCTGTATTTTGTTCTCTTCTTTTTTATCTTACATATTCTTTCGGCCACCTTACACATCTCCGTGACTTCATCTATCATCTCTCAGAGGGTGTTCCCCAATTCCATGCACTCAGCTCAGCTGACATCTCTATGGAGCCATGGATTTAGATATCCACTGCCCACTGGACATCGCCTTTATAGTTCATGTGACCCTCAACTTGTCCAAAAATGAGCTAATCTCTCTCCTCTTTGTATAGTTCTCATTCTGGTTACTGTTACCATTATTTACCTAGCAACGAAACCAGAAATCTTATAGTCATTCTATATGATATTCCCTCTCAAACACCTATGAAACGGTGAATGGTGAATATTAATTCCTACTTATTCTATTTCTTTTACATTATCATTGCTATTGTTCTAGTTCAAGCCATTATCATCTCAAGCTGAGATCATTGCAACGACTTCCTAAGTGTCACCCTGCCCTCTCTCCCTTTATCCCATCATCTTCTGTGTGCTAAGCATGGAAATATAATCATAAAACCCTTTGTTAATCCCCTTTAACCTACCTGGTGAAATCTAAACTTCCTTGTGTAGCATATAAGATTCTCAATGATCTCAATGATAAGATTCTTAATGATCCCTTGGCCACTTTCATAACTATGGCGTCTATTATCTTATTATAGCTATTGTATTTAACCTTCTTTTTTACAAGACTCAAACTTGTCCTATTTTATTCTCGGTCTTTCCCTGGATATTTTCATTCTGGGACTGGAAGAAAAATATTCTTCCTCTCTGTTGGTGAACTGTTAGGATATGAATCTCCAATCCCCAGTGGTTGTGGTCTCTCCCCTGTGGAAAATGACCCTGTAGAAAAAAAAAATCTTTCTTCAGTGATTCAGAGCCATAAAATGCAAAACAAAAGAGAGATTAGAGACAGGGAGAAGATGGAGCAGCAGAGTGCTAATGAAGCTTTATCCTTGGATTGCATTGTCTGAAAGGCTACCTCTGCCTTTTTGTAGTTTGGTTATTTGAATCAACAGATTTTCTTTCTATGTGTAAGTTCATTTGAGTTATATTTCTATTGCTTGCAATCAAAGGAGTACTGACACATACATTCCCCATTGTACATTCATTGCTTAGTCATACACATTTTTCACACACATTCCTCCTCATATTTTTGTGAATGAGCTGGAGAATCACCTTTCAAGACACTATTTAAATACCACTTCTTACCAAGTTCTTTCTCGATACTTTCAGGTTGTTCTTTCTCGATACTTTCAGGTTAAGCTGATATTACACTCTTTGGGCCTCACCATAACACCCAAATTTACCACTTTGTATTTACTTATCTATTTCCCTTATTATTTGGTAAGTTTTTGAGAAAAGGAACCTTACCTTATTCATTGTGTGTATGTCACTGATAATGTCTGACACAGAGAAATGATTAATTCATATTTGTAAACTGTGAATTTGATCTCACAATTTATGCTTAATATTTTGGAGGGAGATTATTTTTATTCTCAGAAAGAAGTCCTGTCTTACATTTTGGTAGTACTTGATACAACTTTCTTGATATCACTTTCTTTCTTGATATCACTTAATTTATATACTGTGTGAACAAAGAAAGGAACAAATGTTATTACTCCTATTTTATAGAAGGTATAAGTGAACTGGTTTATATTATTTGTCAAAAATACAAATCAACAAGATATGGGGATAAAACCAAAAGGATATCTCCTTTAGGACTTGGGTTAGTGGACACTGTGATGCAAGATCAATATTAACATGAAGTCTATCCAGTGGTGGGGAGTCAAGTCTTGAGGCAATGTTTGCAGAGTAAATATTTTAGTGGTTGTCAGTTTTAAAGTTGTTATGTGTAATTATCTAAGAGTTAAGTTTCATGTTCTTTTTTTTCAAAAAAAATTAACAATGATAAATTTATTTACTTATGTGTAATTGTTCAAGGAAAGCTCTGTAGCTTCCCAAGTTAGATTAGTTTCTTACTATTCAAAACAAAATTTTAATTTAGTCTATACGAAATTGTATGAGATAACCACGGTATTTTTTTCTTTTCTTTTTTTAAAACAGCATCTTCCTGTATTGCCCAAGCTGATCTCAAACTCCTGGGCTCAAGCAATCTGGCAGCCTTGGCCTCCCAAAGTGCTATGATTATAGGCATGAGCCCCCGCGCCCAGTGTATACAGTCACTGTATTTCATTTTCAGATTCTATTGTACTGTTCACTGTAATTGACCCAAAGAAATAATTTTAGTGATTTGACACTATTTTACCATACTTGAAAATGATAAATATATGTGTATAAGTCTAGCCAACTCGATTGTGATCAAATAATTGTAAATGGTGCATTTTAATTCCAATACCAATATTCTTGTATTTTTAGCACATCTGAAGATATTTTTGGCATAATAATACAATACAGTGCTAAATTTGATGGAATTATAATATAAGCTTTTCTTCATTGACTGCAGGAAAACTCGGACTCAAACAGCACTTGATATCAGTAGTCAACCACCACCATGTCGCTTCTCTAATCTTTTGAGGTTTTCAACCAAGAAAAAGGGCTAAGCCCATCTGATTTTAATCCTATAGGCAAAGATGTTTATCTGAGTCAGTGAACTCTGATTCTTTCGTATATGAAAGCTGAAAATCTTTGGGGGAAATCCTTTACAAAACGTAATGTTGAATGGAGATGTTTTGATTTTCCTTGTCTCCAACTGCAATTTCTCAAAGAAGAGCTATAACAGAGCTGATTCTTTTAAACTAGACACCACAGCTCAGAAGACGTAGCCTTTTCTTTCTCTCTTACTGCCTGTCCCTTTTCCTCCACCCTCTTCTGATGTATGTAAAATGCTAATAAGCTGAAAAGAGTTAACTGAGCACAACTTCTTCCTAACTTGATATTCTTGCCTTTGGCCAACCACTTCTATTTTTCACTTTCAGTAGGCTCAGAAGGGGTAAATGAGGAATAGTGAGACAAATTTAAGAACGTTCCTGGAGAAACTTATAACAGATTTCTTTTCGTCTTTAATATTTTTCAGCAGTGATAGAACCAAATAAGAAAGAAAGAGATAGCAGTAGTAATTTGGTTTTGTTGCTGGTTATGGAGGATTGGAGGGAACAATCCCTCTCAAAATATTATGCTTGCAAGTTACACAAATTGGGTTTAAGTTTTATGAGAGAAAAATAAAGTTCCAAAGAATCTGTAAACAAAAAAAGAAGACTTATTTTGGTATTAATCCTTCTAAAGCTATTGTTTGATGCACTAACTTTTCCTCACAGGTGCTTACTGAGATTTGCACATTGTAGGCATTCAATAATTATGGGTTAAATTATTTTTGATTCAGGACAGGAATTACATCAATTTTGTATGAACAAATCATTTTTACTTGAATATTAATCACAAAACAATAAATGATGTAGCAACATAATAAGTCTTATTTTATGATTATTATTATCTATTGAGCACCTTCAATTTGCTTGCCATTGAAATGTACATATATTACTAGGTGGTTCTCTGAGGTAAGAGAACTTTCCAGATGGCTCAATTAATTTCTTAGAAACCAAATAAATCAGCTATTTGATCAGCAGACATCTGTTATCAATACTCTAATATTTGATAAAAGAATGATGTTCTACTTTTGGTAGTATTTATCTTTATAAAATATACATATATAAAATAAGATAAACGCACGAAAAGGTTCTAAAATTTTCACTAAAATCTTCACCATTTAGACAGAAATATTTTGTTTGCTGCAGTAGTGAGAAGGCAATTAGACAATGTAGCATTTTCTATATTGTGTTTCTTCCTATAAGTAAATTCAGACATTTTTGCTTTCTTAATATAAATTATTAACCTCAACTGGCAAATCCTGCTTTTTAGGATATTATGATGGTGGATAAGAAATATATGAGTTTAGGGTTTTAAAATATTTAAAATGAACTGAGCCAGGTGTGGTGACTCACACCTGTAATCCCAGTACTTTGGGAGGCTGAGGGTGGATGGATCACCTGAATTCAGGAGTTCAAGACCAACCTGGCCAACATAGTGAAACCCTGTCTCTACTAAAAATACAAAAATTAGCCAGGTGTGGTGGTACACAGCTGTAGTCTCGGGAGACTGAGGCCAATCACCTGAACCTGGGAGGCGAAGGTTGCAGTGAACTGAGATCGTGCCATTACACTCCAGCCTGGGTAACAGAGTGAGGCTCTGTCTCAAAAATAAATTAATAAAAAGTAAAATAAAATAAAATGGACTGAAAAAACTGGACAGATCCAAAGTGACAAGAACAAGTCAGTTTCTATTAATCTCAGATCTAGGTGGTTCAGATGAGGCACAATATGACCAGGAAGCTAGCAACCTACCACTTTTTGAAAGTTGGACAATTTAATACTGGCAAAGACTCAAAATATGCTTGAAGTATGTAGTCTACGGGTTTGAAGAAGCTTTTGTTTTGTCTATCTAATCAAATCTTAAACTTTAATTAAGAGAGAATGTGAGAGGGATAGAATGTGGATCACACGTATTGTTATTGCATTGTAAGTTGGAATCATAGGAGCAGTCAAGACATTTATTGAAATTTAGTTTCAAAGCACTCTACATTGATGTTCTATTATAACAATTTCATTTCTATTGTATCAAATGATGGATGAAGATGCAGTTAGTTATCTGGTCTGATGGATGTGATACTAGGCAAAGGTGTAGTGCTCTGTGCTTCCTTATTTAATAATTGAGCTTACACTTTTCCCCCAGAGGACAACTATATACTACATTTTCAAGTAATTTGCTATCTTTAAAATTCCCGTTCAGTTCACAACACAATCATTGTTGCTTTATTATCAAATAAGAATGTCATAAGATTGACTGTAAAATAATTGTTAGAATTTGGTCAGCATTTTGCCTTTGATAATAGTGCTGTGGAGTGGTATGTAAAAGTACATAGGGATCTGTTATGGACTGAGTTGTATTCTTCTGCCCAAATTCATGTGCTGAAGCCCTAACTTTCAATGTATTTGGAGACAGGGGCTTTAAGGAGGTAAGGTTAAGTGAGGGCATAGGGCAAGGATCCTATTCAATAAGACAGACGGCTCTATAAGAAAAGGAGCAATACCAGGAGTGTGCATGTATAGAGGACAGGTCATGTGAGCAAACAACACAACGCAGCCCTCAGCAAGCCAGAAGAAAGTCCTCACCAGAAACCAAATCTTCCGACATTTTGATCTTGGACTTCCAGCCTCCAGAACTGTGAGAAAATAAATTTCTGTTGTTGAAGCCTCCCAGGATGTGGTAGTCTGTTGTGGTGGCCTTAACAGACGAATACAGGATCTTGCAGGATATAAACTTTCCGAGTATTACCTATAGCTTCGACTCTTCTTAGTTTCCCTAAGTGACTAGTTGTGGACCTATCACAAGCTTGTTTATCAAGATGCTTCTTGAACTTAGGGTTTTACAATATTTAAAATGGATAGTTTAAATATTTTTAGTACTGTCTTTAGTTAGCAAGTTCTATGCTTGTTACCCACGTTAAAATGTGTGGGGTTTTTTTGCTGTTGTTGTTTTTGGAGATGGAGTCTCGCTCTGTCGCCCAGTCTGGAGTGCAGTGGCGTGATCTTGGCTCACTGTAAGCTCTGCCTGTCAGCTTCAAGCCATTCTCCTGCCTCAGCCTCCCGAGTAGCTGGGACCACAGGCACCCGCCACCATACCTGGCTAATGTTTTTGTATTTTTAGTAGAGACGAGTTTCACTGTGTTAACCAGGATGGTCTTGATCGCCTGACCTCGTGATCCACCCACGTCGGCCTCCCAAAGTGCTGGGATTACAGGCGTGAGCCACCGCGCCTGGCCTAAAATCTGTTTTATTGTAATAAAATATACATAACATAAAGTGTACAATTTTAACCATTTTAAGTGTACAATTCTGTGATATTAAATACATTTACAATATTGTGCAACTATCACCACCATGCATCTCCAGAATGTTTTCATTTTCCTTAAGTAAACTCTATACCCTTTAACTCCTCATTCTCTGTTCACTCAAACACTGGTGACCACCTGATATGGTCTGGCTCTGTGTCTCCATCCAAATCTCACGTCGAATTGTAATCTCTAGTATTAGAGAGGGGACTGGTGGGAGATGATTGAATCATGGGGGCAGACTTCCCCCTTGCTCTTCTTGTGGTAGAGTTTTCAGGAGATCTTTTGTTTGAAAGTGTATAGCACCTCTCTCTTTGCTCCCTGTCTCTCTTACTGGCCATGTGAAGATGTGCCTGCCTCCCTTATGCCTTCTGCCATGATTATAAGTTTCCTGAGGCCTCTCTAGCCATGCCTCCTGTAGCGCCTAAAGAATTGTGAGTCAATTACATCTCTTTTCTTCATAAATTACTCAGTTTCAGGTAGTTCTTTATAGTAATACAAGGATGGACTAATATATCATGCTTCTATGTTCTGTCTCTATGAATTTGACTACTATAGATAGCTGATACAAATAGAATTATACAAGATTTGTCCTTTTGTGACTGGCTTATTTCACTTAGCATAATGTCTTCAGGTTCCATCTATCAGGGGCTATATTTAGAATACTTAAAATTGACATTATGTGGACACCATGTTTTGAACCCTATAGTTGCTTTATACAGAGGTCTAGGGTTGAGGTCTCAAGGTAAGGTCTAGGCCCACAAGATGAGAACACACTAAGAGGCTAGAGGCAAAGACTATTTACCAGGTACTTACAGACAATTTTATTATTTTAAAAACTGGTGTGGTCATACAAAATTTTACGTGTACTTGTTTGAAATACACTTGCCTATGGGAAAAAAAGCTAATGAGTTTTTGGATGGAGTGAATTTATCTTCATTTACCATGAAAGGCTGGTCATGTTTAATAAATATAATAATAATATTTGTAAATTGCCTGCTAGAATGAGCATCAAATTTCAGCTAGATTTGCAATCATTTGCCTGTGACAGCTTATTTGGTCACATGATATTTTCTCTTTTGACAAGCAGGTACCTATCCTTAATAGTTAATAACCTCTAGGCTGGGTATGCATCACAATCGTATTTATTTATTTATTTATTTATGAGACATAGTTTTGCTTTTGTTGCCCTAGTCTTATTTGTCATATGTCTGTAGCCAATGGTTTTCTCTTGATGATGTACTTTGTTCTCACGAATTCACCAATTTATATTAGTCTACATGTGATCATTATATATTTTAATAATAGCTTTCTTGAGATATAAGTCATATGTCACAAAATTGCCTATTAAAATATACAATACAGAGGTCTTTGATATATTCATAGTTATACAGTCATCATCTCTATTTAATTTTAGGTCGTTTTATCACCCCCAATACCTACTAGCAATCACTGTCTATTCCCTAGTGCCTAGAGTCACTATCCTACTTTCTGTCAGTATGGATTTGCCTATTCTAGACATTTTATATAGAAAGAAACATACAGTGTGTCTTTTCAAACTAGCTTCTTCACTTATCTGAAAGTTTTTATTGTTCATTTATATTGTGGCATGTATTAAGACTTCCTTATGTTTTATTGCCAAGTAATATTCTATTGTATGAACATACTATATTTTGTTTATTCTTTCCTGTTGATATACAGTTGCATTATTTCCACTTTTGGGCTATTTAGTACAATGCTGCTATGAACATGTGTATGCAAGTTTTGTGTGGACATACATTTTTCTTTCTTTTAGGTACATAGCTAGAAGTGAAATTATTGGGTTATGGGAAGGTTTTTTTATTTCTTCAAATTTGCCCAACTTTGTGTATGATTAATATACATGTCAGTTATTTTCAGAGTGTATAAGTGTGCCTTTACACTTATATATGTATAGATATATAATCTATGAGTGTGTATTTATATATATGATTTCACATTTTTACGAAAGTGAATACTTAAATTACTGAAATAAATATTTAGGCATCCCATGCACCCACAACAATGTCATCTATGGAATATGCTAGAATCTTGGATCCTGAAACACTAACTTGAACATTTATGGATTTAACCTACCTTTATGCTTTATCATGGTAACTTCATGAGCCTATTGACTACGATAGTTAAAGTCCTCATCTCTAAAGGGCTGTTAATAGGATAGAGTCAATTAAATAAATACTGAATGTAAAGAATCCAGGATGTGCCTAGGAAACAGTAAGCTTTGAATATATGACACATACCCTTATTCATCAGTATATTTCAGCCTAATTCCTGAGTTTCTTCCTTTGCTATGAAATTTTGTATAAATTGGAAAACCAGCAGTTGGTATTCAGTTTAAATGGAATAATCATCAAAGGCATTCTGTTGAATTAGCTTTTAAAGCACTTAATTCTAATTCATATTATGCCTGATGTGTAAAGAGGCAATAAAGACAAAAAATAACTTTACGTCTGTTGTAAACTTTATTCCAAAGATAAATTGCTATCATTATCACTAATAACATCTCTCTATATAAATTTGATTTGATTCCTTAAATTTTGAGAATATCAGAATGTCCTTCTGTATGCATAAATTAGACCACCCCTCAAAATGCAGCTCTAATGGTACTCTTCGAAATTGAAACAATCTTTTAAAATGTATTTTAGAGCAAAGCGAAAAAGCACCCATCCTTCTTAAAAATATCTAAATCCTATCTGACTTTTTGAATCATTCTCAAAATTCACATTAAAAACCTCTCTTCCTTGCAATCAGTTATTCCTGTTACTGTTCCTCTTCAGAGAATCATGATAAAACAAACAAAAACCTTTAAATATTCGTCTAACCTTTCCAGTGATTCCTGTGCAGTTTAATCAAATACCACTATTTTGTAGTTAGTGTGTCTCTCCCCATCCATGCTCGGATGGGTGTTCTTTCTGAATAGGTTTAAGTAACTTCCAAATATACCATGATTCACAGTTGACATTCTTTTGGGGCTTACAAATAAAGCCAACAAACAGTACAAAAGAAATATCAAATAGCAGGATGGGGCCACTGGTCAACAATTGTAACTCCTACAGTGTAGGGAGATAAACTTTATGAATATAACACAGAAAGTACCTGTAGAACTCTAAAAAAGTCAATGCCATGAGCTATGGCTTGGAGAAGCTGAGCTCAAACAGAAAGTTATTTTGGCCACATTTATCCTGTAACTTTTATTAATTTCCCGATGGCATTGCCATGAAAGAAAAAGGCTGTACTGTGTAAGCCATTGGAGGACGCAACTTCTGAGAATGAGCATGGGGGTTCTGGTATTGCAGAAATCAGTGGGAGATGTTAAATTCTTCCGCAGAAGACTCTATCCTTAAAATTTAAAAATTGTGAACAATTTCAGGTATATACTGAAATACATCCCTAGTTTCTGAATTTATCCAGATACAGCAAATAATGGGGGGTGGCAAAAGAGGGAGGAGGGCTTGGAATAGAGTTGACTCAAGAGTTATTCAGTGACTAGTACAGAATTTGATGAATTCAGAAGGAGACCAAGGTAAGCTCAGGATAGATGAATTCTATCAGCCTCTCCTACTGAAGAGTTTCATCACTGCCAGAGTGAGATGGGACTAGGATTCTGGCACTAAATCCAGAACCACTCTGTTAGATTTGTATATGATTTTAAAGCAGTGGAGTTCACATTATGTCTCTACTATCATAGCAAAGTATAAGCTACTAAATTTCATGGTGCCCTAGCATTCTTTACATTTTATGTAAAATGGAGATGATGACATTACTTCGTCAGAAAAGTTATGTCATCAGAGTATTTAATTCCATCAGTTTCTACACATATCCCTGCAATGCTAGAATTCTTATAATCATCCTTAAAAATTGCTTGCTTCAACTATTGCAAAGGACAGGGCATATAGTATTTCCTCTCTGAGCAGCATCATTGAGGGGTTAGGAAAAGAATATACAGGATATCCTGGCAGTTAGTCGAAATAAAACAAGACAACAATAACACTTCATGGTGTCAGAATTACCTTAGACTTTATATAAAGCACATAGAACCATATTGACACAAAGTAAGCATTTACTAAATGTTAGTGATATGTACCCTTTCCTGTTTTTTTATGTTTTGTTTTTAATTAACACATAATTGTATATATTTATGGATACAGTGTAACATTTCAATAAATATATACATTGTGTAATGATCAAATCAGAATATTCAGCAGATTATATTTGTTTGCATCTAATTTTAATTACTATTTAAGAAACAACATAAATTTACTAAATGATAAGTTCATTCTTAACAAATGCAAATCATGCTGTCTTTGTAAAGTTCTGATACCAAAGTCCACTTCGGGTATTATCAAGGGGCATTATTTCAGTTGCTGGCTTCAAACAGATGACTGTCCTTGACATTATTGTGCTTCCAGGACTGACCAGGTGAGCAGTGTCCCTTACAGATCATAGCAGCGTTAAACACATTCTCTTCCTGGTTGAGTTGCACTTTATGTCAGCAAAGCCACTGGGATTGGGATTCGAGTTCCTTGCTTTGGCATGGTGGTATTGCCATGCATGTTTCTCTTTATGGCCCTCAGTTTGACTTTCAATCTCCATATAACATTCGTGTTGAAAAATTCTTTTTCTGACTTCAAGAATATTGTAAGATTACGGTCTTTGCATTCTCCAGCAAGCAACATTTCATTCACCCATACTAGGCTTTCATTTCTTCTATCATTGACTATTTTAATTTGTTCCTGGTGGCATTCCAGATTGTTTGCTAAACTGGCTGCACATGGTTTTGAATGTGGCTGCTGCCAGCATTGTTACTAAGACGTGGTCTATAGATCATATTTCTGCTATCTTACAGTCTTTATATTGACTGCCTCGTGGACAGCATAGTGCTTTAAAAATCCTTTTAATGACCTGTAGAGCTATCAATGGCCCTAATTCTGTTTACTTTTCTGACTTTTAAACATTTTTAAACTCCAACACAGACTCTTCAGTTATCCAATATTATTTAGGTTTTAACTTTTATGTAGAGCATAACTGGTAGAGTGAATTGGTAATTGAGTTATCATGCAGACTGGTTTCAGTCTGTCCCATGCGCCAAAAACCAGAATGATTTGAAGAGTGCACAGAGAGCAGAAATTTTGTGGTGAATAATTTTAGATGTATTTTAAGATTAATAATTTCACTTAATTATCACCTTACCTTCTTGAGATGCCTTTGGTTATTTTTATAGTGTTTTTTCTTATCTTCTGCCCAAACAAGGTAAAAAAAAAAAACCAAAAAACAAAAAAACAAAAAAGGATACAATGGCCTCTCAAATGTGTACTTAACTTGTGAGGATTAGAGCAATCACTGAATAAAAGTGCTAAAAGGAGATACTGCTGTGTGTAATGACCTTAGTTGTTTTGAGACATTTTTTACTTACCTTGAGGACATATAAACTGTAAAGCCACAATCTGCAGCAAGTCATTTCTGGTGCACCATATGACTTTGTAGTTGGGATCATCAAATTTTTTTCTGGACACGAGAGGAGTAAAAGGATGTAACTAGTCCTCTGTCCCACCTAAATTATCGCAGCTAGGAGGCAGGATTTGTTTGTGTTTGTCTGTGTTTGTTTCTTTCCTATCTCTTCATATTTTCTCATATAAAATTAGTTGGAAATTAAATGGAATTTTTTTTTTTTTTGCATATATATAGTTGTGATTTTCTTTTTGGGAGTAGGGTTTGGTAGATAAATCACTATTTTTTTCCAAGTTTGGGAAGCAGTTGAGAAACAAGATGTAGGAAATAGAGAGCTGGAGGTCAAGTATAAGCTTTATTATAGAAAAATGTGATTGAAGAACGTGACTATAGATCTGCAATCAAATAAACCTGATAATGCTTTCTGTGTCTCTAAACCTAGACTTTAGAACAGTCCACATGAAGGAGGGTTTGGTCTTCAAAGCAGTCACACCTAGAATACCTCTTCATATTGGATCAAAGCCAAGAAGAAAGAAAACAATACTCTCATCTTCTTATGATTTCAGCTTTTTAGAAAATTAGTTTGAAAGAGTTTTTGTAGGAATGGTGTGTTGGATTATTTGGCTTACTGCCTCTTGCTAAAAATGGTAAGATATAGTGGAATGAGCACATACATTTGGGATACTGCCATAACAAATATTAAATATTTTGGAAAAGTTAAAACCTAAAGAAATAAGCAGAATAAACAGACTATCAGAGCACTAAAATTGTTTCTTTGTTAATTTCAGGCTGAGGGTAAAACTGACACACTCTTGGACCTCTTGGGGCAAGAAAAACAGAAGTTAAAACCCAAGATTTTGTGTTTTATAAAATGTTTTCTTGGCCGGGCGCAGCAGCTCATGCCTATAATCCCAGCACTTTGGGAGGCCAAGGCGGGCGGATCACAAGGTCAGGAGATCAAGACCATCCTGGCCAACATGGTGAAACCCTGTCTCTACTAAAAATACAAACAAATTAGCTGGGCATGGCGGCGTGCAACTGTAGTCCCAGCTACTCAGAAGGCTGAGGCAGGAGAATTGCTTGAATCCAGGAGGCGGAGGCTGCAGTGAGCCACGATCGTGCCACTGCACTCCAGCCTGGCAACAGAGCAAGACTACATCAAAAAAAAAAAAAAAAAAAAAAGGAAATTGTCTATAGTTTAAAGACTTCCTCTCACATTCAAGTAGGACCTAAAAAGTCTTACTCTGAGGAGATTAGGTTAACCTATAATTAAAGCTATCATTGTATATCTCCCCAAACATGAAAAATATACCTTAGTGGGGCAGTGAAGTAGGAAAATAGAAAGAAAAAAGAGAAAATATCTAAAGTGTGACAAGAGACAAATATTCCTCTTTAGTTTTGTCCCCAGGTTTGAGATGTTTCCTAGCTGGTGGTACCATCAGATGCCTCTGTATAGGGCATATTTGTCCTGGACTTTAGGAAGTTTCTATGCAATAAAAAAAAAAAAGTACAATGCTTACCATTCTGCCAAATGTAAAAAGGCATAAACAAGGCACTATGAGTGAGAAGCAGAAGAGGTAATAGCAGCAGAAACAGATTTCACATATTAGAATTATTTGAATATTATAAAACATCTGTGATTTCTATGTTAAAAGAAAAGAAGATGGCTGCTTCTGATTATGAAAGGTTAACCTCTACAGGACTTCCCCTACCCTTGTAAATAACTAGAAAACTAGAAAAAAGTACAAAATAACTTTTCTTAGATGTTGAAAAAACATCAGTGCAAGCTGATGTGCTCTGAGGGAAGGGAAACAAAGATAGGAAGCCATGCGATCACAACAGCTGTATGTCTTGTGGCAGTTTTTGAATTGGTGCAGAGTTTGGAAGCCCAAACAGAGCTCAGAAATTTTACCAACATGAAGAGTCAAATAATTTTCAGGCAAATTCTGCAAGAGAAATTCTGCATGGAAGAAAGAGCTATACAAGAAAGAGTTGTGGAAATCTACGTAATGATTTCCTTGAAGCTTTGTCTTAATATCCATCTGTACAAGCATAGGGTAAAATCCGAAGACTGTACAAATAACAATGATCGTGAAAAGAACAATTAGTAGGGAAGAGTAAATTAACCAATATTAAGAGTTCATGAAGTCTGGAAATCATTTGCATTTCCACTAGATGGAAGAGACCATGTTGAGTATATTAAGTGGAGACTGTGAAAGGGTCACATGTTAGTAGCAGGATTAAACTTAGGTTAGAGTAAAAGCCACTCTACTCAGGCCCTACAAAATACTAAAACAAGCCCTATAAAAGATCAAGCTGATTCACAAGTGCTCTAATTGCCTGCCAGAATAGCTCACAACTCTAAAGTAATACAGTAAAATCCAGTTCTCAATGATGTAAAATTTATGCTGTTTAGAATGTAATGAAAGTTACTGAACATGCAAAGAAGCAGAAAATAATAACTCCTACTAACTAGGAGAAAAAGCAGTTAATAGAAACAGACCCTGGAATGACAGAAATGATGAAATTAGCAGACAAGGATTTTAAAAGAGCTCTTATAAATATGCTCTGTGTGCTCCAGTATTTGAAGGAAAGTAATAAGAAGGCAACAAAGCCAATGATATCTATAAGACAATTGGAAATCTAGCTCTGAATAGTTGGTGATAGTAAATATTTTAAAAATTTAATTTGTGCTAATATTGTAATTATTTTTGAATAAATCTTTCAGAAAATTACATTAAAATATTTATAGATAAAGTGATACACAATAGGAATTGCTTCTACTTTTATGGGTATGGGAGAAGTTAGATGAGATATAAATGAAGCAAGATTGGCTAGGAGTAGATAATTATTTGAGCTGTGTGAGTTTTGATTGTATTCAATTACTGTATCTGCTTGTGTGTAAATAGTGAAAGAAAACTTGATGGAACTGTTTTTCAGCAGAAAGGATGAAGACAATGAAAATGAATAAACTGGTAAATTGGCCATAATTTAAACAACACCTGGAGAGACAAGTAGATGAAAAACTGAATGAGAAAGGTGAGAGGACACTATAGGACTTTAGCAATATTTGATTAGAGTCCCAGTAGGAGGAGCAGAGGTAATATTCAAAAACATAATGGCCGAGAAACTTCCAGAAGTGAGAAATTCTTCAATTTACAGAATCAAGTTACCCAGAAGATTCCAACTATAATAAAATGTAAAAGTCCATACCTAGTCATAAAATAACAAAATTATGACAAACCAAAAAGAGGAAATACCTTTAAAAACTTGAAGAGACCAAACCCAAATTCTGCTTGAAGTACTGAAAACTGTAAGTTTTACTCAACTGCGAAAGTGGAAATTTCTGTAAGTAGAATATTTTTAATTTTCCAGGGAGAAATTGTCCACCTAGAATTTCACACCCATCAAAAATATTTTTCAAAGGTAAGAGTAAAATAAAGATATTTTCAAAGCAATGAATCTGAAAAAAATTATTACTAGAAGTCTCTCACTGAAGGATATTTTAAAGGTGCTTAAGAAGGATGATCCCAGATGGAAGTCATGAAATGAAAAAGGGAATTAAGGGTGAAAAAGGGTAGTAATGTGAGGAACTATAAAGAAACATTGATTATATAAGGCAATTATAATAATATCTAATAGAATCAAAAATTATTGAATCAAAATATCTGAAAAAATATCAAAAATATCAATCAAGAAGGATAGCATTAAATATTCTCAGGCCCTTGTGTTATCTGAAAGGACAGTAAATGTTTTGATTAATTTAGTTTAATATGAATGTTGTAATTGCTAGGATAACCACTAAAAGAACAGAGCCAGATAGAACAGAGGAAAATGCTAAAAATATCAAGCAATACAAAAGTAAGCAATAAAGAAGAGAAACAATATTGGTCGAGCAGTACACACAGATGATAGATTTAAACCTGAACATAACAGTATTTATACAAATAATAATAACATAAAGGTTAAAGTAAAATACAAAGGTTTTCTGAATGAATTTCTAAAATTCCAGTCACACTATTTAAAAGAGAAACATCTAAAACCTAAGGATATGGAAAAGTTGAAAAAGTGGAAATAGGAAATATATACTAGGAAATTATTAACCAACTGAAATATTTTGTAGGTATTACAATAGACAAATTAGATTTTAGGCAAAAACATTAAGGGAGGTAAAAAAGATTACTTCATATGAATAAGGAAAATATACCAATTTAAATCTTAAATTGCACTTAATATTGCTTCAAATATATAAAACAAAAATTGCCCATTCACTGAACCATAAAAGCTCAAAAATTTTAAAGAATTGCCATCATACGGGGACTATTAACTGATAAAAGGCAAATAAAAGCTAAAAGTCAATATAAAAAGCAGAGCTAGAAAATTGTTAAATATTTGGACATTAACTATTGTGAGTTAAAAAGAAATGAAAATGAAGGTAACACTTTTGACTGAATGATAGCAAAATATTACATATAGAAAATGCATGATGGAACTACAGTTGTACTTACAGAGCAGTTTATAGATTTAAATACCTATATTAGAAAATAAGAAAGGTTGGGCCGGGCGCAGTGGCTCAAGCCTGTAATCCCAGCACTTTGGGAGGCCTAGACGGGCGGATCAGGAGGTCAGGAGATCGAGACCATCCTGGCTAACACGGTGAAACCCCGTCTCTACTAAAAACTACAAAAAACTAGCCGGGCGAGGTGGCGGCACCTGTAGTCCCAGCTACCCGAGAGGCTGAGGCAGGAGAATGTCGTGAACCCAGGAGGCGGAGCTTGCAGTGAGCTGAGATCCGGCCACAGCACTCCAGCCTGGGTGACAGAGCGAGACTCCGTCTCAAAAAAAAAAAAAAAAAAAAAAAGAAAATAAGAAAGGTTAAAAGTAACAAAATAAACATCTATCTCAGTAGTTAGAAAAGGACAACAAAAGAAATCCAAGCAAAGTAGAAGAAAGGATGCAGTATTCATATTTATATCACCAGAGATTAGTTATATAGAAATGTACAGTGGTAAAGATTAACAAAACCAAGAGTTGATTCTTTGAAAAAACTTACACAAATTATGAATATCTGGCCATTCTAACGTAGTTGTAAGTCAGTATTCCATCAGGGGACAGAAACTACATTGCTAATGTTAAGAGATTATTAGCTAGTAGCAGGGAATAGTCTACCAAGGGAGGTAAAGAAAACTCTAACCAACCTGGAAATAGAAGACATAGGGGCAGCTTTGAGCTGAGAGAAAGTACCCAAGGAAGGAAGAACCTTGGAAGAGGGACCCTGGCAAGGATGAGCTTCACATCTCATGGAGAGGGTGTGGCTGTGGCCCACTGCCTCTGAAAAGAATTTGCTAAATGCCACAGGCCAGATCTGGAGAACAGGAAATCATTTTCTGAGGGTGCCAGCAAAACTTACTAGGAAGCTGCCTACTGGGTGCATTGAAATACACTGGAAAACTATCCACTGAGGTGCTGCTGAAATCACTGAAGTGTGTGTCACTGGGAGTTTCTGATGCTGCTGGCTGCTGTGAACCACAGTAGCGAGAAGAAAACTCACTGGAACCAGAAAGGAAAGCCCCTTCTTACAGCTTTCTTGTAGTGCTCTCTACTGACCTAGTTTAACATTGTGCTAGCTGACAAAGGATAAATATGTACAAGGTCTAGCTCCAGTACTGTAGAGGTAGGGTGATGAAGGATGAGAGATCAATAACTGGCACACATGAAATATTATATGAAAATACAGTATACAAATTGTGGGTGCCAGTAATATCTTTCAAATATAATGTTAACTTAAAGGAGAAAATCACAGAATAATGATTATGCTATGACTCTGTTTTATACCGAGTTGAAAAAAATGTCAGTGAATTTATAAAGTATGGTAAGAACATAATTGTCATAAAGTAATTGTCATATTCCAGAGAGGGAGGAAAAACATTGTGAGCAGTTAAAGACACTTAGTGTGTTTCAGGTGGGGCCTGATTGTGCCACCTGAAATTCTCTTTCTTGATCTGTATAGTGGGTATAATATATGTGTACTTTATCACAATGTGTTAAATTATATTTATATGTTTAATAATGATATTAATATAGATACACCGGTTTTCTGTGTTTGTCTGGAATATTTTTTCTAGTTTTTATTTTCAACCATCTTGAGTAGTTAGATGTATCATACTGCTATCTAGAGAGCTCAGGGGATTTACCAAAGTGGTGACTGAAGAATGAATAGTTTTCACATGATATGGTGGTTTGGCTGTGTCCCCACCCAAATTTCACGTGAATTGTAGTTTCCATAATCCCCATGTGTGGTGGAAAGGACCCCGTGGGGGATAATTAGATCATGAGGGCTATTTCTCCCATGCTATTCTCATGATAGTGAGTGAGTTCTCACAAGATCTGATGGTTTCATAAGGGGCTTCTTGCTTTGCTCAGCACCCATTCTTGTCTTTCCTGCTGCCTTGTGAAGAAGGATGTATTTGCTTTCCCTTCCACCATGAATGTAAGTTTCCTGAGGCCTCCTTTGCCCTGCGGAATTGTGAGTGAATTAAACCTCTTTTCTTTTTAAATTTTCCAGTCTCGGGCAGTTCTTTATAGCAGCATGAGAATGGACTAATATACCAGAGAAAACACTAATTCCTTATTCTGAGATGTTATATTTTGAACATATGAATTTTTGACTGTCAGTGCTACAGCCTAAGTTTAAATTTCTTGTTGTATCAATAAATAAAATGGAACTCAGAGAGGTAAATTATTAGTTCAAGGTTACATGACTACCTGTGGCTAAAAGCTGAACTTATACAAGGTTTTCTGACTTTCAGTTCAGTGCTATTTCCATTACCCTGTGATGTTTTACCTATTGCATACCTTCGAAGAATGCATCACAACATCAAATGGAATCTAAATGGGGTAAACATGTTGACCTTATAGAGTCCCACGTATACTTTATGTCCTAAAGAGGCCCATTTTAACATGCTACAGAGAAGAAGGCTACTTTAATCACTTTTGAAGATTGTAGTCAAGCAACAAGAAACATGCATGTATTAATTTCATCTAACTAGGCTAACTTAGTGAAGTGAGGGCTGCTTTCTACTAATTTGATCCTTCCCTCCTTAGTAACTAAAATGATATGGTTTTTTGCAGGCATTTCCTTACTTCATATCTATAGAGAAGCATGGATGTAGTGTGTAAGTCCTAATGAGTGCATTTCTACAAGGTCTTTCATTTTCTTCAACCTGAGAATTGGTTCCATTCTTTAGATAAGTAGTTTTATGCAAAATGATACTACATGTTCTTTGACCAACCCCCTGAACCACATTTTACTCACTGTAGTTCTGACTTGGCTTAAGATTTTATATCTCCTTTATCTCTATGGGACAGTTCATAGCTGCCTATTCAAATAGGTTCTTTTACTTAAGAGTATCAAAAAAAAAATCACAGCCAATTTGAACCAAATATTTTTGTCTCATGAAACTTAGAACTCCAGGAAGGAAGCTAACTTCAGGTGTAGCTCATCCTGGAAATCAGACATTATTATTAGGGTACTCACTCACTGTTCTACTTGTCCCTATTTGACCTCATTCTGCATGTGAACTCTTACCATGTGCCAGTGAAGTTGGCTTCCCGCAGCCCAGACACATATTTTTTTGGAGTCCCTCTTAGCTCCAGTGAAAAGCTTTAGAAAATACTCTAATTGGCTTTAGCAGAATCATGTGACCATATGGGAAATGGCCAGCTTTGGGTAATATTCTCTTTTTCTTGTGTGTAGAGGAAGGTATGGTAGTTTGAATGAAAGCCTGTTGGGACTGTAAGGAATCAGAGACCTTATTCTCCAAAGGAAAAACAGGGTGCTTTAAAAGCAAAGAAGGGGAACCAAGGAACATATTGCTATGACTAAAATCATAGCTTTCATAGTCCATTTGTAAGGTCAAAATTACCGTTCTGGAAACATGTGTCTTACTGTAGTGCAGCTCGTGTATCGTATATTCTACACATGCACAAAGAATAATGTTAAAAATGTCGTATGGAACGAAGCATGCTTAGAAAACCTATATATTCTTTGACTTACAAGATGTTTTATATTTCATTTAAATATAAAAAAACTTGGTCTCCATAGGTGTTCTTAAACATTTTTGATGAAAATATAAATTGACATAACATCTCTAGAAAATATTTTTCCATTGTGTAACCAAAAGACTTAAAAGTCTTCTTGAGATTTGACCTAGTATTGAACTGCTTCAAGGTAATTATTCTAAAGAAATAATAAGGAACGAAGATAAAGATCATGTAGAAGAATGTAAGTTATAGGGATATTCAAACTAATGAAAATTAGAGGCCAGGTGTAGTGGGTCTTACCTGTAATCTCAGCACTTTGGGAGGCCGAGGCGGGTGGATCACCTGAGATCGGGAGTTTGAGACCAGCCTGGACAACATGGAAACCCGGTCTGTACTAAAAATACAAAAATTAGCCAGGCATGGTGGCACGCGCCTGTAGTCCCAGCTGATGAGGAGACTGAGGCAGGAGAATCGCCTGAACCTGGGAGGTGGAGGTTGCAGTGAGCTGAAATCATGCCACTGCACTCCACCTGGGTGACAGAGCGAGACTCCGGAAAGAAAGAAAGAAAAGAAAAGAAAAGGGAGGGGAGAGGAGAGGAGGGGAGGGGAATTAGGAACAGATTAAATGTCCTAATCTAGGAGAATGGTTAAAAGAAAGATGGCATGTCCAAATAATGGTGTATCATACAATCATATAAAATGGTTTTGAATCTAGTTTCTTTTTCCTGAGACAATGATTTTGAATCTAGTTTCTTTTTTTCTCAGAAAAAAAGAAACTAGATTCAAAAGCATATACTTATAATAGTTCATATTTCATGTTTGTAAATAGTTACATTTATACAGCTACACAAAAGTATCATGCTTTTCTGGGGAAAGAGATTATATGTGATTCTGCATTATGTTTATATTGCTCTAATCTAAATTGATGATCTATTGTTATAAAATTTTTAGAAAAGTCTTAGTCTACTGAAAAGTATATCCTAGTTACCTTTAGTGATTGTATTCATCATGATCAATTAAGAGTTCTAGGTGCCTTGCCAATTGCTGTGCTGCTGTGACAATATAACTCGTTCCCACAGAGCTCAGTGCAAAATAGAGCTGCTTAGAAAAGCTCCGTCACCTCTGAGTACTTAAGTGTGTTTGTCAACAAGCACGGTGTAAGCTGTTTTGATGCCTGGAAAGAGAGGGTGGAATCCAAGTGACTAAAAAAGGAGTCTGCCTTTATTTTTCCCAAAGGGTACTAAAAGATATAAACTTCTTGAGGGCAGGGTTGGTGTCTGCTGTGCCCATCAGATTGTCTGTTGCATAGGGGGTGTTCACTAAGTAGCCATTAGATGCATTATTTTCTCACTCACAGAAAGTAACCACTCAAGTAACAATACCAGATAGCTATGAAAACATCTCCTCACTCACTGCCTCTATCTTTGAAATATTTAAATGTTGGCACCTCTGAAGAGATGCTTGTCAGTTGGCATTTATAGAGACAAGCGTCATGCAACATGAGGTCTATAGCTTCTCCAGGTAACTGTCACCCTTTCTGACGGGATATGCTATGAGAAAAGTGTCATGCAAACAGCCCAGAAACAAGAACTAAACAGCACTAACATCAAACAAAAGCAGCCCCTGGATTTTCTGACAAACCAGAAATAATTATCCAGGTGCAGGCAGCATACCCAAGTTGGCATTTGTAAGTTCTTACATTCAGCAATAAATATTGGGAGGGAACCATGTCTGCAGTCTTGGGAGTGACTGAACCTTAGTTATTTGATTTATAGTGTTCCAGATCAGAACAGAAACCCCTTTCTTGCTTCAATTACATGTTGGATTCTTGGCAATATGTATAGACCAAATGGAGCTTACCTAAACCTGCTTTCCATTGACTTTTACCCTCATATTTTCTTCTACTAAGAAATTGAAAATGACTAAAGGCAGCAAATAAAACCTGTGGCCAGGACATAGCTCTGTAGTTGTTTGGCAAAGGTTAGGCACAGTGAGTGAATAACAAAAGTCAAACAATCTAGGAATCCACAGATTGAAAAGATTTAAATACATTTGTTACAGCATGTACCCAAATACCTACTAAAGAAATTACTGTGCAGGGGTGCATGCCATAGGGATACTTTGTGTATATGACAAATAAGGAAAATGTCCTTAAATCCTTCTTGGACTAAAGCCCGATACCCATTCTCTGTGTTTAACAGATTCTCAGAAGGCACGGCAGAGTTGAGCTGTCTCGGCCACTGTGTGCCAGGGAAGCATCACCTAGAGGTTTGGAACAAAATTGAGAGTGGGATCATTTGAAATCAACAGGGTACAAAGTAAGCAGAGTAGCATAGCTCCTAGTGGCACACTACTCATTGCATGACCCACATTTAAACAGCAGCTTCCTGCTGAAGTCAGGCCATAAAGGGATGCCTGAAGGAATTCTGAATAGGGTGGGGAAGAAAGGTGGGAAAGAGATGAATGCACAGTGTCTGGAGTTAATAAAATTCATTTCCTCCTAAGGCTCATGGCCATGGGATAGAGAGAAGAAGGCTGAAGGCAAAGGTAGGTGTTCCTGGGCAGGTAAGAATCATGAGTGAGGGAGAATGCATCATGCTTCTCCTGTAAGAATGCTGATTCCTAAAGGGAACTCCTGAGGACATCTGATGGACACTGGAGTCCTTGTGGCATTGTTCATGCAGGGGATGCTAACACAATGACAGACAAGCAGGCAGAATAGGGAAAAGTGAGCAAGTAAATATGCTCACCATTGTTAACGAATTGTTTGTTTTGAAACTTAATCATTTTTGAAAGGTTCCCACCTTTGAAAAGCTGAGTAATTTCTTTACAGCAGTGGTTCTCAAACTTATCTGTCCATGACAATCACCTGGAAGGCTTGGTAAAGCACGAATTTCCAGGGCTCTGTATTTAAAGTTTCTGATTACATGTTTCTGGGGTAAGACTTGAAAATTTGCATTTCTATTAGGTTCAAAGGTGGTGCTGATGGTGCCAGTTTGGGCAGCGAAACTGAAAACCACTGCTTCTAGCACACAGGGACCTGGGGAGTGTTTATAAATGACTTTGATTCAGTAAAGATCTTTCTGTCTCAGCTTCCTAAAGTATCAATTTCATTAAAATACTAACAGAAAAAGATAAGTAGAAAGTAAGCATATTAATGTTTAGTAATTCCTTGGAGTACGACAACGGGCAACTTTGCCTGTCATATATTTTGTTCTTTGGTTTCATTTGCCCCATGGGGCATATGAACTTAGATATTCTGCTTGTCTCCCCTTTCTATGGTAACCATCTCCCTACTCCTAACTCAAATAGCAGTCCAAGGTTTTAGAATCCTATGACTGTTATGTCAAGACCCCAACCCTCCCTGTAGCACCACTGCTATGCCACTGGGGCAGCAAGGCAAATTCAAAGCGAACGACTGGCAAAGATGATACATTTCTCTGGAGACTCTAATGCATTTTTTGCACAACCAGCTTAATTAAGAATCCGTGGCAATATATTAACCACAAGCTTATGGATCTCAATATGCCAATCAAACATAATGAGATAAATGCAAATGTCAAAGCACAGACTCTTTTCCTAGGAATATCAGAAGGCTTAAAGCTGTACCTCAGTCTGTTGTCAGAAAGCAATGGGAATGGCTGGGCCTGAGGAGGGCAGGGTTTGCCCACTGCAATTTAAAAATCCATGGCAAGACCTCCAAGACTGAGCTCTTACATCTCCAGGGTATGAAAATAAGGCTAAAGGCCGGGTGCTGTGTCTCATGCCTATAATCCCAGCACTTTGGGAGGCCGAGGCAGGCAGATCACCAGAGGGCAGGAGTTTTAGACCAGCCTGGCCAACATGTTGAAACCTCGTCTCTATTAAAAATACAAAAATTAGCTGGGCATGGTGGCAGATGCCTGTAATCTCAGCTACTTGGGAGGCTGAGGCAGGAGAATCACCTGAACCCAGAAGGTGGAGGTTGCAGTGAGCAGAGATTGCGCCATTGGACTTCAGCCTGGGTGACAAGGGTGACTCTGTCTCAAAAAAAAAAAAAAAGAAGGAAAAGAGGCTAAAAATGGTTGGTTTACAGCCTCACATTAAGATGATGATGATGATGATAAATCTCAAGATGCTGACCTACTTCTGAAGAATGAAGAACAGGGCTAGAAGTCAGGAGCCAAAATCCACATTTGCATTCCAGATCTGTCACTATAAGACAAGCCAAATGACATCCCTTTGAATATCTAGTGAAGTAGGAAGACTGATAACTGCTTGTTTTATAATAATGCATATCAGTAAAGGAAGTAATGGATTTAATGATATTATTTTATCTTCTGAATGACTAGGTTAAAAAATGGTTAAAATAGAGGACTGTCATCTGTTTGGTGTATCTGGCTCAGGGCCAGATTTGATGAACTTATAACGGTTGAACAACTTGCAACGTAAAGCTGGCTAACAGATGGTTGTTAACTTGAAATGTGTGTTCTGGTGGCTGAAGGGCTCGGCCTTGCTAGGATTGGTGGTGTTCGCTATTTTTATTCAATAACAAATTGAAAGCACAGTTATCAAATTTATGAGTGACACAAATTTGGAGGAGACAGCTAATATCTTCTGTGAATAAATTAACAGTGAAATATATTTTCTTTTCAACTTGGTAATAAAGTGACTATAATAAAACATATTTTAACAGAGAAAAATGTAAGGTCCTCCACCAAGACAAAAAATGACCCAGACAGCAAGTCCTACCAATAGGATAGGTGACTTAAACATTATATGCATGGAAAAAAGACTTGCTTTTAATATTAAGCATTTATGAGATTTAGCTTCTAAGAAAGTCAATGTGATTTTTTGCCTTTAACGAATTATACAGAATGACACAAGTGATAGTTTGCTGTAAATTAGCCAGATTATATCCTGAGCATCATCCTTATTTCTGGACAACACTCTTTTGAGTACAGAGAAAAGCAACCAGGTGGGGGAAGGGAAAGATTTCACATGAAGCGTGGTTGAATGAACTGAAAGATTTTAGCCCTTATACATGAAAACTAAAAGGACAATTAGAGGTCTGATTTAAATTACTTAAAACTATAGTCATGGTGAAGAGAAACTTTTATTTATTTTTGTATGTAGAGCCCTGGAAAATATAATTAGGACCAGAACTTAGGGAGGCAAATTTTAGGTCAGCATGAGAAAGAAATTCTTTCTTTTAAAAAATGTTTATCAAAATGATACATTGGTTACAGAGGCAAAAAAATGCTGCCAAACATGTAATTAAAAACTACAGTTATCTTCTCCCTCTCAACCCTAATCCTTGCTCCCTGGAGGCAACCTCTAGGGAGTTATTTTACTTAATTTCCTGGTACTCCTTCTATTTTCCAAATGTCATGCATACTCTAGTTTAAAAAATTAAATCTAATGACTTCTATAGAAAATGAGAGTTTGGTTCTCTATTATTCTCCCTTCTCCTTCTCCATTCTGTCAATTTAGTTAAAATAACTGTTTCTGCTTAAATCAATATCCAGGATGTACTTTATGTAAATAGTTTATGATTGAGACATATGAAGTATTATGAGTATATTTTCTTTCTTTTCTTTTCTCTTTTTTTAGACGGCAGAGTCTCCCTCTGTCACCCTGGCTGGAGTGCAGTGGTGCAATCTCAGCTCACTGCAAGCTCCACCTCCCGGGTTCATGCCATTCTCCTGCCTCAGCCTCCCGAGTAGCTGGGACTACAGGCGCCTGCCACCACACCTGGCTAGTGTTTTTTATATTTTTAGTAGAGATGGAGTTTCACCATGTTAGCCAGGATGGTCTTGATCTCCTGACCTCGTGATCGGCTCTCCTCGGCCTCCCAAAGTGCTGGATTACAGGTGTGAGCCACCACGCCTGGCCAACTATATTTTCTTATAGAATGATTTGTCTTCTTTGGAATTAATAACTGTTTGTTTTTTGTTTTTTCCCTTAGGTAATTTGTGTTATTTCATCCCCAAACTCTCTAGGACAGCTGCATAACTTAAATCAATACAATAAAATGCACTAGTCCATCTCTTAGCACTATTTTTTCCTATCAAAATTCTCTCTGAAGTCCTCAGCTCAGTGGCTTCCATCTTGATGTAGCTGTGGTTCGTGCGATTCCCTTTACTTCTTTTTTGACTCTTACAGTATCCTCTTTCTTGTTTTATTCCCCTATTTGGTGGAACATTTTTCTGCAGTAGTTTCTTCAGAATAAATGTATGAGAAGTAAAATTTTTGAAATGAGCATCTATTCTTCTTTAAGTTTGAGAATATTCCTGGGCTTAGAATTTTAGATTTGAAATTACATTACTTCTAAGTTTTGAAGACATTGATTTATGCTATTGTTTTCCAACTTTCAGGATCTTTGTTAAGAAGCCTAAGCCCTTACATTCATGCTGCTTTTTTTTGCCCCCCTTCTGGGAAGATTTCAGTAACTTCTCTTTTTTTCTTGTTAGTCTGAAATTTCTCAATGATTTCCGTTGGTGTAGAACTTTTTCATTCATTTTACAAGGCACTTGGGAAACTCTTGGTTTTCAGTTCTTAGAAAGTCTTTCATCTTCTTCTTCTTCTTTTTTTTTTTTTTTTTTTGATCGAGTCTCACACTGTCACCTGGGCTGGAGTGCAATGGTGCAATCTTGGCTCACTGTAACCTCTGCCTCCCAGGTTCACGTGATTCTCCTGCCTCTGCCTCCTGAGTAGCTGGGATTACAGGTGCACACCACCACACCCAGCTAATTTTTAGTAGACACGGTTTCACTATTTTGGCCAGGGTGGTCTCGAACTCCTAACCTCGTGATCCACCCACCTCAGCCTCCCGAAGTGCTGGGATTACAGGTGTGAGCCCCCATGCCCAGCCCCATCTTTCGTCTTCTTTATTAGTTTTTTTGAAAGCAAATTTCCCCTTTGTTTTTTTTTTTTTTTTTTTGTTGTTGTTGTTCTCTTTCTAGAATTCCTATTAGTCAAATGTTGTACCTTCTGAATCTTCTAATTTTCTCATATTGTCTTTCATATTCTCTTTCTTTGTATTTTGTTCTGTGTTTTGGAGAGTGCCACAAATGTGTCTTTTAATCAGTCTATCAGAGTTTTCATTTTCATTACTATAGTTTGAATTCCAAGGGACTCCTTTTTGTTTTCTGAAAGTTTTGTTCTTATAACATTCTGCTCTTTATTTTATGAGTACAGAATTTTTACCTCTTTAAACAATAAATGTTAATATTCTTTACATTATGTGTCTCTTTCAAGTTCCTTGTTTTCTCCATACATTGATTTGGACTGTCTTTAATGTTAGAGAGTTTCTTACAAAAAATGCTGTATTGAATATCCTTTCATATTCTTGGGTGAGTGTGTTAAATTTGGCTTTCTGGGAAATAGAGTCTCTGCAGCAAGTTTACTGGGAATTCCCTTGAAATCAACACCTGAGGGGGAAAATGTTGAGAAATTGAATGGGAATATGGTTGCAATCAGTTCACAGACAATCACATGGAAAGCTCTGGAGCTTGGATGTCTCCTCACAGATGCACAAATTAATTTAAGCAAGTGGGCTAGACTTATTTATCCCATACCTATAAGGGCTATTTCCAGGGAAGGGGTGTGATCTTATGAGAGTCATCTCTCTTGACCTGCGAGCAATTCCCTAAGAGGGAATCAGCTGTACTCCATAAGCCAGCAACACTCACACAGTTGACAATATCACCTCAGTCCTGAAGAGAACTCAGGGTGATACACTACAGCACCTTCTATAGAAAGGCACTAAAATGCTATCATGTAGATGAGGTGAAGCAAATGGTAGACCTTACTACAAAGTTATCATTTCAGGAGAGGGAATACCTTGAGACAGCCTCAGATGTCAGTATCAAAGGTATTTCTCTTGGGCTGGTAAATTTCCACAGATGAAATTGGGAAAGGAGATGGATAGTGGCCAGTGTACTAGAAGACCATTCAGGGAGCTCAGTATTCACTGTACAGACCTTGTCTTAGTCCTCTTGTTTTCCAAAGATGCTTCACCTCCACCATCCACTGTGCCTTGTATCTGAGTGTCCACAATCTTCACAATTTAATATCTTTAGAAAGTAAACCAATGCGCTTCTGCCTGGATGGGAAGAACAGCTTCCTGGCTTTGTAGGGTGAGGGAGGGAATCTGTGTGTCAGAGTCTTCTTACATATCCTTTAATAAATTCTCCCATATTTAGACTGACATTACAGATGTACCTGAGCTTTTTCATGGTTAGTCTTTCCCCTGGCAGGCTTAAGTTTCAAGTTTCTTTATTCCTCCAAATCAGCTTCCAAAGTTTTATTGACATTCTTGATAGATGTTTAGCAATTTCTTACTCATTTTACTTGGATTTTGGAAATAAAGAGAGGAGATAAATGAATTGTTCAATCTTCCATGTTTGACTTTAAGTTCCAGTAATTACCGTCTAAAAGGCAAAATGTGCTATCTGCACTATCTCAAGAGATGATGAATTCTCAATCACTGGAGGTGTTCGAGCAGAGAACAAATGATCACTTGGTATGCTGACAAGATTCCTGTGTCACATTGGAATTAGGAGCTAATTTTATCCAATCTTGAGTGTCAATGGTTCCATATGTTGTAGGATAAAGGGCTTTATGTCCACCAGAGAAAATGTTCCATGGAAGTCAGAACAGAATTCCATGTAGTACAACTTCCTCATTTTGTAGATGGGCTTAATACTCAAGGCCTTTTCTGACTTAGCTTCCATTTACTACTTTCATTCCAAACTCACGACATTACCCCAACACACCCTTGGATTCAGCTATACAGAATTTCTGGCAGTTTCCCAAAAGTATGATGGTATTTCATGCCTCCTTGTGTTTCCACATGCTGCTCACACCTAGAGAGCTCTTTTCCTTTTTTTGTCAAAACAACTCCTACCCGTCCTTCAAAAACTTAACCCAAGCATATCATCCTACACAAAAACTTCCCTCAGTGCCTTCTCTACGTTTTATTTAGTTGCTTCATTTTCACGTGTTCTCCACTACACTGTAAGTGCCTTAAATAGAGGAAATATTCATATGCACTTCTAGGGCTAGCACAGAACTTGGTGAATAATAACAGCTCAATAAGTCTGGTTGAATGAATGCTTGAGTGATGAATGAGTAAGAAAACTGAGTCTGAGAAATTTTAAGTGACTTAACCAACAATACAGAATTGATCATTGACAGAGTTTGTTGGAAACGTAAGAAGGGCTTTCAAATTTCCTCTAACATGTTCCTTTAATCACAAAACCTCACATAGTTTTCATTTTCTTTTTTTAAAATTATACTTTAAGTTCTGGGGTACGTGTGCAGAATGTGTGGTTTTGCTACATAGATATACACGTGCCATGGTAGTTTCCTGTACCCATCAGCCTGTCATTCTTCCAATGTTATCCCTCCCGTAGGCCCCCAACTCCCAACAGGTTCCAGTGTGTGATGTTCCCCTCCCTATGTCCACGTGTTCTCATTGTTCGACTCACACTTGTAAGTGAGAACATGTGGTGTTTGGTTTTCTGTTCTTGTGATAGTTTGCTGAGAATGATGGTTGCCAGCATCATCCATGTCCCTGCAAAGGACTTGAACTCATCCGTTTTGTGACTGCATAGTATTCCATGGTGTATATATGCCACATTTTCTTTATCCAGTCTATTATTGATGGATATTTGGGTTGATTCGAAGTCTTTGCTATTGTGAATAGTGCTGCAATAAACATACATGTGCATGTGTCTTTTTAAAATTATACTTTAAATTCTCGGGTACATGTGCACAACGTGCAGGTTTGTTACATGTGTATACATGTGCCACGTTGTGTGCTGTACCCGTTAACTCGTCATTTACATTAGGTATATCTCCTAATGCTATCCTTCCCCCCTCTCCTCTCTCCACAATAGGCCCTGATGTATGATGTTCCCCTTCCTGTGTCCAAGTGATCTCATTGTTCAATTCCCACCTATGAGTGAGCATGTGTCTTTATAGTAGAATGATTGATAATCCTTTGGGTATGTACCTAGTAATGGGATTGCTGGGTCAAACAGTATTTCTAGTTCTAGATCCTTAGGGATCGCCACACTGTCTTCCACAACGGTTGAACTAATTTACACTCCTATCCACAGCGTGAAAGCATTCCTATTTCTCCACATCCTCTCCAGAATCTGTTGTTTCCTGATTTTTTAATGATCTTCATTCTAACCGGCGTGAGATGGTATCTCATTGTGGTTTTGATTTCCACATCTTTAATGACCAGTGATGATGAGCATTTTTTTATGCCTGTTGTCTGCATGAATGTCTTCTATTGAGAAGTATCTGTTCATATCCTTTGCTCACTTTTTGATGGGGTTGTTTTTTTCTTGTACATTTGTTTAAATTCTTTGTAGATTCTGGATATTAGCCCTTAGTCAGGTGGATAGATTGCAAAGATTTCTCCCATTCTGTAAAAACCTCGCATAATTTTCTACCCACACATGCAGGTATGAAATGACCTGTCTCTTTTCTTCCTCCTTTTCCTTTTTTTCTCTGTTTTAATGTACTTCTTTCAAAATGTATTTAGTATCCTCTTTTTGGTGGGTTTGGAAAATACAAACATAAATTTCATTTCTCTGGCTCTAACTCCATTTCTCTGTTACAGATCTCCAGTCTTTCTCAAAGCTTTATCTATTATTTCTAGACTGTCTCACATTTACTCAAGATTAAGTCCTCTTCATTACTACTTTTTTCTCCCATGTATGTATCTCATCTCTTCCCTCCTTTAGGAAGATCACATGCTTGGGCCTCTCTTGCCTTTAAAGCCATTCTGTTACTTGTTACTATCCTGATGGTAAGGGTTCACATGAGAATCTTGATGTCTGTGACAAGCCTGTTGTTCCTTATTGTTTCTTCTTGCTTTTTGTTATATATCATCATATTAGTTCTAAAATAAAAATTTCTTTGAACCTCATTATCTTATGGTAGTTTTAAAATATGACTGATCATGCAGCCTCCTTCTCAGGATTCACATAAGTCGTATAAGTCTATAAGAGTTGAACTAGGAGCAAACTCAAGTGGCAGAGACCTACCCGCCTCTTTTGAGAACTCAGGCTTTGTTATTGGGCAAATTTGTCTGTGAAATTTTCTTCTTCTCTTAGGATGGGTTGTTTCCTAAGAAACTTTTCAATCCCTTACACAAATAAGCTCAAGCTGGGACTGTTCTTCCAGTCTGCTAGAAATACCCAACCATGTTTGAATCCCAGCAGTGAACATAATTTAGACTCAAGCTGTGATCATATCTATATAAGGAGAAAAAATGAATTACATATTCCAGTTGAGTATATGTATTCATAAATGGATAAGCAAGACAAACTGATCAGGGGCCATGGAATAAGCAAATGCTCTGATAATCTGTTCTGAGTCATTAATAATTTAGGAGTCAAACTTAGATCAACTCTCCCACCTACACCCCTTAAGAGTATTTGGATGAGTAGGTCAAAAGTACTGTTTGTTTTTATGTTATTTTATTATAAATAACACAATACTAAGAGCTGACGTTTATATCATTTTGCCTTGTGCCAGACAGTGCTCTAAGGGCTTTACATGCATTAATACATTTAATCCTCATAATAAAATCACATGAGATAAGAAAAATTTTGGCCCCATTTTATGAATGATAAAACTGACTTACAGAGAAATTGAATCACTTGCCCAAGATCAAACAGTTAGTAAGTGACTGAATCAGGATTTGAACCACATTTTGAACTGACTCTAGACCACAAGCTCTCAAATGCTGTGTGGTTCTGACCTTTCTCACTAATGTAAAACAATGCCCTCCAAGAAACTGTGACACAGCAATAAAGTTCACAATATGTGACACAGGGAGGAAGTAACACAACCATGTCTAAAACAAATAAGTGCTACTTTTTAGTCACTCTGCTAAAATGCTTTACCTATGTTTTTCAATTAATACAACAACTCTTTCATTTCTGTCCCTGTGATGAAACTAAGTCATTTGTCCTGTTTTACCTGACTGGTGAAACCAGGATTCTAGCTCAGATCTGTGAGAATCCGAAACTAAGATCAGAACTGCCTCTCAAGACTGCCTTCCATGTAATCTAGGAGAGACCCTTGGCTTTATTTGACTTAGCATTTGCAGTTCACAATAGTTTCAAATGATCCACATTCCCGGAAAGGTAGTACAATTAGCAATCTTAGAACATTAACACTAGCTGCTGTGCAGGCTCCAGGCCGGCCCACCATTCAGGACTGTAATTTATGGCCACTTTGTGACTCACTGTTCATATTTGTGTACAATTTAATTTTAAAAAGCATGCTACACAGGTATTTGAAAATTTGAAATTCATGAGGATCTGGGGCAAGTCTTGAACATTATAAAATGAAGTTGTACTTTCCTCCATGTTGTCTGACCCCACAGGTTTATATACATATATGTATAAACATATCTATGTTTACTTCTGTGTATAACATATGGCTTGCTACATTCAGGTTGCATTTTTTAAATGGCTGGAATGGTAAAAAGACTGAAATCCTGTTATCAGTTTTTGCTTTATTTTGTTTTGCTTTTTTTCTAGATTTATTGTTCTGGACATTCACCGAAAAATCTCAATTAAATTTTTTTATAGGTGTAGGGGATAAAAGTGCAGTTTTGGTACATGGATATATCGCATAGTGCTGAAATCTGGGCTTTTAGTGTAATCATCACCCGAATATTGTACATTATACTCATGAGGTAATTTCTCATCCGTCACTCATTAGTCTAAAAAGGGAATAAGTTATTAGTATTAGTACCATAAAATAACATCATGATATATATAACATATGCTAGTTTTACAAAAGTTCATTTGTTCTCTAAGGAGAGAATATGTATTTCACTTATTTTGAGGAATAAAAATGTTAATGACTAGAATTTAGGATAAAATTAGATGATTCCACAAGATGTCACTATTTCCCTTTCAGTGGAAATAGTTTGCCATTAAATTGTATTTAAGATATTTTAAATAAATAGAAATAAAGTAAATAATGTCCTTTTGTATGGGTGAGTCAACCAGTATAACATACTATCTACAAAGAGACATTCAAATATACAACACAACCCTGCATGTCAATTTAGATACTGGTACAGTGTAACCATCTTAGCAAAGAGCCTGATGTGTACAGTATTGATACATACTTTAAAAAGCAGGATCCAAGTACAGTTCAATGGTCTGTTTAGCTCCAAAGAAAAATGTAGATAAAAGTAATTTTCCTATTAAAAAGTAAGGGTTTCAATTATAGTCTACAAAGCCTCACAACTACCTTATTACTTGCTTCTTTATTCCTAAAATCATTGAAGCTTCACAACTTTATTGACCCAAGTATAGAGGATTAAGTCCTAAAAACACCAGAGAATGGATTTAGAGGAATGTACGGTTCCCCCTCCATTTCAATAACCAGATCAAATATGGAAGGATCAATTTGATTTTGCATAGAATATGAGGGCTAGTTTTTCCTCAAACCACTTTCATTCTCATGTCATGTTCTATTCTCCTGTCTTAATCTGTTCAGGCTGTATACAAGGTCCCACAGACTGGGTGGCTCAAACAACAGAAATGTATTTCTCACAGTTCTGGAGGCTGGGAAGCCCAAGATCAGGGTGCTGGCAGATTTGACATCTGGTGAGAGCCGTCTTTTGGTTTGCAAGTGGCTGTGTCTTCAGTGTATGTCACGGAGCAGACAGAGAGGGAGAGATCCTATTCAGAGGCTCCAGCTTCAAGATCTCTCAAAGGCCCCACCTCCAAACACCATCATATTAGGAATCAGGCTTCAACATATAAAGTTTGAAGGGGCACAAATATTCATTCCACAGCACTGTCTAGACTACCTTAGCCATAAATCCTTGAGAGAAAATAAACGGGATGGTATGGTAAAACACAAAATAGAACATTTAGAATAACTTTTCATTTTTCAGAAGCCCATATTCTTTCTACCAGACATGTTTGAAGACTTCTGTTAACTCAATAAAAATGCAGTTTGGTGACCTGATGTGAAAAGATGACATAGATTAATTCATCCAGCAAAAACTTGTTAAGCTTTGCTTTAATTCCATTGTTTTGATAGGGAGGGAAGACGTGAACACATGAAAGATAAGGTACCAGTCCTCACGGAGCTTCCGGTCTAACGAGGAAGAAAGACAACAAGGAAGTGTAATATACTCTCAGGGCAATGGCAGATGTATTCATAGGCTATAAGTGCAGTAGGCTCACAGTGAAAGTGAGGGTCTGCAGCTCATGTTCAAGAAGTCCTAGTTGCTCATTGAGTTAGTAGTTTTACTCATGACAGTTTACTTGACATTAGAATAAACCACCCAATGAAGAACATACTTTATAGATCACAAGGCACATATACATTTGTACATCTAAGATATTTATTTCAAAATAATGTTTTATTCAAGCAAAAGTGAGGATATCATTCTTTTTAGAGGTTTTTCTAATAAATTCTTATGCTTAAACCTTCCATCTCAGATTGAGTTTGGAAACACTTGACTTTATGTTCTCTACCCTAAGTAATCTATTTATTTCAATAACATAAATCTGAATGTTTCATTAGAGAAACAAATTGTGAGCAAAGAACAGTATGTTGAGGCTTCTTGTCCTTTATAGACGTCTAATAGATCTTCATATAAAACAGAGTGTTTTATAAAATAGAATTATTGGTCATCTCACTGAACTTGTATCTCTGCTGGATAATTGCATAGATTGATTAGCATTTTAGTAGAAAGAAATGACAATTTTTCTCTTCAGAAAGTAAAAAGTGTTTTAATCTTTAGTTAAGAAGAGGAGTTGTTGTTTTTGAGATAAAGTCTCGCTCTGTCCCCCAGGCTGGAGTACAGTGGTGTGATCTCAGCTCACTGCAACCTCTGCCTCCCGGGTTCAAGTGATTCTCTTGCTTCAGCCTTCAAAGTAGCTGGGGCCACAGGCACGCGTCACCACACCCAGCTACTTTTTGTATTTTTAATAGAGACGGGGTTTTACCCCATTGGTCAGGCTGCTGGAACTGCTGATCTCGTGATCCACCCGCCTCAGCCTCCCAAAGTACCGGGATTACAGGCACCCAGCCAGAGAGGACAATTTTTATTTTAAAGTTTGGCATAGTTGATATACACAGATTAGAGTTCTCCTTTAAATCTTTAGTAGTTTCAAAAACTGACAGATAATACCAGAAGTCTTAAAAGAATAAATAAAGAGGAGCAGGAAGCAAGAGGATGCCAAATTTTCCACTCTAGATATTGGTAATATTAATTATGGGATGTATATAGAACGGAGTAGTATGCTATTGTTAAAAATTATTTTGTGTAAGATTAGTTAATAAAATAAATATATTTATGGTATGCTTCAAATGAAAAATCACATTATAAAGCTAATTATTATGATTCAAATTTGTGTTTTAGAAACCCTATGTACTGTTTTGCTAATCTGTACCTCTTTAATTTTGTAGAAGTAACTTATCATATATTTGAAATAAGAAAAAAGTAGTAGCACTGGTGTTTGTGTGCCTTCTCTTTATTCTTTTTAAGATATAACTGCTCTTTAGTCTGCTTTATTTTTCATTCTGTCATTATTTCAAAGGGAGACACTCTATCCTAGAGCCTTTGTATATAGTTATCTCATGACTACCGTAGAAGTATTTATTAGTCATTTTTATTTCAATGATAACAATTGTTAATTATGTTCCTAAGGGAAAGAAAAATGCCTGAGGCCTCAAGTCACAAAATTATCAAGTACTTACATTTTTGGGGAATAAATGCCGAGATTGCATGCAAGTTTTAGTTTTCAAACTAATGTTTGTCCCAAAACCTCCAGCACAGTAAAATCCATTCCCCGTAGGTGCTTCTCAAGAGCTTCCATTGCTACTTAAACTCTAAACTGCCTTCTCCTGGCCTTCTCTCTAAGTCTCTGTCTCTTATTCTTACTAAAAGCTGCACTCTCTCTGACTGTGACTTTGATATTAATTGAAGTCCATTGTATTTCCTTCTGGAAGCTATAGGATCTCCTGTAAAGTGTTTGAGCCTACCTTGTCAGCAGTGGTGGCTGACGCACTTCTCTGATAAGTTTAATCTCACATCTCATGATTATAGAATAGTAGCAGAGTACAAAGGCAGCCAAAATATAAGGAACATGATTAATAAGAAAAATATTACCAGCAGTGCAACTTCCATGTGAAAAACTCACATGCTCACACACCACTCAACTAAGAAACACAGTTCATTTGATGCAATACTGGTGAAGATTGGAGAATGTCCCAAATTAATCCATATTTTGTTTCCTGGCTCTCATTCTTCAAATTTCAGAAGGCAGTTAATGATTTTCTTTGAATGATTTTTAAAATTTTATTATTTTGACTGTAACTCAAATTATCTGCCCTAGTATAGTGAACCTCACTTTGAGTCTCTATGTATTGGCCCAGCCATTGTTTTATGAACTGTAATTGTGAAGGGGCCATCCATTTACTGACATGACCCCAGTATACACTCTCTCCACTGAATATCACCTGAAGCCACAGCCCTGGGTACCCTGTGGGTCACGAGTTCTACCATGATTGGTTTCAAATATGAATATACAACCGTCATGACTTTTATAATAAGAAAATAATTTATAAAAGCTCTAAATGTGATTTCTGTCTTCCAATCTATAGCTAATTTTTATCATGTTTGAACATGATGGAAATTATCTTTACTCAGTGTGATCACATTTGCTTTCCACCATTTTTCTTGTTTTGTGGATTTCTACATACATACTTGTTTCTCTGTTCATGTGTTTTTGTTCTGTTTTCTTATTTTGTTTTATATTGGAACATCTAAATATTTGAGCATGGATTGAGAACTATTTCACATGGAATGAATACTTCAGGTTTGGAACATCCGTTCCTCCAGCAAAGGTTTTCTGAATTGCTCTTCTCCTTTTCAGTGTGTTTTTCACACATGAATTGAGATCTTTCACAATCTAATCACACAGAACTTTTTATCAGTTTCTGGAATGTGATATGGTCTCCTCATTTCTTGCCAACCTGTTCCCTCAGCCTGAAAATTTTTCCCTACTTCTCACTTGGCCTAACTCCTACTCTAAGTTTTAACGTTGGTTCCTTTGTTAAAGCTGTCTCTCCCCATTCCTCTCTCTCTCCAAGTCCCTCCAAAAATACACAACATAGACTTAGAAACTTCCAGAAAGAGTTTCTCTATCTGGGCCAGTTTGGGTGATTCTGTTTAGAAATCTAGACTCTATCTCCTCTGGCTGGTGGGGCTGGAGGTGACCTCCCAAAGGTGGAGATGGGTGCAGCAAGGAGGTCTTTCCAGCATCCTTCTTTCTCCTCCCTGCAGTACCCACAAGGAGGCCCCTTCTCAGCCAGAAAAAAAGATGATTACAAGAAAGATACTTTGAAGGTGGCTTAGTCAGAAAATCAGAGCAAATGTATAACCTGGTTATCTAAGAAATACAACATGAATGTCTCTTATCTGGCAATTACAGCTGTTTCAAACTTACTTTTTGATTCCTTCCCCAGTGCACTCATCATCAAATCATTAATTCCTTTTTCTGAAACACCCCTTCTTTTCTGTTCTCCAAGCCATTGGCTTAAAATGTCTCCTTTTACTTTTGTTTCTTTATGCCACCAAATATGCCATCATATAAAAATATTCCCATGAGTTACTGTTCTCCTTACTGAACTTCCTCTCGAAGCTCTTTGTTATCCTTGCTCCAAGTCCTGATTGAGTATTCCCCAGGCCTGTGGGAAGGACATCCCTGCAGTATCATCCAAGAATGCCCTGTTGGTGCTCTCAGTTGTTGCAGTTACTATTTCCTCAATCCTGTGCCTTCCTCTCTCTGGGTTTAATCATTAACAACAAAACGTTGTTATAGTTCACCCTCAAGTAGCTTCCTAAGAAAGAATACATAGGTAAAATTTCAGAGACAGCACTTGTCTGTAAATGCTTTTCTTGTGTGTTTGTGTGTGTGTGAGAGAGAGAGAGAGAGACAGAGTCTCACTCTGTCACTCAGGCTGGAGTGCGGTGGCACTATCTTGGCTCACTGCTACCTCTGGCTCCTGGGTTCAAGCAATTATCCTGCCTCAGCCTCCCAAGTAGCTGGAATTACAGGCATGTACTACCACACCCAGCTAATTTTTTTTTTTTTTGTAGTTTTGTAGTTTTAGTAGAGACAGGGTTTTGCCATGTTGGCCAGGCTGGTCTCAAACTCCTGGCCTCAGGTGATCTGCCTCGGCCTCCCAAAGTGCTAGGATTATAGGCGTGAGCCCCTGTGCCCTGTCTGTAAATGCTTTTAATCCTGCTGTCTGCTGATTAATGGTCTGGCTGGGCATATAATTCTAGGTTAAAATTTACTTCCTCTCCAAAATTTGAGTATATTCTTTATGACCTTCTAGCATTGAAACTTGCTGTTAAAATGTGATATGTCATATGCCTCTCCATTCCTTTGTAAGGTGATGTTTATTTTCTCTGAAATTTTAGTTACTCCTCCTTACTCCCATGTAAAATTTCACAAAAAAATGTGCCTTGGTGAGATCCCCTTTCCATGGGTTGCACTGGGCACCTGATGAGCCATTTCAATTGGTAGCATAATGTACATACACTCTGGGAAATGTTCTTGTATGAGTGCTTTTATGATGAATTACATTTAATATTTAAGAGTGAGGGTTCTAGAGTTCTGAAGCATTTACATTAGGTAGTTTAAAAATCTTTTTCTGCTACTCAACTTCTTATCTAAAAATTAGTATAATAGTATAACCTACTTCATAGAGGTCCTCTGGATTAAGTAAAAGAGGATGTGTAAAGCCCTTAGAATAATGTTAGTCATCCATTTTTTTATTTTAGACTTGAGTTTGAACATAGTGGATTGTGTTTTGTATGGAAGATATTATAGTTCACCAAAGAGAGATTAAGCATGACAAATCAAAGAGAAATATAATATATAATAGGGAATTTGGCTAAGGAAATGAGGAAACTGTTGCAGTTTTTAATTTCCTGGGCTTTGTTTCAAAGCGCAATGGATGAGTTAACCAATATTCACTGAGTGGAGGAAGCCTAGACTTCCAAATCCAGGCTCTTTTCACGAACTATTTTATAGGGACTAGTAAGGAAAAAAGAGGCTTCATGTACTTCTGTTTATATGAAGTCACATTTATCTAGCTGCCATTTACCACCTTGCCTTTCATGCTCATTGCAGCTGGATAGAACATTTCCAGGTGGTCTCATGAAACTTTTCTATGAAAGTCTCTTTTGATGCTTGGCGAAAGGGAAACCCTCACTTTACATAAGGACTTCACACATCTTTTAGCAATGCCTGAGGAAGAGAACATAAAATCCATCACTCAGGGACATCATTTGGATTTGTGACTCTCTCTGGAGGCCAATGTGCCCATAAAACAATGAATGGATCAGATCCATTCAAACGTGGAGTTTTTTATTTATGACAGATGTAATATTGATAATATCCTTCATTTAATAAGTCATCCAAGTATAATTCAATGCAAGTTCCTAGTATAAATTACCAGCCATATTCATCTTGTTTGACTGTTTTATAACACCAAAGAGGAGTGAGCACAACTGCATAAAAATTCCATGGTGAAATTGGAAAGGAGAGCTGCTTCTGCAGCAGGCCCAGTTATTCCCCCTTTGAGAAGGGGCACAAATCTGGACTCTGCCAGAAAGCCAGCTCATGTAAGCTCAGTTCAGTCTGACTGTGAATGATTTGTGGCCAGACAGGTAACAGTGAGGAAAGGAAGGAATTCCTTTAAAAAGCTCTGTTGACTGTGTCCTCTTTCCTTTATCGCTACACAGCTCTTTCCCACTGTTTTCCCTGGTAATGGATTTCTGCCTAAGTCACTGTGATTTAGAACGTAGATAGCAATTTCTGGCCTTTTTAGAGCATGTAGATTCCTGTGGACTAACATGACCTGAGAATAGCAAGGGAAACCTCACAAGGAATCAAACACTAAATGAAAAGAATATTTTGATGAGAGTGTCAAATGTAGACATACATATTGTATGCAGTTATTAGATGATATAGAAATAGGTAGAAAAAATCCATGTGAAATGCAGAGTTAGACCCAGTGTCCTTGTCTCCATCTCTCTTTCTATTTAGCCATCACAAACTGGCTCCATGTTACTATTAGAACTGCCTCCTCCATAGCCACCATGGCATTGTAGTGACCAAATTTTTTTTTTCACCATTCTAGCTTGATCTTTCTGTTGTATTTGACCTGAGTCATCAAATCCATCTTCTTTAAATTTGTGTTTCTAAGATACAGTATATTTTAAAACCTACTATGTGTAAATCCTCTATTTCTGAGTTTCCTTGTTCTGCCGGATTAGTCCCTTTTTTTCTGTGTAGAATCTAATTATGGATATGGGTGCTCAGGACCATGTTTTTGCCCCATACTCTTTTCTCACCATGTTGTTGCAACATGAGAAATGATCAATGTCTTTTTCAAACCATCCATGATCACTTCTGTATGAGTGATTTAAAAATTCATATGTCTACCCCTACTTTGGAAGTATTTGACTCTTCTGCTTTCTTTAGGCCTCATATGAAGTTACCCGTTGAATGATGTTTGTTACGCCTCCAAAATATCTTCAGGAAGGCAGCATGATGGGAGACATCATTGCTGAGAGAATGAGCTTGGTAGTTTCCTGAATCTTGGCTTTACTCCTGGCCCTGGCCCTTGGTAGTTGTGGGTCTTAAGGCAAAGCTGCCAAACCAGCCTGTTAAGCCCTCCAAGGGCTGTTTTGAGGATTAAATTTGATGACATCTGTAAATCACTTATTATAATTCTTAGCCCAGAATATATCCTCTATAACTTGTTCTCCTGGGTGATATACAATATGAAAGTTATCCTGTGTGATATGCTATATTCAGAAACTCAACATACTCTAAAAGTGTACATCTAAAATAGAATGTATGATATTTCCCTAGAACTGGCACCCTCACTGAAGTCTCTGTTTTAGTTAGTGGTATCACCTCCTTCCATTTCCTCACCTGAAATCTCAGTGCATGTGGCTTTCCCTCACGTCAGTACTCCATATGGAATGCTTTTCATAGCCACGTCGTTTTCTTCAGGGCTGCTTTCCAAGCCCACTCTGACATCACCTGAACTATTCCTTTTTTTTTTTTCCACGTCAGATAGGTAATGTGCCGACATCGTAACAAGGTTTGAGGAAGGCACAACTCATACATGTGCGTGACAACCCATCCACAAGCTTATGAACTAGAAAAAAGATCACTACTCCATTTTTTGCTTTGTCATTTTCCCACAAGGGTGCCAGTTTACCATCCAGCTACCCAATGTTGACCTCTGAATTTGGAATTAATTTTCCAGAGAATAAAGGTGTTCGATAAAGTGATTTTTTTAAATTTTATTTTTTTAAATTTTTTATTTCTGTAGGTTTTGGGGGAACAGGTGGTATTTGGTTACATGAGTAGGTTCTTTAGTGGTTATTTGTAACATTTTGGTGTACCCATAACCCAAGCAGTATACAATGAACCTGATTTGTAGTCTTTTATCCCTCACCCCCTTCCCACCATGTCCCCGCTGCAAGTCTCCAAAGTTCATTGGATCATTCTCATGCCTTTGCATCCTCTTAGCTTAGCTCCCACTTATGAGTGAGAATATATGATGTTTGGTTTTCCATTCCTGAGTTACTTCACTTAGAATAATAGTCTCTGTCCCATCCAGGTTGCCGTGAATGCTATTAATTCATTCCTTTTTATGGCTGAGTAGTATTTCATTATATATATTTAATTATATATGTTATATATACATACATGTGTATATATGCATATATATGTGTGTGCATATACATATATGCACACACACATACCATAGCTATATAGCTACATATATCCCACAGTTTCTTTATCCACTCATTGATTGATGGGCATTTGGGTGATAAAATGATCTCTATGTGACATTTTAACTCAAAGGTTTTATGATTCTTATTTGTTTTAGGAGTTCACATTACTACTTTTGCCAAAAATCTTAATATCCAGCTTTAAAGACATTTCCTAATTTGACTACATTTTTTTGAGCAATTGTGTCTTCCCTCAAGCCTTGGTCCTTCCTGTCACCCAACCATGCCAATGTCTTCTGTCACATGCTTGCTCCATTGCTCATACACTTTCCTCATTGTTAATTAGCTCGTTTCTCTTCTTGCTGCCGTCCATTCTTTAGGAATCTGACAGGGGAGATTATAAGTAAGAATGATGTGTGATAGATGAAGATAAAAAATAAAATAAGGTAACATCGGGCCAGGTCAATGTGTGATAGATGAAGATGAGAAAATAAGGTAACATTGAGCTAGGTCTTTTTCTGTGGTCTCTGAGGCTTACTTTCTAACGAATGAGGCCTTCTTATTCTTATGAAAGGCATTATGACTGCTGGCAGCCCTATGTTTACATCCTTCAAGGTGTTAAATCCCATGGAGAACCCTAATTGACTCTGATTGGTTCATGAGACTATTGTTGCTGTTGGAAGAATGGTCCAGTCCACTCTGAATGACTAGGCCTGGTCAATGTGTTTTCCAGTTGGTGGTAGGCGGTGGGTTTTGTGGCTATAACCAAAGTGAAAACAGTGCATTACCAGAAGTAGGAAGGGCTATTGCACTAACCAAAACAATTGATGTTCACTATAGTCTCTACAGGTTCACTTGACATAATATATCCCCCCAGTATGTAAACATGTACATAAATATATTCATTCACTGATTCAAAGACTATAATATGGTCTTGTCTACCTGAGGCAAATGTCCAGCTATTCAGGATTGCAGCAGACAAGGGTGGATGTCTAGTACATATCTACACCCCCACTCACCTTTCATAAAGCAGAGTATCTGCTAAAATGCTGCTGCTCAGTCACTACAATTCCCACCATGAGATTAGCTCCTGTAAATGGAATATGAGTAGAGGTGTTCCACTCCCAAGCCAAGATGATTAAGAAGCAGATGATGTGCCTTTCTCTATTTTTGCTTTTCCTTTCCCTCAGTTGGAAGCAAAAGTCATGGAACCTTTAGGTGCTGGCAGCGCTATACCCTGAGTCATCATGTGGAGTGTTATGTGCCAAACATTCTCACTGAATTGTGTAAAGAAAAAAATATGCTTTTATTAAGTCACCAATATTTGGGTATTCATCTTCTGTAGCAGCTAGTGTTAACCTAATGAAATGGGAAACATCCACATAACTGACATCACTCAGAGAAAAGAAAAAGGTGATTGTATTAAATTGACAATAGCATTGATCTTCTTCCTCAATGCATAATAGAAACTCCCTGAAGGCAGAGACTTTCCCTGTTCTCTTCAATGTTGTATCCCAAATACTAGAACAGCTACTGGCACATAGTAGGTGCTCAATAAATATTTGTTGATGAATGATGTAGTAATTTTTTTAAATTGCTGCATGAAGAATTACTACAATCATAGTGGCTTAAGCAACACACATTAATTATTTCACAGTTTCTGTAGGTCAGGAGTCTGAGAATGGCTGCTATAACTTGGTCCTTTGCTCAGGATCTCACAAAGCTACAATCAAGGTATCAGCTGCAGCTAGTTTCTCATCTGAGGCTCAGTGACCTCTTCCAAACTCATATTGGCAGTATTAATTTTCTCAGAGCAGTAGAATCTGTGGTAGTGTACTTCTTCAAAGCCAGTGGGAAAGAGAGTTCCTTACCTCTAGACCCTCGTTTCGATGGGATTTTTAGTAGGTGAGCTGGTTTAGGTTAGGCTCACCCAGTAAACATCTTGTTTTTAATTAACTTACAGAAAACTGATTATGGACCTTAATTACATCTGAAAAGCCATTGTATTCTCATCATAAAATGTAAGCTAATCAAAGTAGTGACTATTTTAATACCTTTTCCATATTTTCAGAATATGGAACTTAGAAGCAAGTTCTAGGTTCTGCCCATATTTAAAGGAGGTTATTATACAAGGGTTTTACTCACTGTGAGTTATTTTAGAATTCTGCCTACCTCAAAGGACAAAATATTTTGAAAATAATGCTTATACTTTAAAATGTGGATATAGAACATTATTTTATTTTATTTTATTTATTTGTTTTTGAGACAGAATCTTACTCTGTCACCCAGGCTGGAGTGCAGTGGCATTATCTCAGCTCACTGGAAACTCTGCCTCCTAGGTTCAAGGGATTCTCCTGCCTCAGCCTCCCGAGTAGCTGGGATTACTGACATGCAACACCACAGCTAATTTCTTGTATTTTTAGTAGAGATGGGGTTTCACCATGTTGGCCAGGCTGGTCTTGAACTCCCGACCTCAAGTTGATTCGCTCGCCTCGACCTCCCAAAGTGCTGAGATTACAGGCGTGAGCCACTGTGCCCAGCCTAGAACATTATTGTAAAATAGAGATGATGACTACTTGTAAACTTGTTATAATAAAAATCCAGTATTTTTAAAGGTTTACATTTAAAAATGATTTTAAGAAATTAGTAAAATTATGAACAAGTGATATTCAACTGTCTTGCATTTTTATGAGCCTAGGGTAAACATAATATAACATATTTACATAGAAACATATTCATACTACTGTAAGAATATTCTAATAAGATAAATTTTTACTAAATTATAGTTAAAAATTCATGTTCAGAGATAGTAGTATACTATAGATACTAGTATCCCAAGTATTTCTAATAGTAGTGGTAGTAGTAATAAAAAGAATAATGGAAACAAAGTATTCTATTGATGTTTGATATTAATATAGCAGATAAAGTAATTATTAAATTATATTTGCTGTGTTGCTGTTAAAACTGGAGAATCTGCCATTTAAAAATTTACTGGAACTTCATTTCTGCTTTCCAGGGTGGAATTTTCTCTTCCTCTCTTTGTGGTGATCCCCCACTATACTCTGGGAATGTCTGCGTTTGTGGGCTTTTATTCATACTTATGGAAAAACACCTACATTTTCTTCTTGAGAAAGTGTTAATCTCCAGAAAGCAGCCCACGTGCAGACACTTGAGATGGAGCTAATAAATGTTGTCCTTGGTCATTTTGTTTTGATTAAGATTGCCTTTGTTAGCATTATTGTTTCTTCATTTGTTCTTAGGGAATGTCTATGTTTGTGAGTTTTTCTATGTAAGCATGTACTCATAAAATTCTGAAAACAGAAATGAAGCTTTGTTGCCTGTCTTGGTTCCTTGACAACATTGAAGTTTTCCAATGCTTAACATGCGACACTAGGAAACAAACACAGGTGATTCTGTATTTTGGGATTGTCCTGAAAGGAGCCTAGGGTGAGACTAATGCCTGTGAGTAGGGGGTGGAGTTCTCCCTAAGAAGAATGCATGATCCCCGTGAAGCAAGCTGGGGAGAGGTCAATCAAGGGCAGAAACTTGATTGGAAATCAATCAAGAGATTGGGGACACCTGGGGGAGTCAGGTGGACGGAAAAGCCATTTCTTTTCTTTCTCACCTCGGGGAGTTGGTGTCTAGACTGCAGAAGAAGATGTATACTGTACTTAGGAAGCTCTCCTTGCCTCTTTGCCAGAAGGTAAGCTGGACTTTATAAAAGAGAAGAGACAAGGAATGGCAGGAAGGTTGATTTTCACCACAGTGACGCAGGTCAAGATCTAAACAGGAAAAGGTGTCAGGAGATGACCGACATGTGGCTTGGGACTGTATATTCGAAAAGCAGCCACAACCAATTTCAAGTTTTCTGTGTGATATAGTTCCTGTCCCTGGTTTCTTTTAGTGAAGTCTTATTAAGCATTACATAGCGCAGTTGTGCTTTAGAGAATTGAGGGATGAGCTTACCATTACACTTGCAGTAAAGCTTCTATAGGGGAGAAGCATCGCCACCCTGAGACGTACGTGAAATGAAACTCAACTCAGAATTGGGGGGCATGGTCCAGCATTAGATTGGGGTATTCCAAGTGACCGGTGAGTTCCAAAATATAATTTGAGAGCATGTAACAAATGGTATCAGGATTCCCAGAGGTAAGGGGAGAAGGAAACCTCATAAAAGAGTGTACAAAATTACATTTGTAACAAAAAGTAAAAAGGAAGTGCTACTTCATTCCAAAGTCTTCTGAGGCCTGGAGCATATGCATTAAAACAGTTTTCCTTTGTTCAGCTTTTCTTGTTCTTTATCCAGTTCCTGACAAAGCAAATGTGTTCAATTTCCCACTTGTAGATAGAAACATTTACAGTTTTGTCTTTCCAGTGAAGGCCTTGATTACACTTGAGTAAAAGGCGATAGGACAAGAGGAAGAACAGTGATGTTAGAGCATATAAAGAATAATAATAACTTAAAATTGGAAATACTTTTTTTATAAATTAATTTCTGAACATATGTTAATACATTATATATGTGTTAATTTTATGTATAAAACAAATCCAACTGTACTTACGAATACCTATCAGAATCCCAAACAGTTTGAAAATACCGAATATAGTAAAACTATCACAATGTCAACTAAAAATTTCTATTTGATTAAAAATTATTATGAAGATACAAATACGTTCACAAGCATAAATTTGTTTGATTTGGGATTGTGTACATCTACCTTAGATTGAGATAACTTTTGAAAATATGAGAAAATTAATCTGAATAGCAGGCAGAAGAGGTTTATTTCATACCATCCATTCCTTTCTTCCTTCCCTAAAAGATTCTTTGATATCTCCTCCGAGAAAAAAATCGGAAGGAACCTAGAAAACCTTGTCATGCTGTTTAAGGAATGACTGTTAGGCCAGCCAACACAAAGAGTGGAAAAGAAAATGCTTGAATGTAGGGATGTAATGAAAATGATCTGGCTGATCATAGAAATTGCAGGAAGGATTCTCTCATGAGATGGGAGGTGAAGGATTTCATTTCTAAGCTTCCTTTCAGCACTTAAGATTCTATAAATTTGACACTCTTGTCCACCATTACTTGCTGAACTACACTGGAGTAGGTTTGGTTGTTTAGTTATTAATGTGACTGCCATCTTTGCTTAGCACCCTTTATTCCTTGTACATTTTTAAACCTTTCTTTTACTCGACCAAATGCAAATACATGTACTTAGATTCTGCCTACACATCAGTAACATTCAAAAGAAAATACATACTTAATCATGCAGGTGCTTTTTCCAACATGACACTAAACATTTGCAAAAAGGTGATATTCTAAACACTTTAGGGGACAGTGATTGAGTTGTAGCTATACTGAGTAGCTTCACACTGCCATGTGAAAGCACATGGCAGCCCTGTGATTCATTTAATCTTTGAGGATATGAATAACAACAAAGAAGTCAGTGATCTGGGCTGCCAATTTCTTGTTTAGTTTTTACTTTCTATGGCTTACAAAAATATTTCTTTTATTTCATTTAACCTCATCATAGAAGGATAAAATTGGTATTACTAATCTCGTTTTATAGACAGGAGAATTGAGGCTTAGGCAATTAAAGCATCTAGCCCAAGGAGACCTAACTAGTTAATGATGAAGGAGAACTGGTTAATGAGGAAGCAGAGACTTGAATTCAAGTCTTCTGACTTCAGGATTTATTTTCCTTTAGCATCAGATACTGGTTTTACTTTTCTGGAAAACAGGTTTTAGAGTTTATATCTTAATTTTTAAATTTTATTTTATTTTATTTTATTTTATGTTGAGACAGTCTCACTCTGTTGCCAAGCTGGAGTTCAGTGGCACGATCTCAGCTCACTGCAACCTCCGACTCCCTGGTTCAAGCGATTCTCCTGTCTCAGCCTCCCGAGTAGCTGGGATTACAGGCACACACCACCACGTCCAGCTAATTTTTGTATTTTTAGTAGAGATGGGGTTTCACCATGTTGGCCAGGATGGTCTCTATCTGCTGACCTTGTGATCCACCCACCTTGACCTCCCAAAGTGCTGGGATTACGGGCATGAGCCACTGTGCCCAGCCTATGCCTTAATGTTTTTACACCTTAGTGGAAATGGTTTGAATCAAAATTATCAAATGCAAGGAAAACACTTATGGTATTACTAGAATATAGCAGAATATAATGTATGATTGCTTAGTTTTATATTATTTCTGTAACTTTAAATAAAGGAAAAATGCTTGATGGTGTCCTTTTCTGATTAAAAAAAAAAAAGTTTTCTGTTTCCTTCTCTGAATCAATTTACCATGCTTTCAGTATCACAACAGTTTTCAGTTGAGATTTTATTTATAAAGGTAGAAGCTTCTTGAGACAATTCCTTTTTGTGGTCGATAAAGCATTTCCCGCTCCTCCTTAACAGACTACCACTGGACCTGAGAGTGGTAAAAACTGTCTCCATATGCCAGAGAGTCCTCTGTAGCTTCTGTGAAGAAGCAAGATGCCTTTTGGCGGAGACAAAGTATATGTCATCTTCCTCCCAATCTTTTGTTAGGCTAAATTTGAGGGACTAGAATATAAACATTTTTCAAAATATTGATTAATGTGGTTGTTTCTATGTTAAAAAATAAATTGAATCAGTTGTTTAGCATCAAGTGTACAAAAGAAATTACGTTGATTTTTTTTCCCCACATGTCAGTTGGCTGTTATGGTAAATATTTTGGCACTGTATAGACATTAACATTGTCTACATGATGCCAAAATGATGTGTTGACAAAAGAAAAATGCAAATAAACTAGGTATATAATGTTTTATAGCTACAACTGTATTTTTCCTGATGTTATGTATTTTTTTCTAAAGCAGTATAATTATATGATGTTTTATAATTTCTTATGGATATAAAATTTGGGATATTTTTCTTGATTTTAGGAGGAGTCAGAATTATTAAGAGCCTATTTACTCATTTAGGCAACTAATCTAAAAATTGACTTCATATTAAAGACTGACTTACAATACAAATTTTCTATAAAATTATGCTATGCTGGCCATAGTGAATTAAATAAAAATTAAGACAATAAGTAAAATATACACATATAAAACGTATCTATGATAATAGAATGAATTAACAGTAGAATTTTGGCTCAGACTATTTTTATTTATGAGTAAAATAAGAAATATAGTTAAATAATAGGGAAAACAGTATAATTAGATATTTCTTTAGGAGTCACTAGAATATATAAACACAAAGACAAATCACTTAGCATATACTTAGCACAGTTATAGGGGCTGTGAGGGACACCCTGCTTTGATTGAGGAAAATGTAATATTTATTAAACAATGTTGAAAATATACAGCAGAATATAAGTGCTAAAATACATTCTATAATTGCTTTAGGGGTACCAAGGAAAAAAAGATTGATGAAGGCTGTGTTGAAGAGGTGGTGTTCCAGCTGAGCCTGAAAGCAAAGGTCAAGTTTGAATTGATAGAGGTGAGAAAGGAAGACATTCCAGATGAGAAGGGCAACGTGAGGGAAATCCTAAGGGTGAAAGTAAGCAGGGTGTGCATTTCCAGATTGTGTGTGAAAATGTAATACCGAGTGCCTTTATTTTAGACATGGTTCTAGAAAATATCTTGAATTTCCATCTCCTTTCTGATTTTGCAGACCTTGTCTTTATTGAAGTGTTGGAACAGTATTAGTAATAACGTTTATTAGACAATAATGAAAAGAAGAATGATATCTCAGTAATCCCGTCATATTATTTGTCTAATCTGCACTTATAGTTCTCACTGTCAACATATATTAATAAACAACCAGCCTTAAATGCTGTTCTCTAACTCCATTACTTCAATAGTGCTTTACAAGTAATGTGTTGAAGAGACCATGGTCTTAAGATTTAAAATCATGATGTAATTCAGCTAGATTTTGAGGCAGAGGTGGAGAAAGAAGGGCTGTTCAAAATAGCATGATGAACTCTGGTCTTCCTATTGGGTACTTGTAAGCTTTTCTCTAGGTTTCTTGCGACAAAATTTTTTTTTTTTTTCCCAACTAATGGGCAACTTCAGACCCCTGTATATTTATGAAACAACTAATGAGCAACCCCAAACACCTGTATATTAATGCTGTATGTGTGAGTATAACAAGAGACATTTTATCTGCATGCAGATAAAATGATATGGTTAGGCTTGGTAGTCCCCATCTAAATCTCATCTTGAATTATAATCCCCAGGTGTTGAGGGAGAGACCTGGTGGAAAAGGATGGGATCATGAAAGTGGTTTTCCCCTTACTGTTCTCGTGATAATGAGTTCTCACGAGATCTGATAGTTTTATAAGCGTCTGGCATTCCCCGTGCTTGCACTTCTCTCTCGCCTGCTGCAATGTTAATACGTACCTGCTTCCCTTTCCGCCATGATTGTAAGTTTCCTGAGGCCTCCCTAGCTATGTGGAACTGTGAGTCAATTGTACCCCTTTCCTTTATAAATTACCCAGCCTCTGGCATTTCTTTATAGCAGTGTGAAAACAAACTAATACATAACATTACAGGTATTTGGAGCTTTATAATCAAAGAAAAAAGTAGGGAAGAAGTAGAAATAACTAAATAGAGAATGATTTATCAGGAGAATAGAGTGAGATCTGCTAGAAAATTCCTTAAAAAAAAGTGCAATAGGTGAGAATATTTTTTGGTAGTTCACAAAGCAACTTTTCACTTTTAATAGTTATATATTGAATATACATTAGTATACTACAAAATGAGTGGTGTGTGTGTGTGTTTGTGTAATAAGCACAGGAAAACCAAAAATAGTGTGGTTTTTACATTGTGGTTCTCAAACAGTAACAGTATCACCTGGGAGCTTAGAAATGCAAATCATCAAGCACCACCGCAGATACACTGAATCAGAAACTTTGCAGCTGAAGCCCAGCAATCCCTCCAGGTGATTCTAATGTGTACTAAAGTTTGAGAACCACTAATTTGATGAATATATAATTGCTTAGGGTAAGGCTAAATTAAACATTATTTAAATTTAATTAAAAAATATATTTTGGTATATAAGTGGTAGTTTAAAAAGATAAATATAATGAAAGTAGCATTTGAGTTACTGAAGTTAAAAATAGTGCTCTCCTTTGTAGTACTGTAAAAACTGTGGCTTGGCAGAAATTACCATGAGGAACAAATAAGAAAATGAGGAAAAATAATGAAAGAAAGAAGGAAGGAGATGGGATTTAATGTCAACTAACATGTATCAGTAAGAAGCATGTGGAAGATCCTTTATCAAAATATTCACTAAGTCATTTGTTGGGACTATTTTATCTAATGTTGAATATCTGAACCTCATTATTACAAATAGTCCAGTTAAAGATAGCAGAGCAGAAAAATCCTTGACTTTATGTCCCAAGCACAGAAGCACTTCCCAGATGGCATGAATTAATGGACATTTTGTTTGTTAAAACACCAAATGTCTAAAAGCAAATTAGAGTCATTTGGGGAAAAAAAAAAAAACAAAAAGAAAACAAAAAACCCATCCTTAGTTTTCTTTCTATTTGGCAGTAATCCAGTTTGAATTTTTCTTGTGCCACTATCTATAATCAAGGAATGTATGTAAACCTCAGGGGATTATATTCTCCTTCACAGAGAATGCCCAAGATAGGTTATTTCAGCCTCCAATGTGAAGCAAATGTGAAATTCTGGTTTTTTTTCTAGACTTAGATTTAATAATCTAGTACCCGAGTTCATTTTATCATGCAAGTGCCTATTGGTAAATTTAATAAATCATAATCTTTAATGATGTAATTTCTGGACATAGAGCATATTAACTCTAAAGAAGTAAATATCAGGCATTAAAAAAAGAATCTTAGTGTAGGCTTTGTCTCTAGTTTATACTAGCTCTGGGTTTAATGACATATTTTATATATTGAGCATATATTTCAAATTCTGGTAGCTAATCATATTATTCAGTGGCTATAAAACCCACTTTTGTTGTATATTTATCATTCAAGTATTCTACTACATGCAATAAGAAATAACCAATCAATATACATACTAGAAATATCAGAAGAGAGTAGCAAGCATTAGCAATCCTTCACTTGGGAAGAGGTAAGAGTTCAGAAAGAGATTTATGTCATGAGTAGGGCTTGAAAAAAGTAGAAAATGGAGCAGGAACACCAAATCACCAAATGAAACCTTCAGTACTCCACATGTCACACTAAGCACAAGGAGGAAGCTGTGGTCCATCATTGGAGAAATTTGAAGTTGGTGGTGCACTGAGATAAATACAGCAACTACAAAACTCTCATCCATTTCAACTGCTGGTGAGACTGACTCAACTACCAACACTAACAGTCTTAGAGAAGAAGAGATATATCAATTTCTGGGTACAAATAATAGTTACCTCAGTCTCTACTGTTTCTTCACACACAATGTTTGATGTTTATTCATATCTACTTTCATTCCTGTTTTTGTTTTTTCCTCGTGTGTGTGTGTGTGTGTGTGAGAGAGAGACAAAAAAAAGACCCATTGGCAAGAAGACAAAATAGTAGAAATAGAAATAGAGATATCTCAGACGTTGGAAAATTTCAGCAGTCTTTGAAATAACTATGTTAATATTTTTAAAATCTAGCAAAAATGTAGATAAAATTTAATAGAATATCAGTAGAAGACTGGGAAGTATAAAAAAATAAATTGAAAATGCTTAACAGAAACAAATAATTCCTTTGCACTTATCTGCAAACTAGACAAAGAAGAGGAAAAAATCAATGAACTTGAAGATAAGTCATTTGAAATAATTCAACTCGAAATGCAAATAGGAAAAAGAGAGAAGAAAACAGAATTAAACATCCAGAAATATGGGACACTATCAAACTCTACAAAATACCTAGACTTGACATCCCAGAATGAGAACAGGGAATAGTGAGAACCCAACAATTCATGTAGAGTTACAGGCCAAGAATTCATCAAAATTTACTAAAGTTAACAAACAACAGTTCCAAAAATCTCAAAAACCCCTAGCAGGCTAAATATACCTAGGTACATCATAATCAAACTGCTTAGAAACAAAAATAAAGAAAAAATCTTGAAAATACCCGAAGAAAAAAAGAAATATATAGAGAAGAACAAAGTTAATAATGGCAGTAGACTTTTCATCAGAAAGCTAGCAAGAAAAAACAAAACGAAGAGAAAAACAATGAAGTGACATATCAACTGGGTAAAGAAACAAAACAACTTGTCAAGCAATAATTCTATACCCAACTAAGTCCCTTTTAAAAATAAAAAGTATGTAATTTTTCACATTAAAAACAAAATTAGAAAATTTATCACTAACTTACCTGTACCACAAGATATGTTATTTAAAATAAGTCTTATAAAGGACAGAAATAATATGAGGTCAGTTGGAAATCTGTGTCTATGGAAAGGAATGGATATATCCCAGAAATGGTAAAAATTTAGACAAATATAGAAGAGATTTTTTTTCCCTTACTTTTGACCTTTTTAAAAGATAAATCATACTTTATAACAAAAAGAATAGTAAAATATTGTGGGGTTAATAACCAGTGTAAAAGCAAAATATATGACAGTAGTACAAATGATAGGAAGGGAGAAATAGAAGTATACTGTTGTAAGGGTCACGTGTTGTGCGAAAAGTGGTATACTATTGTGTGAAGGTAAGCTGTGATAAGTTAATGCATATTGTAAAATGCAGAGCAACAATTTAAAAAATAAAACAAAGATATATGGCTAATAAGCCTATAGTGGAGATAAAATGAAATTATTGAAGTGCTCAATTCAAAATATGGCAGAAAAAGAGGAAGAATGAAACGAAGAACAGATGGAATACTAGATAAGAAATGGCAAGATTTAATCCCAACCATATTATAGATTTAAGCCCAACCCTATCAAAAAGTGTATTTGATATAAATGGTCTAAATACTGAAATTTACATGTAGAAATGGCCAAATTGGATTTAAAAAACAAGCTCAAATATTTACTATTTATAAGAAAATTATTTTAAAATAATGAAATATGTCAAAAGTAAAAGGATGGAAAATGTATACCGTGAAGCACCAATCTAAAGAAAAATGGGTATTAACAGAGATAAAGAAATTGCCCATCCTGGCTAACACGGTGAAACCCCGTCTCTACTAAAAAATACAAAAAAACTAGCCGGGCGAGGTGGCGGGCGCTTGTAGTCCCAGCTACTCGGAAGGCTGAGGCAGGAGAATGGCGTGAACCCGGGAGGCGGAGCTTGCAGTGAGCTGAGATCCGGCCACTGCACTCCAGCCTGGGCGACAGAGTGAGACTCCGTCTCAGAAATTGCATGGTGAAAAAGATCCATTAATCGGGAAAACATAACATTCCTAACAATCCTAAAGGTAAAATTTGAATCACCTAATAATGGTACTTCCAAATACATAAAGCAGAAACATGGTAGAACTGCAAGGACAAACAGACAAATCCACAATTATAGTTTGGATTTTCAACACTCTTCTCTCAATAATAGATATAATAAATAGGCAAAAAATATTTAAACCTACAGTGGATATTGTACTTTTACTTAATAGTAAAAACCTATCCAACCATATCTAGTCAACATTGTTAGAGGTCATAGTCACTTCAGTAAGTCAAGAGAATGCATACTGATTGTAAAGAAATACTGTGAGCTCTTCACTCACTGATGATATGATTGTTAATATAAAAAAATCCCAAATGTAAATTTATAAAAACCTAACACTAAAAAGTAGTAAGCTACCAAGGCCATAAAATTTATAAAGTTAATATTTTAATACTCAATTGCTTTATTTATATGCTAGTGATAAATATTTAAAATGGAAAATTTTTAAAAAAATACCCTATCCAACAGCATCAAAAAATATGAAATTTCTCTCATCACTTCAATGAAATATATGCAAGACATGCACTTTGAAAATTATAAAACATTTCTGAAATTAAAGAATATCTAAAGTAATGGAACTATATAATGTATTTATTGCTTGACTCAAAATTGTTAAAATATTACTTCCCAAATTGATCTGCAGATCGAATGCAATTTTATTCAAATTCAAATCAGGACTACTTTGGGGAATTGACAAGTTTATTCTTAAATTTGTATGAAAGCATCAATAATTTAGAATAGCCTATACAATATAGAAAAGGAGAAAAAATATCTGAGCACTTACACTGCCTATCAGTGAGTTAGCAGTTAGCTTTACTTAGCACAAATCTACATTAGTAAAGACAACGTGGTATTGGCATAAGAACAATCATATAGATCAATGGAACAGAATAGACTACAGAAATAGACTCACATATGTTAATTATCTTCAAATTAACTTGATAAAATAATTCAATGGGAAAAGAATAGTCTATTCAACCAACAGTGTTAGTATAATTTGATATCTACATAAAAAATACTTTGACAATTAAACAAAATTAACATTATGAACCATAGACCTAAACATAAGAAAAGCTATAAAACTTATAGGGGAAGACAAGAGAAGCTCTTTGTGACTCTGTTAGCCAATGATTTCTTGGTATCGGACCATTTGTCACATCTTTGTAGGATAGAACCCTGTAGAGTGACTGATACATAGTAATATTGAAGAGAAACATACTCAGTATGTAAACACATTTTCAGAAAGTTTTGAAAGCTGATTTGAGTAGTATGAACCCTCAATTATGCTGGCCTTTTGCCTAGAACCTTCATAAACTTTTGCATGTTGGAAACTTTTGCCCCTTATTTGATTCTGGAAATTCAGAATTTCTATATTCATTTGACAATTGGGACACTCTCTAACAAAATATTACTCTATTTGAATGACATGTATTTCTATGGCTCCTTGAGGTCCCCAAATTTCCAGGAATGTTTTTCTAAGTCATCCTTGACTTCATGATGGAAAATACTGGCATATCACCTAGGTCATGTTTTGGTTGCGGACATGGACTTGTGTATGAGAGTCATTAGGTGGGTGCCAGGCCTTCTGTGGGAATCATGTGATTTACAGATCCTGCTCTTGCTCCTTTTTCTTTCTTTTATTCTCTCATTCATTTACTTGCTTCTACCTCGTTTTGATCACCTTCCTATTTTATGAGGATAAGAAGAAAGACAAGGTGTGAAATATGAGAAGGGAAATGAAAGAGAAGAGAATAATTAAATGCAAGAGAATAAAACATGTAGATACATAGAATTCTGGAAACAGGATGATAAATCTTTCAAGGAAGAGTGAAATCCAAATAAAATTGTTAAAAGCTCCATCTGTGAACATACAAGCTAGCCAGAGGGTGGGGTTGAATTTGGAAGTATTTGGGTTTTTAAAGTCTTCCTATCCATGAAATAATGTACAAAGTAAACTAAAATATTTTATTAGACATTGTTAAATGTCATTGAAAATCATGTTCTAGGAAAATGTTTTTTGCTCCAAACAACTTTGTAGGTAATAAAATTTCAATCTAAAATCTAGAAAAGCCTTTACAAGTTCTAAAGATTTTCATAGAACCTCAGCCATCTTTAGTTCTCCCTATTGAGGATGTTGCACATTTTTGGAATTGATTCAGAGAACAGTTAAGCACCATCTGTGTGCCATTTACAGTAGGAAAAAAAGTATCTTTAAACTATTTATATTCTGAGATTTTTTTATGCTTGTTGGACAAAGTAGAATCAGTTCTGGTTTCAGGAAGCAACTTGGCATAACTCAACTTAAAAGAATGAAAAACTGATATAAAAGCCTTGCTAAGGACGATATCATAATAAACACATGTGCTTATTATAAAAAAATGCATACAATTACAGGTTATCTGGTGAAGTTGTAGGAATCTTATTAATAGGCTTGAAGTGATCATTAACCTATGGGTGATCAACAGAAACTAATTCATAGGCTTCTTCTATATGATGTGAAGTATTTGTTTTCAAATGGTTATAATGATTCAAAGACATGACATGTCAGGCAGTAATCATATAATCACATAATCCATTAAGCAAAATAGTTCAAGGTTGGCATACAGTCTCAACTGTAAATTATAGTTATTCAAATACTTTATAGTTACATTTTAACATGAGAGGTACTTTTTAAAATTAAAAATATTAGAAGCAACTTACTTTTTTTCTTTTTTCTTTTCTTTTCTTTTTTTTTTTTTTGAGAAAGAGTCTTACTCTGTTGCCTAGGGTGGAGTGCAGTGGCAAGATCTCTACTCACTGCAACCTCCACCTGCTGCGTTCAAGTGATTCTCCTGCCTCAGCCTCCTGAGTATCTGGGATTACAGGCTCCTGCTAACATGCCCGGCTAATTTTTGTATTCTTAATAGAGACAGGGTCTCACCATGTTGGCCAGGCTGGTCTCGAACTCCTGACCTCGGGTGATACACTCTCCTTGGCCTCCCAGAGTGCTGGGATTACAGGCATGAGCCACTGCGCCCGGCCAAGAAGCAACTTACTTTTTAAATGAGACACAAACTATGATAACTGTACACAGACACAGATGAACTCTTTAATCAAGTAACATGTATAAAAGGAAAATTTGATATATTTAATATCTGTATCATTCAATAGTAAATAGAAATATAGCAGTTCAATTACTTGTTTCAATTATTTTTATTTATACATAGCTCATGTAAAATCTCAAAGTTTCCCTTTCAGTTTTCTAGTTCTTCAGTGACTTGTATTTAATGGATGGCTTGCATTTCATGAATGGATACATAAGTGGCTATATTTTTTTCTGTTTTAGCATTTATTTATCCTCACTATTATATTACCATCATCCTTGACAATTCAAGAATATAGGCAGTGCATAATACCATAGACTTTCATTGAATCCCAGAGCCTCGTCAATGGTTAGGATTCTATAACACAAACACTGTGTCTGCCACTTGTACTGAGTGTTGGATGCACAATCTAAACCTTAGAAGGAGCTCAAGCTTATTCATTCCTTGAAGCAATGTGCTGACTGGGTCATGGCTAAGGAGACCTAGGACCTTGGTTCTGGAGTTGCATCTTTATGTGCTAAGAACAAGAAGCCTTTGTCTCCATATGAAATGGAATTTTGGTATTCTTAACTCCTTGATTTTATTTTTATATTTGGAGTATTTTATCTTTATCTGATGAGGCATAGTGGGCTTTATTAATAAAAACAGAAAAAAAACCAAGGGGAAGAAGAAATTGTCCTAGACAAGGTACATTTTTTCTTGTTTGGAAAAAATATGTCCTTGTATATCATATAAAGTCCAGCGTACTTTCTAATGGCCAAGTATTCCATATATAAACTTGCAATACAATGTATTAATAGTAGTGATAAATATATGACATTTTCTTAGACTTTTCCTTTGTACCCATCTGTTCAGGACCTAGTTTGTGTGATTGGTCAAATATTCAGGTTGTCAGGACTTTGAATCTTACTCTACCTTGAAGACATATCTAATCCTGAGATTACTTTTGGTCTCCTCATATGGTTTCTTTCACTAGGCCTGCAAATTCCTTGAACAATTTCATGTTTCTCATAGGCTATGTGTAGTAGGTGCTAGAACACTTAAGACAGCAGAAACTGATCCTAAAACTGTGCATTATGTGTCTAAGATAATGACTTCATGGTCATCTTTATCATGTCAATAAATCCAGTTTCACCAGTTGTGTTAAAGTGAAGATACAACATTAAGGAAAAAAAAAGAGAGGATCTTAAATCCTGTTATCTCAGTGCTTTAAAGTAGACTTGAGAGCAAGCAAGCGTTAGGTAAAAGGAAGAGAATTGAGAAGGGAAGGGAAAGACAGGCATTTAAGAGCAGTCCTGAGATATCTTAAATGTAATACAAGTGATTTTCCTTAATGCTATTCTAGGATATAATATTTTTCTGGAGCAGGGAGAAATACCTGTACCTTTTCTTTCTCCTCATCTAGTAGAAATCCTACTCTATGATTGCAGTTTCCTCCAGTTAGAAATTCTTCACTGGTTCTTATTGATTTTTTTTTAATTCTTTTTTTTTTTTTTTTTTTTTTTTTTGAGACGGAGTCTTGCTCTGTCGCCCAGGCTGGAGTGCAGTGGCCGGATCTCAGCTCACTGCAAGCTCCGCCTCCCGGGTTTACGCCATTCTCCTGCCTCAGCCTCCCGAGTAGCTGGGACTACAGGCGCCAGCCACCTCGCCTGGCTAGCTTTTTGTATTTTTCAGTAGAGACGGGGTTTCACCGTGTTAGCCAGGATGGTCTCAAACTCCTGACCTCGTGATCCGCCCGTCTCGGCCTCCCAAAGTGCTGGGATTACAGGCTTGAGCCACCGCGCCCGGCCTTTTAATTCTTAAAGATCGTAATCCAGGGCTGATTTGATACATTCAAACACATTTTCCCTTATCGTTCTTTGGACATTTATGGTATTTGTTTGTAATTATTATTAATTATAAAATTGTTTTATATTCTTATGGTTCATGTTCATGAATTAACCTATATTCTTTTTCACAGTTTGGAAATGATCTTATTTATATTCCCAGCTTGCTTAGTGTCTAGGACTAGTAAGTGCTCAATAAAGTCTGATTACTGGATTCATGAATAAATGGAGAAATGAATGACTGAATGAACCTCAACAAATACTTTGGTATAAATAAGTTCATATCAAAATGTAAATGATACTTGATCACTTTGTGTTATGTCTTGAAAGTGGTAGTTTGGGAGGGTAGGTAAAAAAACAAGCCATTGGACTAACTGAAGATCAAAGAAGATGAATCTAAGCATAAAAATATACCCTAAAAGGGAGTCTTTAAGCAAACGTATAGGAAGCTGCTGAAGATGGCATATGTTAATCCTTGCTTTAGAGTCAAGAACTGATTCTTATTTATTATTTCCAGTATTTAACACAGATATATAATCAAAGAATGTTTGTTGATTAATTACAGCTGATATGTATTGCGTTATTAGTATATGCCCAAATCTGTGCCAAGTGCTTTATATATTCTCTGCTTTATACCTTACATTGATAATATAAGGTTTTATTATGAATATTGATATTATTATTTATAATAAAATAATATTGTATTTATTTAATGAATGAGGAAACAGAGACTTAGAGAGCTTTTAACATTATTATTAATATTCATAATGAAATAATATTATTGTCTTTATTTTATGAATGAGGAATCAGAGGCTTAGAAAGTTTTGGAAAATTATGCTGAGGCCACACAGCAAGTTTTGAGACCAAAATTTAAATCCAGAGGTCTTATCTATCCTAAGAACCTAAACTCATAACTTTGAGGATTTCATAATGTATCTTTCAGTTTATCTGTATTTAGGTAAGTAAAAACTCCAAATATAAAGCAGCATTTAGATCCTACAGAGTCATATTGTATTATCCCAGTCTATACGTGGGCAATAGGTGATGAAGACATGCTTACATGTTTTAGAGAAATCACAGGTCATTCACTAGGACAGAAAGCATATTTTGCTCAATTACTGTCATGCTATTCATCTACATAACCTGTTTCTCTCAGGAGGATGAAGATTTAGGCACATTGGAAGCTTGTTTTTTAAATGGCTTCTGAGAGCATTCTATATCAAATATAAATATATATGTATGTCCATTCTCTGTAGCCATTCTCTAAGTGTTGTCTGGAGACAGAGAGGGTCCCTGAAATTATTTCTTTAAGTCCAAAGTAAAAATCATAATATTAGAATGCCAAGACAATTCCAATGGGGATTTTTTTTTTTTTTTGTAACAAATGGTGTTGGGACAACTGGATAGTCACATGCTAAAGAAGGAAATTATACCTCTACCTCATGCTATATACAAAGTCAATGCAAAATGGATTAAATATCTACATGTATTTATTTTAGCTGAGAGCTAAAACTATATACTTCTTAGATAAAACCAGATATAAATGTTTATAACCTGTAATTAGGTAATGGTTTTTTAGATATGGCACTAAAGTGACAAAAAATAAATAGATAAGTTGGACATCATCATAGTTAAAACCTTCTGTGCTTCAAAAGACATCATAAAGAAAGTGAAAAGATAATCCACGGTATGGGAGAAATTTTTTTATAAATCTTATATCTGCAAAGGGACTTGTATCTAGAATATACAGTTGACACTTGAACAACATAGATTTAAACTGTGCGGGTCTACTTATGTGTGAATTTTTTCAATAAACGTTACACTGAGTGTGCCTGTCTCTTCTGCCTCCGCTTCTTTCTCCTCCGTTTCTTTCACCTCTGCTACTCCTGAGACAGCCAGACCAATCCATCCTTTTCCCCCTCCTCAGCCTACTCAATGTGAAGATGACAAGGATGAAGACTTTTATGATAATCCATTTTCACCTAATGAGTAGTAAATATATTTTCTTTTTCTTATTTTTAAATATTTTTGTTTCTCTAGTTTACTTTATATTAAGCTGTATATATACAATATATAATACATATAACATAAAAAATGTGTGTTAACTGTTTATGTAATCAGTAAGGCTTCCAGTCAATAATAGGCTATTAGTAGTTAAATTTTTGAAGAGTTAAAAGCTATATGAGAATTTTTGACTGTGCAGGAAGTCAGCACCACAACCTCTGTTCTTCAGGAATCAACTATATAAAGAACTAATAAAATTCAATAATAAAATTATAAATAACCCATTTAAAAAATAGACAAAGGATCTGAATAGATAGTTCTCCAAGGATACATGAATAACCAGTAAGTACATAAAAAGATGTTCATCGTTAAACATCAGGAAAATACAAGTCAAAATCACAATGAGTTGTAATTTCACATCTACTAGGATAGCTATGATAAAGAGCAATAATAACAAGTGTTGTCAAAGTTGTGGAGAAGTCAGTACTTTCATACACTGCTCGTTGGAATGTAAAATGGTGTCACTGCTGTGGAAAACAGTGTGGTAATTTCTAAAGTAGTTATGGGACCCAGCAATGCCACTCTTTCATATATGCCCAAGAGAAAAACATCTGTCCACACAAAACTTATATAAGAATGTTTATATTAACATTATTTATGGAACAAAGAAGTGGAAACAGTCCAAATGTTCTTCAAATGATGAATAGGTAAATAAAATGCAGCATAGCCATACAATGGAATATGAATCATCAAAAGAAATGAATGACTGATCTATGCCGTGTCTGACCAACATAGTTGTTTTTCAAGAAAATGCATTATTCAAATTGATAAGAGTGGTTTATTATTGTAGAGTATGAATGAATAAAAGCTATATCAACAATGAGCTACATACAAAATTGGTATGCATATGTTGGGCAAAATCTTTGGTTGAATTCTACACTGGTGTCAATGAGGTTGGGCAAAAAACAACTAGTAGTAAAGGAAGAATTATGTAGAGTGTAAATTTAAAAACAATTGGATATTACAGTGGTTTGGGAGACATTCACAGTTTGATGATCTGAAATAGAGAGACCCCCTTGAGTAATTGGGACATACAGGAGAGACCTCAGAAAGCCACACCTTAGGAGTAGAACGAAACTAAATCTAGAATAAAAGTTACTGTAAACCTGCCCTAGCAGGATGAAAAGCAATCCTCAGAATGATCATTTAAAAAACTGTCTTCTAGAATAAAACATTCTTTTATAGAAGACAAAATTTACACAACCAACAATGCCATATTACAATTCTCATCATCCAATCAAAAATTACATGTAAAGAAGTAGGGCAGGGGAGATGTAGTGGCTCACGCCTGCAATCCCAGCACTTTGAGAGGCTGAGGCGGGCAGATCACAAGGTCAGGAGATCAAGACCATCCTGGCTAACACGGTGAAACCCTGTCTCTACTAAAAATACAAAAATTAGCCAGGTATGGTGGCATATGCCTGTAGTCCCAGCTACTCGGGAGGCTGAGGCAGGACAATCGCTTGAACCCGGGAGGTGGAGGTTGCAGTGAGCCAAGCTTGTGCCACACTGTACTCTACCTGGTTAACAGAGTGAGACTCTGTCTCAAAAAGAAAAAAAACGTAGGGCAATAAACTCATAGTCAGTAGATACATCAATCAGCAGAATTGAACTCAGAAATGGCATAAATTAAGGGCCAAACAATATTTTGTTATATAAGAGGCCATAATGTAAATATTTTAGGCTTTGAAGGCTGCCTATGGTCTTTATTGTATGTTTTTCTCTGTTTTGTTTTGCCGTGTATTTGTGTGTGTGTGTGTACTTAACAATACTTCACAATATGCAAACCATTCTTAACTCATGGATTGTACCAAAAAAGTTCCATGGACGATAGTTTCTGAGCTGTTATATACTGATAGAAAGAAAAGAAAAGGAATTTAAATTAGTATAAATATGTTTAATAAAAGAAAATATGAACATAATTAGAAGAAAAAAATAAAACCTATTTATAAAAGAAGCAAATGGAACTTCTTGAGATGAAAAATAGAATATCTGAAGCAATAAAATCACTAAATGAGTTTTAAGTGCATGATAGATACCATAGAAGAAAATGTTTAGTGACAATGAATCAGAGCACTAGAACCAACTTAAAAAATGAACAGAGATTCAGTGACATGTTGGACATTAATAAGCTCTCTAGCACACGTGTAATTGAAGTACTTAATGGTGAGGAAGGTAGGGCATAACATAATTTTGAATAAATAAGTTTGAAAATTTCTTAAATCTGGTGATATACATACATCTACACATTCAAAAAGCTCAGTGAAACCTAAACTGAATATGAATAAATGAAACCACATCTAGACGTATCATAGTCTAACTACTAAAACCCAGTAATGAAGAGAAAGTCTTCAGAGGAAAATGATATATTACATACAAGGTAACAAATTTAATTGACTTCTCATTATATATAATGCAAACCAAAAGGCGATGGGATGATATTCTTAGAGAGTTGAGAAAAATGTTAATCTAGAATCTGTATCTACCAAAAGTGTCTTTCAAAAATGAAGGTTAAATGAGACCTTTGTAGAATAACAAAAGCTGAGAGAATTTGTCACTGGGGACTTGCACTAAAAGATATATTCAAGAAAGTTCTTCAGGCTTAAGGAAAAGGATATTGGATAGAGATATTTGCACAAGGGAAAGAAGAGTTTCTTAAATAGTAAATATGTGAATAAATATAAAAACTAATTTCTCATTAAAATTGTATTAAACTATATTTGATTAAAGAAAAAATAGTAAAAATGTATAATGGGGTATATAATATGTGGAAGTAAAATTACTATTTATTTTTCAGTGGAATTAAGTAATCTAGGTTTTAAAGAGATTATATGCTTTCTTCTTCTTCTACTTTTATTTTAGGTTCCAGGGATACATGTGCAGGTTTCTTGCATGGGATAAATTGCATGTCGCTGAGGGTTGGTGTACAATGATCCCGTCACCCAGGTAATGAGCATGATACCTCATAGGTAATCTTCCAACCAATACCCCCTTTCAAGCAGTCTCCAGTGTCTATTGTTCCCATCTTTTGTCCATGTGTATTCAGTGTTTAGCTCCCATGTATAAGTGAGAACAGGCAGTATTTGGTTTTCTATTCCTGTTACTTCACTTAGGATAATGGCCCCCAGCTGCATCCATGTTGCTGCAAAAGACATAATTTCATTTTTAATGGCTGTGTAGTATTCCATGGTGTATATGTACTACATTTTCTTTATCCAGTCCTCCCTCAGTGGGCATTGAGGTTGATTCCATGTCTTTGCTATTGTGAATAGTGCTACAGTGAACATACAAGTGCATGTGCCTTTTTGATGAAATGATTTGTTTTCTTTTGGGTGTATACCCAATAGTGGGATTGCAGAGTCAAATGGTTGTTCTGTTTTAAGTTCTTTGAGAAATTTCCACACTGTCCTTCACAGCAGCTGAACAAATATGAATTCCCACCAGCAGTGCATAAGTCTTCCCTTTTCACTGCAACCTTGCCAGCATCTGTTGTTTTCTTTACTTTTTAATAATAGCCATTCTGACTGGGATTAGATTATATTTCATTGTGGTTTTGATTTACATTTCTCTAATGATTAATGATGATAAGCATTTTTTCATATATTTGTTGGCCGCATGTATATAGAAGTAAAATTATTGACAAGAATAGCACAAAGGGCAGGAAGGCAGAAATTGAAGTATATTGTTTTAATGTTTGTACATTGTACATAAATCTGTGGCATGCCGAAGACATTCCAGAAAAAGGTATCTAAACAAAAATGTCTGAAGGATATTGTTATTTGGAAATATTCTATATGAAGATTTTCTTAGTTCCTCTACTGTCAGAAGTAGGTACTGTAAAAATATCTGGATCATATACCACTCACTATTTGCCAAAGATGAATTAAGTTTGATTCTGAAATATATATATGGGGGAAAACCCCAAGTGTATTATTCTTCTTGTGATGGGTAACACTAAGCAGATATACTGTGTTTGATTAAAACATACCTGGGGAATAATTGGTGCTAAATATGGATACTTGACAAACAGTAATATAATATTTGAATCCTGAAAAGGAAGTCAAAGTTTGCTTTTTCTCACACATAACAAAGAAGAGAGAATAAAATTTTACCAAGGGGATGAATGCCAGGAAAGTGTCATCAACAAGTGAGAGGAGTATCTGTAACAAACAAAGAATATCCAGGGGAAGGAGACTTCTAGGAGAGTTTCCTTGAATTTCCATACCAGAAAATCCCAAATGTGTTATGGAATCTTTTTTTCCATGTGTGTAATAATATAGGATTCTTCACATACTTTTATCCCTTTCACCTTCTGGATGGATTTGGGAAATTCTTGCAAGCAAGTCAAAGTGGGATTTCACAGAATGCATATTCCACAAGGACATGTCTATGTATTTGCCTTATTCACTTGTAATAAGTGATACAATTTGCCTTAAGTGAAGTGCACAAGTGGGTGCTGAAACTTTTAATTCAAGAACCATAACATTGGATGAGAATCAATGTCTGTTTTAAGTCTTAATGCTCACACAAATAAGATATTAAAAATCACAGGAGCAAGATACTTATTTCATATATAGAAGTCTGAAGCTGAAATAGTGCTACTAAATAATCTGGCTAGTTAATGAAGATTTAAGAGTTATTATAATATTATTCAAAAGCAAGTAGTAATATGTATATATTACTATATTCATAGACCAGAGAAGTAAACATTTTCTGAGAGGCATTCTTTGAGAATAATTTTACCAGGAAAGGAGTTAATAGTTTGAAGAAATGAAATTCAGCACCAGCAAATGAATGGCAGGAGATTCCATGTTTGTCTCTTTGCCAAAGTAGCAGGCTTGTTTTTAAGCTTATATAACCATTTATATTTTAAGCAGGTTTCTGAGAAATTGAAAGACAGCTTGGAAAGCTGGTGCTTTTTTCTTCAAAACAGACAAACTTTTAAAATTACTTTTTAACATGAAGCCAGTAGAACAGATTCCCTAGTTTGAAGTATAACAAATTCATTGACTCTTAAATGTTAAAGGACCTAGTATTTCATGCCCTAGTCATTGAAGATTCTCAGAGAATGCAAGTCTCTGTTACCAAGGGGAATACATGATGGTGGCTGGAGAGAGACAATAAACAAAAAAGACTCTGTCATGTTAGTGCTCTGAAGTACTAATAGGTTAAATAATCAAAGTAAAGAGATATGGACAGAGAATGGATGGGGTGAGCTATTTAGTTAGAGTAGTTAAGGAAGGTCTCTCTTTTAAGGTTGTATTTGAACATAAACTTGAATGAAGCGATGCAGAGATGAAATGATATTTATCTATCTTACAGATGCATAGATACATAGATTTAGTTATAGATAATTCTCCAGGTAGAAGATATAGCAATCGCAAAGTCTCTGGAGTAGAAGAGTACCTGGCACATTCAAAAAACAGCATGAAAACAACACAGCAGTGCTCTAGGGCATGGTGTAATCGGGTGGTCGGAGATAGGTACAGAGAAAGGAAAGGGGGCCAGAACATGTAGGCAGCTGTAAGCAATAATAAAAACTTTGGAATTTATTCTGAGTAAGATGGAATGATCTGGGAAATATTGCGCTGAAAAGTGATAATCTGAGTGTTGTTGTGAGAAATAGACAGTAGTAAGGTAAGCAAGAAGGATAATTGCAGATAACTTCAATATCCAGGCAAAAACCAATTTTGGCTTGGACTAGGGGCTGATATTGGTGAAAAATTGTTAGATTCTCAAAGTATTTTGAAGTAAAAACCAATGTGATTTGTTAATAGATCAAATCCAGGGTGTGAAAGACGGGGAGGTAACAAGGAAGACTTAAAGACTTTTGGCCTAAACTGTTGGAAGAGTGGAATTCTATTTATTGATACAGTGCAAATAAGGGAAAAACAGGAATAAGGGGAGAAGAATGAAGAGTTTAGTTTTTCAAAGTTAATTTTGAGATGTCTTTTAGGCATTTAAGAATTGGTGTCAAAAACAGAATTGGGTATGAGTAAACAGTGGATATATTTAAGGAGAAGTAAGAGTGGATTTTGAACCTGAAAGTTATTAGCATAAAGATGATATTTAAAACCATGGGAAGACTTTGTTGGTATATAGAGAAAAATGATCCCATAACCAAGTTCTAAGATGTCCTGTTGTTTACAGATTGGAAATCTGAGATGGAGATAGGAAAGAATGCTGAGAATAAGTGAGCAAAGGATGAGAACCTAGAGTTAGGGTAAAGAGTAAGGTGTAGTTCAAGAAGAATGGCATGATGAGCTATGCCAAATGCTGCCAATTATTAACTATTCATTGGCAGATGGTAAATCGGATACAGCCGCTATTCATTGCCTCTGTTCTTTGCTGATTCTTCATGAGAGCCTCTTACTATATATCAGGACTTCCCTCCTGGATGGCAATACCAATTGGTCAAAAGAGGGAGTCATCCAACGTTTAAAGGTCCCAGGAGGTGAAATCTGATTTACATAACAAGTACTACTTCTATACACAAAACAGTGTATTTTGTGATACTTTCTCCTTTTTTTATAACAAACTCGTGTCCTCTCAAAGAATGTGAGTCATTAGAGAAGAAAAAAAGGAACACTGTGGAAAATTAAAGTATCCAAAAAATATGTCAAAAATTCCACTTGGGAAGACATTACTGCTTTATCATTAGTCCAATGCTTTTCAAAAATTAACCCAGAGGAGATTTCAGTTACACTACTTGTGAACTTGAACATGGCATTCAGACATTCTACTCATGAACTTGAAATTAGATTTTAGGGAAATAAGTGTTATTGAACTAAAAGTGTGCCTTTATAGACTCTCCTTGTCTACGATGTGTATCTATTTTCTCCGCTAATAACAATCAAGTAATTATTGTGTATTTGAGTAAACATAATCCATGTTTGACCTACTCTAGTCATCATTTTAACCTTTTGTGTTCATAAATATAATAGATAAATGCTGTCTTTTAAAGTAACATCAAACTTATATACTTCAGTATAATGTATTTGAACATTATAACATGATCATTTAAACATGGCTTTCTATAATGACCATAGAACCTGTTTTAACACACTGTGGTTAAATTTCTCTCTCATTGGTATAAAGCTTACAAAATAACATGAAAAGTTTTGATGGCAGAAAATATCTAATATTAAACTAAACCCAAGTTCTGTCAGCTCTCTGTATCTTTGGGTGCCACATCTGTAGATTCAATCAACCTCAGATAAAAATATTTAGACAAAAAATTACATCTGTACTGAACATGTGCAACTTTTTTCTTGACATTATTCCGTAAACAATACAGTATAACTATTTGCATAACATTTACATTGTATTAGTTATTATAAGTAATTTAGAGATGATTTAAGTATGCAGAAAGATGTGTGTTGGTTATATGCAAATACTATGCCACTTTAGCTCAGAGATTTGATATCTGTGGATTTTGGTATACTTGGAGAGTCCTGGAACCAATCCCTGTGGATACTGAGGGACGACTGTAATTGAGATTCTTTATAAGCTTAAAACCAAACTTACAATGAAAAATCAAGAAAGAGAGCTCAGATAAAAAGAATGTCTTTGCTCACAGACAAACTACAAAACCAGAAGGGCTGTTTCCATTGAGTCTTCTTTTCTTCAGAAAGTATACAGACAGTAACTGGTATATGAGTTGGATTTGGGGCTACAATAGCATACATGAGACTCAGCCAAGGACAGCCCTTTTAAAACCTCAGGCAAAGAAAAATTACAGGCTACTGTTTTCCTAAGGCAAAGAAAAATTATAGGCTAGTGTGACTCTGGGTCCCACTAATGGATTCTCTATGGGGTCTTAGCAATGTGTGTATGGGAAGGCGGAGCATGAACTGGTTTCCCACAGTAATTTGATGCCACAAGCAATTCTGTTCTAATGGAGTTATAATAGACTCTTTACTTCAAACAAACATTGATGTTAGTGGACATTAATTTTCATGGTGTTTTCCTCTGAGAAAGGAGGGATTTTGTTCAGGACAATAAGACCCTGTTTCAATTTGTGAGATGGAAGTTTTCAGAGAGAGAAAAAAAGAAGAGTCTATGCTTTTATGCTTTATCCAAGATTCGTCTCAACTCTTTTCTGCTTTGTCCTCTGGCCATATCGATATTCGTGATTTATTGCAGAGTAATTGATGGCTTTGCCAAATGGTGGTACACTGTAGTCTTTACAATGCATTGTGGTCTTTATGATGTTTGCAATGAGATAAAAAAGAATGCAAACCACTATTTTTTTAGTATATCTCCTGAAATTCCATATCCCTTCACAAGTGTACTATGTCAAGTACAAATCAGTCTGCACTTTGCTGTGCCTTAAAAATCTTTAGTAGCTTTCCTTTATTAACATAGTAAGATCCAAACCCTTTAGTATGGCAGACAAGTCCTTTCTTCATCTGGCCTTTCTATGTGAAACATCTCTCAGTTTACCTGATCTCTATGTTATTTCTTGCCTGTGTGTTTTTTTAAATTCTGTATCCTGTGCCTAGAATTACTTTCCCTTTTCTTCGTCCTCCAGTTGCCTGTGTTACCTATAGAAACAGCCTTTACTCCTCTAGGACGCCTTCCCCCGATCATCCAGGTTATGCAATATATGTCTCCTGTGTTCTCACTCTGGCATATATCTGTAAGTGTACTTGCTACATTAAATTATCACTAATTCTATTTTTTCTCTGTCCCCCCAAATACTGTGGTCTCCTTAAAAGCAGGAAATGTTAACCATTAATTCTTTGTCAAGAGCAATGGCTAGCTAAAACATGAGCAATCACAAAATAAATGTTTGTCAGGTGAATGAATGAATGAACCAATGGTTAGTGTTAGGCACTACCAGTTCTAATAGGTTTGGTGCTCTTTTTTTTTCATCCAGCCTCTCCTAAACACTTTAAAACAAATACATCTTGAAGGATGTACCATGCATTCCATTATGATTTAGTTTGGAAGGAGTTTGGTGTACTGTAACAACCGAAGGTATTAGTGTGCCCAGAGAGAAAGCATATTTGAAGCAGAGTTGTAATTATAACAAAAGAAGAGTCCTAGCTCATGATTTATTGCCTGAAAGTTTCTAATGTGAGTACAATTAGTGCACTCTTAGAATGGCTCCAAATGATGAAGGATTTAATTACATGAGGAGCTCTACCTCCAGTGCTGGAGATATAGACATAAATTTGAAAGAGTTTTGATTTTAGCCACAAATTTGAATTTAAATGAGTATAACTGGAAGCTATAAAGTCCATTGTTCCTGAGAATCCAATGATTTGAGATAAAAATGTTTACATTTGTTCAATTCAAAGAAATAGCCTAGTTCTCATACTAAACAACAAACCCGCTTTTTCTTTCTCTTCAGGCAGCTGTCTCAGAGGGATTTTCATACAACCTTCCAATCTATTTCTTTACTTCTAATGAGTAAAATATCCTAGGTGTTATAAAATCGGGAAGAATTATATTTATATTATTTGTTTTACTTATAGAAATTTGTATATATTCATTATTTAATTTAATATATTTTAATTCTGAAAAATAAGAACTTGTAACTATTTGAGATAGTTTCTTTATTTAAATTTTTGTTGAGAAAAAATTCATATAAATTTACCCTTTTAATCATTTTAAATGTACAATTCAGTGATTTTTTTTTGTATATTTGCAATGTTGTGCAATCAACACCACTAGCTAATTTCAGAATATTTTCATCACCCCAGAAGACACCTCATATTCATTGGGCAGTTATACCCCAGTCTCCTTTCTTTCAAGGCCCTGTCAACAAGCTACTATTTGTCTCAATGGATTGAGTATTATGGCATTTTATATAAAAGGTATCATGTGACTTTTTCACTCTGTGATTGGCTTCTTTCACTTAGCGTAATTGGCTATTATGAATAATTGTGATAAGACCATTCATCTACACGATTTTATATGGCCATACCTTTTATTTCTCCTTGATATATACCTAGAAGTAAAATTGCATAGTAACTCAATGTTTAACTTTTAAGCAACTACTAAATGTTTTTCTACGGTGGCTTCAACATTTTACATTCCTACCAGCAATGTGCGAGGCTTCCAGTTTCTTCACATCTTTGTCAACACCTGTTATTTTCTGATTTTAAAAAAATTATAGCCATCCTAGTGAGTTAAGAAGTGGCATCCCATTGTGTTTATAATTTCGATTTTGCTGACTAATGTTCTTGACTAGTGTTGTTGAGCATCTTTTTTATTGTTATAATTTAAGTTCTGGGATACATGTGTAGAACGTGCAGGTTACATAGGTATACATGTGCCATGGTGGTTTGCTGCACCCATCAAGCCATCATCTAGGTTTTTAGCCCCACATGCATTAGGTATTTGTCCTAATGCTCTCCCTCCTCTTGCTCCCAAAACCCGATGGGCCACAGTGTGTGATGTTCCCCTCCCTGTGTCCATGTGTTCTCATTGTTCAACTCCCACTTATGAGTGAGAACATGTGGTGTTTAGTTTTCTTTTCCTGTGTTAGTTTGCTGAGAATGATGGTTTCCAGCTTCATCTGTGTCCCTGAAAAGGACATTAACTCATTCTTTTTATGACTGTATAGTATTCCATGGCGTATATGTGCCACATTTTCTTTATCCAGTCTATCTTTGATAGGCATTTGGGTTGGTTCCAAGTCTTTGCTATTGTAAATAGTGCTGCAATAAACATACGTGTGCATGCATCTTTATAGTAGAATGATTTATAATCCTTTGGGTATATCCCCAGTAATGGGATTGCTGGGTCAAATGGTATTTCTGCTTCTAGATTCTTGAGGAATAACCACACTGTCTTCCACAATGGTTGAACTAATATGCACTCCCACCAACAGTGTAAAAGCGTTCCTATTTCTTCACATCCTCTCCAGCATCTGTTGTTTCCTGACTTTTTTTTTTTTTTTTTGAGATGAGTCTCACTCTGTCACCCAGGCTGGAGTGCAGTGGTGCCATCTCGGTTCACTGAAAGCTCCACCTCCTGGGTTTGCGCCATTCTGCTGCCTCAGCCTCCCGAGTAGCTGGGACTACAGGCACCTGCCACCATGCCAGGCTAATTTTTTGTATTTTTAGTAGAGACAGGGTTTCAGAGTGTAATGCAGGATGGTCTCCATCTCCTGACCTCGTGATCCACCCACCTCAGCCTCTCAAATTGCTGGGCGTGAGCCACCACTCCTGGCCATTTCTTGACTTTTTAATGATCGCCATTCTAATTGACATGAGATGATATCTCATTGTAGTTTTGACTTGCATTTCTCTACTGACCAGAGATGATGAGCTTTTTTTCATATTTTTGTTGGCCACATAAAAGTCTTCTTTTGAGAAGTGTCTGTTCATATCATTCACACACATTTTGATGGGATTGTTTGGTTTTATCTTGTAAATTTGTTTAAGTTCCTTGTAGATTTTGGATATTAGACTTTTGTCAAATAGATACACTGCAAAAATTTTCTTCCATTCTGTAGGTTGCCTGTTCACTCTGATGATAGTTTATTTTGCTATGCAGAAGCTCTTTAGTTTAATTAGATCCTTTTTGTCAATTTTGGCTTTTGTTGACATTGCTTTTGGTGTTTTAGTCATGAAGTCTTTGCCCATGCCTATGTCTTGAATGGTATTGCCTAGGTTTTCTCCTAGGGTTTTTAATAATTTTAGGTTTTATATTTAAGTATTTAATCTGTCTTGAGTTAATTTTTGTATGAGGTGTAAGGATGGTGTCAAGTTTCAGTTTTCTGCACATGGCTAGCCAGTTTTACCAGCACAATTTATTAAATAGGGAATCCTTTCCCCATTGCTTGTTTCTGTCAGGTTTGTCAAAGATCAGATGGTTGTAGATGTGTGGTGATATTTCTGAGGCTTCTGTTCTGTTCCATTGGTCTATATCTCTGTTTTGGTACCAGTACCATGCTGTTTTGGTTACTGTAGCCTTGTACTATAGTTTGAAATCAGGTAGTATGATGCTTTCAGCTTTGTTCTGTTTGCTTAGGATTGTCTTCGCTATATGGGCTCTTTTTTTGGTTCCATATGAAATTTAAAGTAGTTTTTTCGAAATCTGTGAAGAAAGTCAGTGGTAGCTTGAAGGGAATAGCATTGAATCTATAAATTACTTTGGGCAGTATGGCCATTTTCATGATATTGATTCTTCCTATCTACGAGCATGGAATGTTTTTCCATTTGTTTGTGTCCTCTCTTACTTCCTTGAGCAGAGGTTTGTAGTTCTTCTTGAAGAGGTCCTTCACTTCCCTTGTAAGTTGTATTCCTAGGTATTTTATTCTCTTTGTAGCAATTGTGAATAGGAGTTCACTCATGATTTGGCTCTCTGTTGGTCTATTATTGGTGTATAAGAATGCTTGTGATTTTTGCACATTGATTTTGTATCCTGAGACTTTGTTGAAGTTGCTTAACAGCTTAAGGAATTTTTGGGCTGAGACGGTGGGGTTTTTTAAATATACAATCATGTCAGTTGCAAACAGGGACAATTTGACTTCCTCTGTTCCTATTTGAAAACCCTTTATTTCGTTCTCTTGCATGATTTCCCTGGCTAGAGCTTCCAATACTATGTTGAATAGGAGTGGTGAGAGAGAGCATCCTTGTCTTGTGCTGGTTTTCAGCTTTTGCCCATTCAGTATGATATTGGCTATGAGTCTGTCATAAATAGCTCTTATTATTTTGAGATATATTCCGTCAATACCTAGTTTTTGAGTGTTTTTAGCATGAGGGGATGTTGAATTTTATCAAAGGCTTTTTTCTGCATCTATTGAGATAATTTTTTTATTGGTTCTGTTTATATGATGGATTACCTTTATTAATTTTTGTATATTGACCCAGCCTTGCATACCAGGGATGAAGCCTACTTGATCATGGTGGATAACCTTTTTGATGTGCTGCTGAATTCGGTTTGCCAGTATTTTATTAAGGATTTTTGCACCAATGTTCATAAGGGATATTGGCCTGAAATTTTTGTTGTTGTTGTGCCTCTGCTAGGTTTTGGTATCAGGATGATGCTGACTTCATACAGTGAGTTAGGGAGGAGTCCCTCTTTTTCTATTGTTTGGATTAGTTTCAGAAGGAATGGTACCAGCTCCTCTTTGTACCTCTCGTAGAATTCGGCTGTGAATCCATCTGGTCCTGGGCTTTTTGTTTTGTTTGTTTGGTATTAATTACTGCCTCAATTTCAGAACTTGTTATTGGTCTGTTCAGGGATTTAACTTCTTCCTGGTTTAGTCTTGGGAGGGTGTATGTGGCCAGGAATTTATCCATTTCTTCTAGACTTTCTAGTTTATTTGCTTAGAGGTATTTATAGTATTATCTGATGGTAGTTTGTATTTCTGTGGGATCAGTGGTGATATTCCCTTTATTATTTTGCATTGTGTCCATTTGATTCTTCTCTCTTTTCTTCTTTGTTAGTCTGGCTAGCAGTCTACCTATTTTATTACTCTTTTCAAACAATCAGCTGCTGGATTCACTGATTTTTTGAAGGGTTTTTTTTTTTTTTGGGGTGTCTACCTCCTTTAGTTCAGCTCTGACCTTAGTTATTTCCTGTCTTCTGCTAGCTTTTGATTTTGTTTGCTCTTGCTTCTCTAGTTCTTTTAATTGTGATGTTAAGGTATATATTTTAGATCTTTCCCACTTTATGAAGTGGGCATTTAGTACTATACATTTCCCTCTAAACACTACTTTAGCTGTGTTTCAGAGATTCTGGTACATTGCCTCTTTGTTCTCATTGGTTTCAAATAACTTATTTATTTCTGTCTTAATTTCGTATTTACCCAGTAGTCATTCCAGAGCAGGTTGTTCAGTTTCCATGTAGGTGTGTGGTTTTGAGTGAGTTTCTTAATCCTGAGTTCTAATTTGATTGAACTGTGGTCTGAGAGACTGTTTGTTATGATTATCATTCTTTTGCATTTGCTGAGGAGTGTTTTACTTCCAATTATGTGGTTGATTTTAGAATAAGTGCTATGTGGTGCTGAGAAGAATGTATATTCTGTTGATTTTGAGTAGGGAGTTCTGTACATGCGTATTAGGTCCCCTTAGTTTAGAGCTGAATTCAAGTCCTGAATATCCTTGTAAATTTTCTGTCTTGTTGATTTTTCTAGTATTGACAGTGGGATGTAAAAGTCTCCCACTATTATTATAGTGTGGGAATCTAAGTCTCTTTGTAGGTCTCTAAGAACTTGCTTTATGAATCTAGGTGCTCCTGTATTGGGTGCATATATATTTAGGATAGTTAGCTCTTTTGTTGTATTGCCCCTTTACCATTATGTAATGTCCCTGTCTTTTTTGATCTTGTTGATTTAAAGTCTGTTTTATCAGAGACTAAGGATTGCAACTCCTGCTTTTCTTTACTGTGCATTTGCTTGGTAAATATTCCTCCATCCCTTTATTTTGAGCCTATGTGTGTCTTTGCACATGAGATGGGTCTCCTGAATACAGCACACCGATGGGTCTTGACTATCCAGTTTGCCTGTCTGTGTCTTTTAATTGGGACATTTACCCTATTTACATTTATATTGTTATATGTGAATCTGATCCTGTCATCATGATGCTAGGTGGCTATGTTGCACATTAGTTAATGTAGTTTCTTCATAGTGTAGTTGGTCTGATATTTTGATATGTTTTTGCAGTGGCTGGTACCAGTTTTTCTTTTCCATAATTAGTGCATCTTCAGGAGTTCTTGTAAGACAGGCCTGGTGGTGCCAAAATCCGTCAGCATTTGCTTGTCTGGAAAGGATTTTATTTCTCCTTCACTTATGAAGCCAACTTTGGCTGGATATGAAGTTCTGGGTTGAAAATTATTATCTTTAAGAATGTTGAATATTGGCCCCCACACTCTTCTGGCCTGTAGAGTTTCTGTGGCCCCCACACTCTTCTGGCTTGTAGAGTTTCTACAGAGAGATCCACTGTTAGTCTGATGAGCTTTCCTTTGTAGGTGACCTGACCTTTCTCTCTAGCTGCCCTTAACATTTTTTCCTTCATTTCAACCTTGGAGAATCTGACGATTATGTGTCTTTGGGTTGCTCTTCTCGTGGAGTATCTAAGTGGTGTTCTCTGTATTTTCTGAGTTTGATTGTTGGCCTATCTTGCTAGGTTGGGGAAGTTCTCCTGGATAATATGTTGAAGTGTGTTTTCCAACTTGCTTCCATTCTCCCCATCACTTTCAGGTATACCAACCAATCATAGGTTTGGTCTTTTCACATAGTCCCATATTTCTTGGAAGCTTTGTTGTTCCTTTTCATTATTTTTTTTCTAATCTTGTCGTCACACTTTATTTTATTAAGTTGATATGTATCTCTGATATCCTTTCTTCCACTTGATCAATTCTGCTATTGATACTTCTGTATACTTCATGAAGTTCTCTTGCTTTGTTTTTTCAGATCTATCAGGTCATTTTTGTTCTTCTCTAAACTGGTTATTCTAGTAAGCAGGTCCTGTAACCTTTTATCAAGGTTTTTAGCTTCCTTGCATTGGGTTACAACATGCTCCTTTAGCTGAGAGGAGTTTGTTATTACCCAAACTTCTGTCAATTCATCAAAGTCATTCTCCAGTTTTTTGCCCTTGCTGGAGAAGAGTGGCGATCACTTGGAGGAGGAGAGGCATTCTGGTTTTTAGAATTTTCAGCATTTTCATGCTAGTGTTTCCTCATCTTCGTGGATTTATCTACCTTTGGTCTTTGATGCTGATGACCTTTGGATGGGGCTTTTGTGTGGGCATCCTTTTTGTTCATGTTGGTGTTATTGCTTTCTGTTTGCTGGCTTTCCTTCTAACAGTCGGGCCTCTCTTCTGTAGGTCTGCTGGAGTTTGCTAGAGGTCCACTCCAGACCCTGTTTGCCTAGGTGTCACTAGTGGAGGCTGCAGAATAGCAAAGATTTCTTTCTGCTCTTTCCTCTGGAAACTTTGTCCCAGAGGGGCACCCACCTGATGCCTGCCAGAGCTCTCCTGTATGAGGTGTCTGTTGACCCATGCTGGGAGGTGTCTCCTTAGCAGAGCTTGTCCTTGCTAAGCAGTCTATCCCTTAACAGAGCTTGAGCACTGTGCTGGGAGATCTGCTGCTGTCTTCAGAGCTGGCAGGCTGGGACATTTAAGTCTATTGAAATTGTGCCCACTGCCACCCTTGTTCCCAGGTGCTCTGTCCCAGGTGCAAAAACCATAGGAAAAGCATAATATCTGGGTCAGATAGCACAGTTCCTCACAGCTTCCCTTGGCTAGGGGAGGGAGGTCTCTAGCCCTTTGCACTTCCCAGGTAAGGCAAAACCCTTCCCTGCTTCTGCTTGCCTTCCATGGGCTGCACCCACTCTCTAACCAGTCCCAATGAGATGAACAGTTGGAAATGCAGAAATCACCCACCTTCTGTGTTGATCTCGTTCAGAGCTGCAGACTAGAGCTGTTCCTATATGACCATCTTACTAGATCCATTGAGCATCTTTTCATGTGCTTACTGTCCATTTGTGTAGCTTCTTTGAAGAAATGGCTATTCAACTCTTGTCCATTTTGAAATGTATTCTTTTTTGCTGCTCTTGTTGAGTTGTTAGAGTTATATTTTCTGAACTGGTGTTGTAAAATTGAAAATAATTTTATTATTTTATTTGTTTTATTATAGAAATGTTTTTATCAGATACATGACTGATAAATTATCAGTTGGATAATTTGAGATATATTTTTCCCATTTTGGCGGCTGCATTATTACTTTTTTTTTTTACAGTAAAGTAAATGTAAATTTATTAAGAAAGTAAAGGAATAAAAGAATCCCTACTCCATAGACAGAGCAACCCAAAGGGCTGCTGGCTGTCCCTTTTTGTGATTATTTCTTGATTATATGCTAAACAAGGGGTGGATTATTCATGTCTCCCCTTTTTAGCCCACATAGGGTAACTTCCTGACATTGTCTTGGCATTTGTAAACTGTCACGGCACTAGTGGAAATGCAGTAGTGAGGACGACCAGAGGTTACTCTCATCACCATCTTGGTTTTGATATGTTTTAGCTGGCTTCTGTACTGCAACCTGTATTATCAGCAAGGTCTTTATGACCTTTATTTTGTGCCTACCTTCTCTTTCTTCCTGTGACTTAAAATGCCTAACCATCTGGGAATGCAGCTGAGTAGGTCTCAGCCTTATTTTACCCAGCCTCTATTCAAGGTGGAGCTGCTCTGGTTCAGATGCTTCTGACATTTCCCGCCCCTCCCCCCTCCATTTTGTAAGGAATCCTTAATCTTATGGGTTATAGAGGGATGAAGATTCATCTTCTGTAACTTCTTCATGTTGGGTGAGATGATATTCCTGCCTAACTATTAGGGTTTCTTGTATTTAGGGGAGAGAGGAGCTCAGTCAGAAAACATCAGTACTTCAGTACACTGAGAGCCATTCATAACAACAAATTCCACAAAAGGTGACACCTGGAAGATTAATAAGTGTTCAATTTAAGAAAACATTTAGTAAGCTTATTCGGCATTCCTACACAAAGTATGACAGCAATATATTCCACAAAAGTAAAGCAAAATAAGTAAAATTATCCCAAGTAAGCTAAGTAAGAAGGCTTTCCATGAACTGGGTAACTGCTGGAACCAAGCCAACTTGGGGTTGCTAGTTGGTTCCAACATGTGCCCAGAATTAGGATATTGATCCCAATTTTTACATTACCCATTCCTCTTGTTTCCTCTGAGCAGCAGTCAGAGATCACTCGTTGGTTCACGGGAATGAAAAAGGTTAGCCTAAATGCAGAGAAAAACTTAAAAATAGCTGATGAGACTAGCATCTAATAACAAGTGTACCATAATTCTTGAAACATAATTTTTCTCTCTCCAGTTTCCCATTTTTACTAAAAACAAGTCATGGTAGGACCAATTTGCTTTATTATAATTGGCCTAATTATTTGTATAAAGTACAGTAAGAATCATTATTTTTCACATAAGCTCTTTTAAAATTGGCTTTGATGGAACTCTGTTCCATAGAAGGAATCTCAGATAAGGCTTTTTTTATAAAAGCAAAGCTGAGACATCAGTTTGTACCCTCAAATATCTATGAGTTGCTTAAATTCCTCTCATCTTGAGATCCCAAGATAGCTTGGGGCTCCTTTGCCTGTCAGAATGTGACATTCTCTATTTACCACAGATCAAGAACCCTGTACAAGGACCGTGTACACAAGGTATGAGGCCAGTTTTCCCAAAGGGCTTTTATTGACTTTGTAAGTCAAATTTGATACCTTAGAGGAAAGCACATCATTCCAGTCATAGCCCTGGTAAAATAAGCAGTTTCTCCAATTATGTCCTGTTGCAAAAGAAAACAGATTTTTTTTTTTTTTCCAGTTGGGGGAACAGAGTCTCACTCTGTCACCCAAGCTGGAGTGCAGTGGCATGATCTCAGCTCACTGCAACCTCCGCCACCCAGGTTCAAGCGATTCTCCTGCCTCAGCCTCCTGAGTAGCTGGGATTACAGGCATGCACCACCACACCCAGCTAATTTTTGTATTTTTAGTAGAGATGGGGTTTCATCATGTTGGTTGGCCTGGTCTCAAACTACTGACCTGCTGATCCACCTGCCTTGGCCTGCCAAACTGCTGGGATTACAGGCATGAGCCGCCATATTGGCCAGAAAACAGATTCTAATTGCACTTATGCAAATAACTATATTGCCACAAGTTAAGACTCACAAATAGTTTCCAAATTCTGGAGAAACCTTTTAAAGCCCTTTACAGTTTTTGTTAAAGAGCTTTCATTCCAATTTTTTTATTCCAGTGTTCAATTTACAGAAAACTGAATAATGCCCCTTTTACTTTAGCCAACATGTTCACAGACAGAATTTCTTTTACAATTAATTTTTCACAAGCCTGCCATAACTTGCTTAAACCTTCAGCTTTTTTCAAACTTAAAACAATCCTTTAACCTTTTGATCTAGGCAAACAAAACAAAACAAAACAAACAAACAAAAAAACCATTTTCATGCCTCCTTATAATCTTTCACCAAAAACACATTTCACTGTTTTTATATACTCTGTATGTGAAATGATTTCTTCAGTAGTCTCAATTATATGTTACACTGTTAACTCTTAGTGACTTACTTTTGGTTAAAACCTTGGTAAGAGATTTTAATTATGTACTAGGTGTGGCTCCTAGGACCCAGACAGAAGTTCCAATAAAGTCTGATTCTTTCCAGTGTAGTTAAGGGTTATAGCTAACTCCAGGTATCATAGGCCTTATCTACCTGTAAAGCAAGGCAAGTTGTACAGTTATTTTACAGTGGCATTTTATGAAACATTTAGGAGGCCTATTAACTTTTACATTGTGAAACATTTCCTGCATAAATTCCCTTTCATGAATTATTTACTGACTTACACAGACCATCTATGACATGCTTGGATTTTCTGACTTGTACTAAATATTCCTCTTTTTAAACAAACAGTTGTTTTACTTTAGGACAAGAATTTACCATACAGGATCCTTTCTTATATAAAATCTCTTTTCTTTATAACCTTCTTCGCATAGCTAGGGGGCATGGCTAATTCCACATGTCCCCAGGCCTTATCTAGAATCTGATGCTAACAATTTTTAAAAGCCAAAGAAGCAGTTTATGACCTTAAAGGATTAAGCAAACCTAATAGCTAACCTGCATAATTTAGATGAAATGTTTATATTTTTGAAGATATTTTTATTTTGCCAATAATTTTCAAAACTATTTTTATTTCCCAGAGTTTACTAAAGTCACGTGAACTAAAAGGCATTACACTTTTTACTTTTCTGACAAATATTGGATTTAAGCTCTTATATTTTAAGCCAATTAATTAGAGCACTTTTATGTTACACACACAACATGTAAGTACACAGAAAGACAGATGATAAAGGACTTATTCCCTAAGCCAGGAATTGAACTCTGAATGTGGGTGACCATTGTGATGGCAGAGGCCAAGAGAAAGTACTGCCATGTGGATACAAGGTCAAGCTCCCAAGGACGTGAATGACTAGTTTGCTGGGCCATCCTGAACAGTGGACTTATGGGGTCTTAGGCCCATGTTCAATCCTGAGATACCCCTCTTTATAAGAGAACATTACAGAAAGACACAAAGCACAACAGATTAACTACAATTTAAGATTAGCTTCAAAAACCCTTTTTCCAGTTAATAAAAACTTTATAGAGGAGATAAACAGTGATTTTTGCCATTTATTCAACCAATTTGCAAGAAGACAGAGAGAGCGAGAGGGGCCAGAAGTCTGACTGGTAAGAAATTCTTAGCCTTTTGTGGGCATGCCAGGCTTCTGGGTTCCCTTTCCCTGGGCAGCCCTAGTCACCCAGCTGGCTGCACTACAGCCCTGGGGACCAAGCCACAACACAAAGGAAAATTATCCTTTTCTATTCAGGTTAGAGCAAAACATGTGTGACAAAACCTAGACATTAGCCACTCTGCTTAGCACCCAATATCAAATTGGCAAGGCTCAAACTTGCCCCAAGTTGGGCCTCCTCATCATTAATCCAACCTCTGACCAGGAATTTCACCTTCTGGTTTCTGGGTAAGATGTTCACCCTGAATAACAGAAAAGGTAGAAAAAAGAAAGGGAGAAAAGTATTGCCTGTGGCAGGGTGGAGAAGGCAAGGAGCCTCAGGGAGGTCAGAGAAAGACCCGCCCACCACAGTGGCACTGAATCACCAGTTCAGGTGGCTGCTTGCCAGTTGGGAAGGGATCTTTTCTAGTAGTCTTATTAGCTCTTAAGTGTTCCCTTTTGAGGAAGAAAAAGTTCCTCATGTCCCATGGTCCTCTACATGCCTAATTCTGTCATCCATACCCATCAGCAAAGAGTGCAAGACAAATTAATCCAAAGAGAATAGCAGTTAACATCTCACAGTGCCAAATCCATTCTTAGCCAAGAGGGACTTTACTGACAGGGACCTCTAACACCCTAAATCTTAGGAAGAACTCTAACCTTCCTAAATTTGGTCTCAGGGGGCATTTAACCCACTCTGTGTTAGGAGATACTCTAACTCCTCTAAGTTGGGCCTGTAACCCAATCCCATCCTTTACCCAGGTATATGCACCCCACTTACCCCGTCAGCCCAGTCAGATAATTTTTCTTTGGACTGGGGGTCTCTTTAGCATCATCCCTTCAGTGGTATGCCAGAAGGATGTTACTGGACCCCACGACATACCCAAAATTAGGCTTTGGTTTGGGGTTTTCCTCAGTGTTGTCCCTTCTGTGGTCACCAGAAATATGTTAGTATAGTCCTTTGGTGGTTCAGCAGAAAGATGTTACCAGAAAGCGGTCTCAGTCCAGCCAGGAAGAGAGTGTTCTTGGCTGTCACACAAGAAAGAATCTGAGGTGAATTCATACAGTAAAGTGAAGGCAAGTTTATTAAGAAAGTAAAGAAATCTTAAAGTAAGTAAAGAAAGTACTTAAAGAAAGTAAAAGAATTGCTATTCCATAGACAAAGCAGCCATATTTTCCCTTTCTAAATAATGACCTTTGGTGCACAAAAGTGTTTAATTTTGATGAAATTCAAGTTTGTCTATTTTTGGTTTCTTATTCTTTGTAATCATGTTTAGGAAACCATTACTTAATGCAACCTCAAAAATACGTATACTATGTTTTCTTCTAAGAGTTTTCTAGTGTAAGCTCTTAAGTGTAGGTCTCTGATCCATATTAAATTAATTTTTATACATTGTATGAAGGAGGGATCCAAATTTATTCTTTTGAATGTGGGTTTGTTGTCGCAGCACCATTTGTTGAAGAGTCTATCCTTTTCCTCATTGAGTGGTCTTGGAAATCTTGTCAAGTCAATTTACCATAGATACATGTATGGGTTTATCTCTAGACACTGAATCCTATTCCACTGATCTATCCTTTTGCCAGTATCACGTTGTTTTGATTACTATAGCTTTGTACTAAGTTTTGAAATTTCAGAGTGAGTCCTGCTTTTTCTCTTTTCAGTTTGTTTTGGTTACATGGGGTTTCTTGCATTCCAAACAAATTTTAGAATAGGATGTCCATTTCTTAAAGCAACAAAGAACCTGGAATTTTGATAGGAATCACATTAAATCTGTAGAATGCTTTGGAGGGTATTAATATCCTAATATTAAGTATTCCAGTATAAAAACATAGGATGTCTTTACACTTATTTGTGTCTTCTTAAATTTCTTTTAGCAATGTTTTGTAGTTTTCAATGTACAAGTCTTTTACCTCTTTTGTTAAGTTTATTCCTAGGTATTTTATTCTTCGGGATGCTATTGTAAATGGAATTCTTAACTTCATTTTTTTTTAGATTGTTCATTGCAAGTGAATGGAAATACAACTGATTTTTGTATTTTGATGTTGTATTCTGCAAATTTGCTGAACTCATGTATTAACTCTAATGCTTTTTTTGTGAATTCTTTAGGGTTTTCTATACATAAGTTCATGTTATCTGTGAGTATCATTTTCTTCTTTATTCCCAGTCCAAATGCATTTTATTTATTTCTTCCGCCTAATTGCTTTGGCTAGAATTTTCAGTATGATATTGAAAGGAAGTGGCAAGAGCAGACATTTTCTTGATCTTAGGGAGGTAAGAGTTTTAGTCTTTCACTAGTTAAGTGTATTATTAATGTTGGATTTTTCATAGGGGCCCTTAACATGTTGAGAAAATATCCTTCTATTCCTAGTTTGCTGAGGACTTCTTATCATGAGAGAATGTTGGATTTTTTCCAAATGCATTTTCTGCATCTATTGAGATTATCAGATCTTACTTACCTTTATTTATGAATATAATTTATTTATTAATAATAAATGCCTTTATTTGTTAATATAGTTTATTATTAATAATAAATACCTTTATTAATATTTTTTATTGCATTGGTTGATTTTCATATGTTGAACCACACTTCATTCATGAGATAAATTCCACATATAGTGTATATTTTAATAGGCTGCTGGATTCAGTTTGCTACTATTTTGTTGAGGGTATTTGTATCTGTATTCATAAAGAATATTGGTCTAGAGTTTTCTTCTCTGTTTTTTTCCTCATCTTCCTCCTTTCTCTTCCTTCTCCTCTTTCTCTCCCTCTCTCTTTTTGCCTTCTTTCTCTTACCTTTTTTTGTGATATTTTTTCTTTCCTGCTTTTGCTTTGGTTCGGTTTTGGTCTGGCTTTATAACCAGTGTAATACTAATCTTTATAGAATAAGTTAGGGGTATTCCCTCCTCCATCTTTTGAAAGAGTTTGAGAAGGATTTGTGTTAATCCTTCTTTGTTTGTTTCATAGAATTCACTAATGAGACTGTCTGATTCTCAGATTTTTGTTGAGAGGTTTCTTTCTTACCAATTTAATCTGCTTACCTGTTATAGGTCTATTGATATTTTCTATTTCTTCATTAGTCAGTTTTGGTACATTGTGCATTTCTAGGAATTTGTCCATTTCATTGAGGTTATATAATTGTTGACATACCGTTATCCATAGTATTAGAAACATTTTTATATCAGTAAGATCTGTGGTAATGTCACCACTTTATTCTTGATTTTAGTAATTCAATTCTTCTTTCTCTCTCTCTCATTTTTGTTTTTTGTTTTGTTTTGTTTTGTTTTTTTGCCAGTCTGCCCAAAAGTTTGTTGATCTTTTTGAAGAACATACTTTTGGTTTCCTTAATGTTCTCCATTGTTTTTCTATTATCTATTTTGTTCATCTTTTCACTAATCATTTCTACAGTTGAATCTTGAAAACCATTGGTCTGAACTGGGTAGGCCCATTATATGTGGATTTTTCTCAACCAACACAGATTGAAAGTACAGCATTTGTAGGATTAAAAACACATTTCCAAGGGCTAACTTTTTGCATATGTGGGTTACACAGGGCCAACTGCCAAACTTGAGTATGCACAGATTTTTGTATATGCAGAAGTCCTGAAATGAATCCCTTGTGTATCCTGAGGGACAATTACATTTTCCTCTTCTTGTTTTGGGTTTCGTTTGCTCTTTTCCTACTTTTTAAAAAAGATATTTAGATTAGGGTATTAGTTTGACATGTTTCTATAGCTATAAAATTTATTAGAAGGACTTTTTTTTGATATTCCGTAATTTTGGTTTTTTTTTTATTTTTGTCTTCATTCACTTCAAAGTATTTTCTAATTTTTCTTATGATTTCCTTGACCTACTTTTATTTAGAAATGTATTGTTTAATTCCCATATAGTTGGAAACTTTCCAAATTTCCCTTTGTTATTGATTTCTAATTTCATTCCATTGTTGTCACAGAACATATTTTGTATAATTTTAATCTTTTAAATAAATTGAGCCTTGTTTGTGGTATAACAGATGGTCTGTCTTAGAAAATGTTCCGTGTGAACTTGAGAAGGAAGTCTATTTTGTTATCTTGAGGTGGAGTGTGCTATATATATTTGTTAGGTCTAGTTGGCTTATAGTATTATTCAAGTACAATATTTCTGATATTCTTTCTAGTTGTCTGTTTTTGAAAATGAGGTACTGAAATCTCTGACAGTTATTGTTGAATCTTCTTTTCTTCCGTTAGTAGTCTCTCTATTAGTGTTTGCTTCATGTATTTTGGGCTTTGACTTTTAGGTCATATACATTTATAATTGTTATATCTTGGTGGATTGACCCTTTTGTCATCAAATAAAGCTTTCTTAGTGTCTCGTAATAATTGTCTTAAGATATCTTTTTTTCTGATATTAGTTTTGCTATCTGGCTCTCTTGACTATTTGCATAAAATATCTTTTCCCAACCTTTTATTTTCAACCTATGTGTGTCCTTGAATCCACAGTGGGTTTCTTGTAGACATCACGAAGTTGGATCATATTTTTAAAATCTATTCTGCCCATCTCTGCCTCTAATTTGGACAGTTTAATCTATTTATATTTAATGAGATATAAAGAATCACTTGCTTTTGCCATTTTGCTATTCTTTTCTATATGTCTTATCTTTTGTGTCCTGCAATTCATCCATTACTGCCTTCTTTTGTGTTAAGTCAATCTTTTTTACTGTACAATTTTAATTCTCTTGTTCTTCTTTTGCTGTGTATTTTTCAGTTATTTTCTTAATAATTGCCCTGGAGAGGATACTTAACATCTTAATTTATAACATTCTAGTTTGAATGAATGCCAACTAAATTTTAATAATATATAAAATCTTTGCTCCTATATACTTCCATCCTCCCCTTTGTACTTTTCACAAATCGTGCCTCTATTCATTCTGTGCCCATCAACTTAGCTTTATAATTATTGTTTTATAAAGTTTTATTTTAAATGAGACTTTTTTAAAAATTAAAAGCAAAAAATAAATTAATACTGCATTTCATATTTACCTATATAGTTACTTTTACTAGTGTTCTTTTTTTCATATGGATTTGAGTTATCATCTAGTATACTTTCATTTCATCTGAAGAGCTCCGTTTACCATTTCTCGCAGGAAAGAGTTGGTAACAACTAACAACACAGTATTTGCTTATCTGGGAAGGGCTTAATTTCTCCTTTATTTTTGAAGGATAGTTTTGTCAGATATGGAATTTTCTATTGATTTTTTTTCCTTTCAGCATTTTGAGTGCATCATTTTGCTGCTTTCTAGCCTCCATGGTTTCTGATGAGAAATCAGCTATCATCATATAGAATATCTCTTTTAAGTGATAAGTTGCTTTTCTCTTACTACTTTCAAAATACTGTCTTTGTCCATTTTTTCTACAATTTGATTATAATGTATCTTGGTTTAGATTTATTTTAGTTTATTAAGGTCTATGAATGTGTAGGTTATTGCTTTTTCTTTTTCAAATTCAGGAACTTTTTGACCATTATTTTTTCAAATATTTTTCCATCCCTTTCTATCTTTCCTCTCCTTCTAGGAATCCCATTATGCATATGTTAACACACTTGATAATATCACATAGGGTCTTGTAGGTTCTTTTAATGTTTTAAATTACTTTTCTGTTTCTCAGATTGAATAATCTCAATTGACCCAAGTTATTGTCCACTGATGCTTCTTTCTGCTCGGATTTGCTGTAGAGTCTCTCTAGTAAATTTTCAATTTTAGTTATCGTGATTTTCAACTCCAGAATTTTAATGATTCCTTTTTATAATTTCTATTTATTGACTATCTTTTTTTAAAGATACATTTTTCTTGTGGTTCCTTTAGTTATTTTGGCATGATTTTCTTTAGTTCCTTGAACATATTTAAAACATGTGATTCAGAGTCATTATCTAGTAAGTCCAGTGTATGGGCTCCTTCAGAGATAGTTTCTTTGTTTCTTTTTTTGTGTGTAGCAGTTTCCTCCTGCCCTGTCTTTTTCTATGTATGAGCCATACTTTTTAATTTCTTTACATGCCTCATATTTCATTTTTTTTTGAAAACTGGACATTTTGAGTATTATTAGGGGCAGCTTTGGAAAACAGATTTCTGACCCTTTTGGGTTTGTTTTTGTTGCTTGTTGTAGTTGTTATTGAATGTTTATTTACTGAATTTTCTGAAATAACTTGGTGAGGTCTTTATTATTTGCTGTGAGGGGTGACTGAAATCTCTATTTGTTAGTTTAGTGGTTAGCTAGTAGTTGAACAGAGATTACCTTAAACATCTGGAAAAAAACATTTTTCATATTCTCCAGTCTTTGCAGATGGAGTGTATGTGTGTGTGTGTGTGTGTGTGTGTGTGTGGTGACACACCTTCCACATTCAGCTAGGTAGTTGACAGTTCTGCCTTAGACTTCACTTCCTACATGCAGAGAGCTTAGGGGTCAGCCAGAGATGAGAGCTTTGGGTTTCTTTTCTTTCTTTTCTTTTGAGCATGCACACAACCCTGGGCATGCACATGGACTTATAGATTCCCAGGAATATGTCAGAGTGTTTCAAATCTTTATTTTCCAACATATCTAATTTCCCAAACTTTCCTTTCAAGTTTCAGTTAGTCTATTCTTTGTCCCAACATGATCTATAACTAAAAACCACAGTAACTAATACATCTGCCCATAAACTTTTTTTTTTTTTTGGAAAATGAGTTAGGAAATTCCTTTAAGCTGTTCCTGCATACAGCCACAAGACAGGTCAAACAATCACAATTCTTTGTAAATGAGATCCATTCTGTTCCCTCTTGTACCAGTACCTGTGCCACAAATGCAGACTGTTTCTCTCAAGGCCACCACTGAGCTGGAGAGTAGGGGATGGGACCATGGTAAGCTACAATGCCACAAATCTTGCTATTCTAACTAAGACTCAGCTGACTTTGCCTGAGATACTTTCATCCTGGTTGTTGAAGGTTTTTATTTAGTTTTCATAGTTCTAAAAAAGTTGTTGCTGGCATTTATTTTTATTTTTATTTTTTTGCCAGGGTTTCATTGTTTTTTATGAAGGGATGGACTTATAGATGTTCTTTTTTTTTTTTTTTTTTTTTTTTTTTTTTTTTTTTGAGACGGAGTCTCCCCAGGCTGAACTGCTATGGCGTGATCTCGGCTCACTGCAAGCTCCGCCTCCCGGGTTCACGCCATTCTCCTGCCTCAGCCTACCGAGTAGCTGGGACCACAGGTGCCCGCCACCATGCCCGGCTAATTTTTTTGTATTTTTAGTAGAGACGGGGTTTCACCGTGTTAGTTAGGATGGTCTCGATCTCCTGACCTCGTGATCCACCCGCCTCGGCCTCCCAAAGTGCTGGGATTACAGGCGTGAGCCACTGCACCTGGTCCCTAGATATTCTCACTCTATCATTTTCGCTGATGTAACTCTTTTATAACTTTTCATAATCTAATGATGAAATGTAAAGTCAAAATTTCAAACAAATTGTTTTTCTCTTGGAATAACTGTGCTTAAGAAAATCATCTCAAAGTATTTTTAGAGAAAAACTTAAAAGTAGTGAACCAGATTTTCTTTACAAATGAAAGCAAAAGATATATAGAATTAAAAAGTAAAATATGGCCATAATAAAAACAGATGTACTCCGTGTTCAACATTTTAAACAATCTGATTTACAAATACAATAAAAATATAGAATAACAAGGCACTGTCCATCGTTTTTCTCTTCTCATTCAATAATGATTTAAAAATTAATGAATAAAAAAATAAAGAACTCACTGTGAATTCATAATGTTCTTATACAAAAATCTTAAGCCATGCTATTTTGAATGTGACTCACAGAACCAAACGTAAAGACTGTAGTCAGAGTGGAAACAATATAAAAGCAATATATGTGATAAAATAACGTGAGAAGAAAAGATGCTGTGATGCAGACTTTTAAAAGCCATTTCGAAAACTTTCATCTTTTGCAATCCTCTCAGCCTTCACTCTAAAGATTTTTCTTCTTCCTCCACCAGTCATACTGATTTGATATCAGTCACTAATGCTCTAGCAAGAGTGATTCAAGAGCACAGCCTGGTCTGGATGAGACTGTTGGTAGCTGTTTCCCAGGAATTACTAGATTCTACATAGCATCTTCAACTTAATATGCTATAGAGGTATAATTGTATTTTCCAATGCCACTTTTCATTGTAATAAATATTTTATCTACATGGGTTAAAAGGGCCTCTGTGGATTACCCTGAGAATTCTTCTATGTAGGCTATAGAGATTTAGATAGTTCACGTGAGGAATAAAATATTCATATAACAGACACACAAATGAACATTTGAAACCTAACTTATTTATAAAACATGAAGCCCCCACATTTCACATACCTTTTATGTGCCACCACAGATTCTTATATAGAGCCAGAGGAGCAACTGGTTCTGCTTTGGCTTCAGCCAGTTTCGTGCAGGTATATTCTGACAATGCTTTGCCTCATGCCCTCCATGAAGGCCTCTGCAGACATGACTGCTGAAGTAGGGCAACCTTCTGAATGCTCACCAAAATACAGCTTAGAAGCACTCCAACTCCAGCAATCAAGATCTTTGATGGATTAGACACAAAAGCTCTCATGGATAGATACTTCCTTCCTACCCTATGAAGTCCTGAAATGTGCTTCATATGGTTCTTCAAAATGTCTCATGGGATTTACCAAGCAGTTGCACCATAGCAACAGCCAACTCAAGGATGTATCTTTCTATTGGTTTTCTCTTCTTTCTTGCTTCAGCCCCCACCCCACCATCTCTCTCCTTTATGTTTCTTGGATCACATTTTCCAAGAAAGCACAACCACTTAAGACTTTGTTTCAGGTTCTGATTTCTGGGGAATCCGATTTTAGGAACCCTGACTTTAAAATCATCCATGAATAATACACTAAAGAATTATATTGGTGTAAATTGGAGGTTTAGAATAAGATGCAGATCAAGAAATAAACAAAAACATAGGTACTACCCACATTTGTCTAGCTCAGTATGTATGAACAAATGTAGCATACATACACATACACACAATCACCTCTTTATTTCATGTGAAAAGAAATTTTAATTCAAGAAAGTGGTATTGCCGTATTTCTTAACTCCAGTGCTTTTGATTGGACAATAGAAAGGAAATGTTCTCTATGAAAATTATAATATTAGCAGGGGGATTTCACAAACTGAGATTTTTTTTTACCTTGAAGGTAATAACAAATGAGTCTTCAACCCTGGAGGTGCAGAGTACACTAGTAAGTGTATGGTGCTTCCTTTAAGTCTTTCCTCATGGGATCTTTGGTTATAAAATTCCAGAACAAGCTATCATAAAACAATTGTGAACATAATCCTATCATCAGTAGGCCCAGAACTGAAAGCTTTGCTTAATGTGTCAAGTAAGAATATGATGTAGGCTCATTCTGATAGGCACTATCACATTTTATTCACACGGCACCACATGTTCACACTGACTTATCTAAAATCCATGCACTTTAACGCTTTGGCCAGCTCTCCCTGAAGATCACACATGCTTCATTCATAGACTGAATGCTCCATATGCGTCTTACAGGAGTCCAATGAAAGAACTAACTAAACTGTCTCTTGTGCAATGAAAGCTCTGTCACTCCATATCATCATTGGTCCTACTTTGGCTAAGCTTAGACACTGTTTTTTTGTTGCTGGAGGAGAATCCTGAGAAAGCTATTGAGTGACAGCTGCAGTATCAGCAGATACCACTTGGCATCCTTAATTTGTCCAAATAATGCTCCAGTCTTGAATTTTAAATGTTGATTTCCTGTGGGTTGTTTTTTTTTTTTTCTTCTCCTGGTTTAATGCTCTCTGAATGACAAACAGCAAACTTAAAGTACAAAGTGAACATTATCAGAAAGGCTATATGTCTCTGGTAATATAACCAGTGCTGGTTAAATATGCAGGTAAAATAAATAACTGTCTTTAAGTATTTCAAGAACTGTAAAAGCTTCCAAATAGCTTTCTTAGAACAGAATGGGCACCTAAAATTTCACCATTACTTATGTGTTTATCAGTGAATTTAGAGTCAGAAAACATACTGTTTTAATACTAGCAATGACACTTGCTTATGTCACTCTAAGTGACATAATCTTTTACCCTTATTTCACCATCAATAAAATATAGATCATAACACCTTCGTAACTACTTTACAAAGCTATTGCAAGGAGCAGATTAGAAAATATTAGCAAAAGGGTATTGCAAACTATAAAATATATACAAAGATAATGAGTTTCTCTTATTACCATTAGTAATTTGTCTTTGTTACTAATAGCATACATTTATGTAATATCAATAATTCACATGTTTATGTGAATTTGAAGCCTCTAAAAGTATATTTCAATAGGATATACCCCAGGATTTCTGAGGCAAGTTGGTAGATATGAGTGTGCTAAATAAGAGTGGAAAAGATTCCAAAAGAATAGTGTGAAGTTCTGAAGATAAATGTATCAACTCTTTAACAAAGCTAAGATTCAGTTTTGATAATAATTTTGCCTATCCCTCCTCAATCTGTGGGGATAACTGGCAGTATGCTAAGTGGGCTGACAAGTGTGTTACTAACAAAAGGCAGTGCATCTGGACCAGTAGGAGGAGGTTATCTAGAGTCACTCAGATCCTACCCTCAGGCACCTGAGAAGACAAATACAGGCAGGTATGATTTTTGCACCCAATTCTTCTGTGGAGGAAAGGTAAATTCCTTCCCTTATAAAACAAACCTGGATTGTACCTGAGTACTCATGCATCTTGAAGGAATTTTGTTCACTATAGTCATGAAGGATGGTAGAGCTGATGATCTTAAATAAATAAATATAGAGACTTCCTGTGTCTGTCTACTCTGGTGAAATGACTTTATTGGTTCTCAGAACCTGCATAGCACTTTGCATGTCTCTTGTGATATTCATCACATTCTGATGTCATTATTTTATTCAGTTTTCCATCTCTTTCATACCATTTAAATTTCAGATTATTTTGTGGCTGGAAACAATGTCTTACTCATGTTTATATTGTTTATAAGCAACTGTGGCACAGTGCCTTGAGAGAGTTGATGATTACTGAAGAAAAAAAAAGAATGAAAAATATAGACAAAATCATTGGTGTAGATTATTCTGATATAGTAATATCTTTCTGCTAAGAAATTAAGGCTATGTGCATTAGTGCTTTGAATAAAAATTTGAAAATGGGATTTTACCTTGTAGTCAAGCCAGCCTGTTAATTGCTTTTATAAAATTATTCCCTTTCTGTAATTTCAGGATAAAAATATTGACTTAGATTTGATTCCAAGTAAGTCTAAATATAAAGCCACGTATCACTTAGAAAAACTATAGACTTCCAATTTTTTAATTAAAACGATTTTAAAGGAATAAAATATGAAATTTTCATGCCAAAATAGAAAAAAGTGATGTAGAATTTCCAACACATAAAAGATGAACATACCATAAGGTCTTTCCTACAAAGAAAGGACACTATTCCAATAGTGCAGGGTTTGTTTGTTGTTTTATCCATGTATTTCCCTGCAGAAGAAAGGACTGTGACTTAGGTAAAGGGAAGAAGAAAAAGTCTAAGAGTACAAGTGTGGTATTTCCACATGAGGAAGAAAATCTGAAGTGAAACCATTAGTTTACAGATGAAATTTCTATGAGAAAGCTATTTTTCAGAAATGGAGAGGCCTCATGCTGTGTTCAGCACAATGGCAGTACTAGTTGGGGAGCCTGTGGATGAGTGTGAAGTACACAGTGGCCTGCTGTGTAATTAAAGAGGATGTTAGAAAGATTGAGAAACCCCATACTGTGTCCATGAAGAATACAGATACTTTTAGGGAGATGTGATAGAGTTATACAACTAGTCACCAGGTTTTCAAAATAAATTAAAGGGTACCTGTTAATCTTTAGAGGTTGATGACACTTATTTTTCTTTTCAGACTAAAAGTGCTGATTGATTGATTGCTGCTTGATCTGTTTTTGATATTACCTTGTTTTCTTTTTTCTTTCCAAAAGCCATATAAGTTTTTGAAGAATAACAATTTTTGATGGAACAGCTATGGTTATAGTTTTCAAGAATAAACTATCTTTAAAATAATTCAATCAAAACATGTCATTAAATTTTAAAAGCCTGTGGTCAAAATACATGGCAAAAGGAAACTGTGAGGCATTAATCCAAGCTGTGGCCGCCTTGAAAAATCAGTGTCCTTTGGTTGAGTTTCTTTTTCCTTCTCTTCTCTATTAAGGACAATGGAATTAATTTTATGAGCTTCCTGTAGGCACTGAAGAGAAGAAAGTGTAAACCATGTTAAGATTTCCAGTGAATTTTAAAAGTTACTGAAGATGGGGTTTCTTTCCACCTTCATATGTTCTTTTATGACTGTGCTTTTAAACCCTCATCCTGCATGAAACTTACCTGGCAAGCTTTTAAAAAAATGATTGTTCACCTTCCATGCATCCCCTCAACCCTGAGTTTCTAATTCAGTTACTCTAAGTCGTACCAAAGAATCCTATTTTCAAACCCCTCTCCTCTGCACCTGCTACCACCAGTTGATTCAGACATACAACCCAATTTGAGACCCACTTTTTATGAGCCTGAGTTTTCTAAGCTATTAGTTATGATTTATCTAACTGATGTCCTGCATGAATAACTTGTAGAAAATGGATTTGTTGCTTAGATACATCAAAATTTATTTCCCGAAGTATAAGAGTAAATGGATATGAATGGAATTCTCCTTTTTTTTTTTTTTTTTTTTGCTAGTAAACTAGAATTACCAAAAGAATAATTCTTTAAAAAACAAAAACCTATTCAAGGAAGCCTGGAACAGAGAGGGAGCACCATAAAGACCAAAGGTATAAGGGAAATCTAAGAGTAAAATGGTGAGACAGTCGCATGTAAATAGCAGACTCAAACGGCCAGAGATTGAATCAGGGTTGCAGGGAGGAGGATATCAGGTCACGTAGAGAACATCCATGAAAAACCAGATACAAACAAATGAAGAGGTGCAGAGAAATTCCTAAATGTCCTTGGGCTATCCCTAGTCCCTTTTCATGGTCCATAGATAGAAAGGAGTTGTGTGTTTGGGGTTCCTTTAAGACAAAAGATGTTAAGTTGTTTGTGATTTTGCTTTTTGTTCATATCCTTGGTACTGCACTTGGTATGAGTTGGCATTCAATAAATGTTTATTGAATGAATTAATAAATATAATGAAAGATAATTTTCAAGGACTAGTAACTTAACTATCTCATCTCTATTTCATAATATTTCCTACTTAAAAATTTAGTTAATGACTTGTCTCAATTTTTCCTAAAATGCTGAACTTGACTTCCAGACTTGTAGAATTCAACCAGTGGTTCTTAAATTTGCCTGTTCATTTAAACCACCTAGAAAGCTTTGAAACACACGTTAGTGTTTGAGACTAACCTCCAGATATTCTAAATTGGTTTGAGTGGAGCCCAGGGATTGGAATATTTAAAAACCAAACAAAAACCAACCAACCAACAGTGACAACAATAACAAACCCCCATCTGCCTAGGTAAATCTAATGTGCATCAGGGAATTGAATTTTCGTAGGTGTTCTTAAAATTCATCATTTATTTTTTGCTACTTGTTTCATACTACTCTAAACTAAGCTAGAGAAGTTCAAGAGTTCTTATAGTTCTATTTTCTAAGTGTATTGGTGATGGATTAAAAAAAAAACTTAATGATTTGGGAGAAATAATAGCTACAATTTACACTGCTAAGAAATGTCAGGAATATCAGTATATGCCCAAAGATGTGTTTACTTTGTTTTAACAATTTTAGCCTCCCTGGCACACTCACCTTTTACCTCTACCTATATCCCTGTTAGAGTCCATTGCCTTGGGAACTTTCTTATTTATTCCTGTTTTACTTATGATATGAGCCACACTTCTCCCAATATAAACTGCTGTTTCAGTGACAAAAAACCGAATTTTCTACTTCTACCCCTGTGTCTGCTAGCATTTGGACTTAGTGATGTTGAGGTTCCAGTGTTAACACTTCCCAGTGGCTTTTACCTATGACTGAATCTTAGCAACTCATGTTGTCTACAGTAGGAATCCTCCATCCTAATACCAGTCAATTATGACTGCAAACCCATGGTTAGTAACCCACCTCCCACCCCACCCTCATATACCAAGAGATGATTAGAATACCACATGCAGGAGATGGACCAGGTCAGTGTAAATAACAAAACAGCATAAACTTACCTAGCCAGAAAGACCATCATGATCATGAAAACAGCATAGAATGATGAATAATTATTACCTACTAAGCTCAATGTAAAGCCTTAAAATTCAAGCTAGAGTCAAGTCTACTGATATATATTAATAAAATACAAACCAAACACAAATCTACATTCAGATTTTAGAAACATTTTCTGTGTAGACACTTTTCTTAAGCCCCCAAAGTCTGCAGAAAATAAACATCCACTGTAAATATTTGCTTCTCTGATTAAAAAACAGAAGACACATGTAAATAGCACTGACACCTGCCTCGGAAAGTTGTGAGATGAGAGAAGATGGAATTTCTCTGGGATTCACATTTTGGTACTCCTGTCAAATGTAGTTAGGACAAAATGTTTCTGTTTCTTTCCTCTCTTTTTTCCTTTTCTTATGGTTTACTTATGATGAGTTGTGTGTTCCTCGACAAACTGATTTTTTTTTTAAATTGAAGCAAAATGTGTACTGCTCTTTCCAATACGTCATATTAACTTGTGGAAATGCATGCACATTGCATTTAGTATATCTAAAAGATTGCTGCTGTCATCAAATCTGTTACTTTCCTTACCATTTATGGTAAGCAGTTAATTCATCTATAGAAAATAGACTTTGCATTAACTTCTGTGGGAGCCTGTATTTTCTGTATGAACCTTTCATCATTTAGTTATTTTTTTGCAAAAAGCAAAATGTAACAGACGTTTTGGTGTAACTGCCCAGGTATTTTCAAATCACAGAGAAAGCGGGATGAATGGAAACTTGAAATCTTGCACTTAGGTCCAAATTTGGGTATATTTAAGGAAGCCCTAGTAAACCCTGTTGCCAAAAAGGATAAAGGCCGGATAACTGTAGGCATCAAAAGAAATGGAAAGCAGGTTAGAGAATCAAGAGGCACTAGACGAATAAGTAGTCACATTTTTAAAGATTCGTGTGTGAGATAAAAAATGTTCTGCTTAACAGCAGTGGTGCTATTTTTGCCATGAGAGTGTCACAAACTCCTATGACCCTGCCTCAGGCAGGGACAGAAGATGGCTCGCAAAAGGACAATGCGTGAAAGCTAGAGAGGTTGAAAGGAATTAGTTCTCAGAAAAGTGGATTTCCATATCTTTGCCATGCTTTTGTAGATATGCACATAATGCTTTATTAAAGAAACCCAGATTTTGTCTCTGCTGTTTATTAATATTGTAGGGGAAAGTGAAATCCATAAAATGAGTAAATTTCCAAGATGTGTTTTTAACACAATAACATTCAGATGAATCATGAGTAATCTTTTTTTTTTTTTTTTTTCTGAGGCGGAGTCTCGCTCTGTCGCCGGGACTGGAGTGCAGTGGCCAGATCTCAGCTCACTGCAAGTTCCGCCTCCCGGGTTTACGCCATTCTCCTGCCTCAGCCTCCCGAGTAGCTGGGACTACAGGCGCCCGCCACCTCACCCGGCTAGTTTTTTTTGTATTTTTAGTAGAGACGGGGTTTCACCGTGTTAGCCAGGATGGTCTTGATCTCCTGACCTCGTGATCCGCCCGTCTCGGCCTCCCAAAGTGCTGGGATTACAGGCTTGAGCCACCGCGCCCGGCCCCGAGTAATCTTTTTAAACTAATACATGCCCCTTTTTAAAATAAGAATTGGCAACTCATTGCCACTGATTTGGAAAAGATTTAACATTTAAGTTAAGTGGTACTTCAACCCATATTTCTAGCTTGTAGGATGCCAACCATCTCAGTAATACAATAAATTGCAGCAACATTGCATGCATTTAACCAAGCGTAAATGAAAATAATTATCCATAGTGTCCAAGCTCAAATACCCAACTAATGGTTTGAAATTATAGTTTTGAGCACCAAATTTTTATTTAATTCTCCCTTTATTAAAAGCTTTGTTTACCCTATTTTCACTGCGGTATGATTACTATATACCAAAACATAATAAAGACATGAAAACAGACTTTTACAGCTTGAAGTCTCTAGCCAATCCTTATTTTAATGCAGCAATTCACAGTGTATTCTGTAATATGAAACATTAAACCTGGCATTTTGTTGGAGCTATAAAATTTTAAAACTCACCTATAAATAGTTATTTACGAAGAGTAAGTGACATCTGAAATTATTTCTCAATGAGAGTTTTGGGAGGCCTAGAGCCTCTCCTCTTTCTTCTCGCTCAGTTCCAATTTTATTTTAAATCAACTTTCCCACTTATTCTCAAATCTTTATGCTCACACTTGCTGCTTTCTCTTCATACCACATGCCAGGGTTATGACAGTGCTAGCCAGGCCACAGGCTTCGCAGGCCAAGCTGTGTACAAAGGCAGCACCATGTTTGATTCATGTCAATACTCCGTGCCCCAGCACAGTGCCTGAAATGTAGAAGCAATTCAACCAGAGAAAGAACCTAAACTGTATGTACTGAATTTCTCAATTCAAGAAATTTTTTGGAGGAAATTTTTATTGTGCTCATGAATAATGATTTCCAGTGTAGATTTTAAAATCAAATCGGATTATGTTTCATGACACTTTACTGTGATTTATGTATTCACATGGATAAATTTGAAGGAAAGACATGATATAGGGGAAGTAAAAAAAAAAAAAAAGCATGTTGTAGTTCTATGCTACCATATTTGATTTTATAATATTATCTAGCAAAATATATACCTTATACAAATAGAAGTAAAATGAGTCTAGGCAATAAATTTAAATGTATGTTATTTCCTATTAGGTACTAATGGACCATACTTTTTTCTTCCCCTGAGGGAAGGACTCTGATGTCCTACTGAGGTGAAACTCATTAAATCTCATCCATGTAGAATGTGGAATTTAAAAGATTTAAATCCATGTAGAATTTAAAATATTTCAGAAACTCTGCTCATTCATTGTAAAACCCACCTTTTGTCAATAATTTTTTAGCCTACTCTATAATAATAATAGTTAACTCTATTTTATCATTTCATGGACCACAGATATGTTCTGGATAAAAGTAACTAAAGTGATCTGCAGGTATTTAAGCATGGTCTGCTCTCAAGGCTCTGTCTTTTGCCCTGAGATTATCTAATAATGCTAATGTTGACATTTTACCCCAGGTATTTATAAAGGAAAAATAAATTTACTACTCTTAAGCCCACGTTTACTAGTTAAGAAAAATAAAAAGTAAATTTAAATTGAATATCTAATTAAATAGTATCTTACTTTGTTCATCTCAGCTGGAGAGTAACAAGTATATGTAAATTGTTTTAAAATTTACTAAGCACTCTTTATTACATTATCCCATGTGATTCTTATAATAACTGCTTGAAGTAAAAAAGCCAGAGTTCTCTTTTGTACATTGGTGAGTGATAGAATCCGAATTTATATCCAGGTCTACAGACTCTATACCTGGTATTCTGAGTAGAGGTAGAAAAAGTACCTGTTGAAGGAAGAGTCTGCTAGGCTACCCTGCATATCTCCCTAGAGTCTCCCAGCCTAATTTGAGACCTCTCTCATGTCTTCCTTTGGATGTGATCTCAGGTAGGCTAGCATGGCTTTCATAGAGACTAGGGTTTAAAACTTCATCGTGTTGCAAGGCACTGACTGTTTTTTGCTTGAGGACTGTCTCACATAACTGAATAGGTCCTTTCTCCACTGGCAGGGGAATAATTTGGAAACTCTTTAAGGTCCCTTACGTGTATTAAAGGTTTGGATGTGAATTGAGAGTAGCCATGGCTCTCAAAGTTTAGGGATTAAACACAGGGAGAAAAGCTACTCTTCTCTAATATTCTTGTGAACGCTCAGCTGTATCACTGCTTCTGTTTTTCCATATAGGGTTATCAGTCATCTATGTACTCGCCTTACTGTGTGTGTTTTAATAATAATGATTAGAACAAAGGTGTATGGAGTTGCCTAATATGCACCAGACCCCACACAATAGCATTTTTACATGCATTATCTCGTCAGTCCTTAGAACAAATGAGGTTGATATTTTTAAATACCCATTTATGGGTAAAGAACTTAAGTGTCAAATTAAGTAGCCCAAGTTCACTGAGTTACTAAGTAGCCCAGCTGGGATTCAAATCTAGCTCTTCTTGGCCACAAGGCTCTATTCTTTTCATGTCGCCTTTGCATTTGACATATCCTGAGATTAGTTTTGCAGTTCTTCTATTGATCCCAAATTCTTTCCATTTAGAGATCAAAAGTTGCTGCTATCAGTTATGCTTAGTCTGGAATATATAACTCTATTTTACAGGATGATACCAAATAATGTTTGTTTAAGTAAATGATCTTTGAAAGACTCATGCAGTCAGGAAGAATTGGGATAAATTAGGGCAAGAGAAAATATTTAAAATTGTTGGTGTTTTACAGTCATTGTACTGCAGAGGGGAGGGGGAGAAAAATACAAGAAAAAATATGATTAAATTTATCTGGTTGATAAACACTCCATTTTAAATGTTTATGCTCAAATGCAAACAACATGAATAACATTGCAACCTGTAGAGCATCCATGGTGAATGGAAGATGGAGCTCTATTTTGCAATAGTTCTGAAGCCCTACATCCAGATTATGGGACAAACTGCACTCTGCAAGTAGCTGGTTGTCAGCAAGAGCTTCTCATTGAAAAACTACATCAATCAAAGCAAGCTTCCTGAGTCCAAAGTGCTGAAGATATCAAAATCATTAAACAGTTATGCAAATGTAAAAGCAATATCTCACCTCATTAGTACTAAATATGTTGTTTATTCTTTCCCCAAGTAAAATGTTTAGAAGCCTGCATAATGAGGGTCTCGTTGACAGAGGTGTGGAATTATGAAGCTGCTAAATCCAGCGCAAAGACAGAGTGATAAAATGGATTGGATTTTGCAAGAGCTGTGCTTAGAGCAAACTTGGGTGGCTGGATTCCACATTAGCACATTGTTTTGACATTCATGTACTCAGAGATTTGATTTCATGGATTAGGGGGAGGTGGTTATGGCATTTGGGTGGAGAAAAGAGTGTGCAGGCTGAAGTCAAAAGCTATGGCTATAGGCAGAGAAGAAAGCTGGATGAGTTCTTAAAGCAATATCCTATTTTCTAATGAGGGTACTTGCATAACAAACGCCATGCAAATGGTCTAGAGGCATAATTAAAGCCGATGGTCAGTGATGGAACCAAATTAAACTTGGAAATGTTTACTTGTCTGGAGTAATCTTTGTACAAATGTGTGATAAAGATAAATGTCTGTCTTTTGAACTCTATCCTCCAGTGTACACCAGCATCTAGAAGGCAGCTTAAGGTTTGTAGTGAAATGTGCTATTGGCTACTAGTGTGTGATTCTTAATATGTCAATGGGCTGGAATTTATTTCTCATGAGTTCATGAGTCTTCAGTGTCTTAGTTGGAATTGCCATGCTGCCATATATTTCATACAATTAGCTACCTTAGTTCATAATGCTGATGAAGTGCTAGTCCAACCTCAACCACGGGAATGTCGATAAGAAAAAGAGTATAACAGACTGTTAGACTGTAGGCTCCCTGAGTGCAGCAGCCTTGACTGATTCTTCCCTGACTTGGCACAAGGAATAGCACCTAGCCTGTACTCTACAAATAAGTGCAGAAGTGTCTGAAAGAAAGGCGGTTTTTTCAGTTCTTCTTCATGTCCACTAACCTTCTTCAAGATGCTGATTGGACTTACAGGCATTGCTGAGAAGATTCCTTAGGAGGCTGTGTGAAAGCAAGCAAGGATGGGAAACACTTGTTCTGCTCAGCCAGGTTTCACCTTGTGACCTCTACCCTAGATTCTAGTGCCATCCACATAGTTGTGTGTGTCATACTCAAAGAAAGAAAAAGAAAGAAATGTTAGGTGCAATAACGTCATTGATGATTTATGTTTCAAAATATAATTTTCATCTTTAAGTTACTGCTATGTTTTACTGATGATCACCCCTTCTTACTCGATGGCTCTTTGGAGATCAGTAAGGAGATGATTGAGGAGGAATTTGTCTTCATGGACTATTGAATTTTGTAAGTTTTTTAAATGGAAAATTCCCTTCATCTGGGTGCTAACTTTCTAGTCAGTAGGGCAACTGATCACCTATTTATTCAAATGCCTTTGATGTGCACTAGAGAACATGAGTACAAAGGACCTAACAAACATCTGGACAAGTGCATCAGTAAAGTTGTTATAGTAAAAAGCGCATCTGAAACAAAAAAAAAAAAAAGGAAGTGAGTTTGAAAAAAGCTGAACTTTTCTTTGGGTGGTGAAGAAAATAACATGTTATACTGGGGGAAAGGGTTTGGAATGAGACAAAATTGTGTTCAAATTTTGGTCTACTATCTAATAGTTACGTAAAAAGTTTCATTAATCAAACTGAGTCTCAGTTTCTGCCTCTTTAAAATGATAATCCTTATATTAGTCATTAGGTTGTTATAAGAATTCAATGAACATCAAAGTCCTTAGCAAAATAATACTGATTGCCATAATTTAGTTCATTGTTATATCAGAGTTTTAAGTGAACATTCAGACTGCTTCAGTATGCATATTTGGGTGTCTCATTTATTTACTTATTTTCAATTTTGTTAGGTGGTTCCACTGTCAAGGCCTCTGAACATGTTTCCATAGCAAATACTATTCTAAAAATATAGAAAAGTAGTAGGCTGTTTCATGCATTTTAATACATTGACATTCCATGTTTTTTGCCTAATGAAGCAAATATTCAAAAATAGGCGTGAGGGAAGAGACAGAAAGAGCGAGCAAGAGCACACTCTATTCTTTGGGTATGTGTGTGTGTGTGTGTATAAATGTGTGTATAAATATATAAATATATATGATCAATCTTGATTATATTACAAACACATTCCCTATTATTGTCAGTGATTCTTTTTCTCATAATATGCATTTCTCTGTGGTTGTTTCTCATTCTGTAGAAAAATAATAACCTTAGGCAAGTGTTTTACCTTTGTGGGCCTTAGTTTCATTATCTGAGAAGTGCACAGAGACTGCATGGAGCAATCCCTTCCACTTCTAGAAGAAAAACATATATCCCACTTTCATAAGGTCAACGATGTTTAAGTTCCTGTTAAACATGCAGATGTTTGAATAATCCCTAGAACTGATATTAATTTCCTATTTCTAAAATTAAAGGGAAGACTTTAGTTGCCATAACAAGCAGAACAATCCAATATGATGCTCAGTACTCCCTAATAAATATTTAACAGTACTAATTTCCTTATAAAGAATAATCTGGAATTACAGGTACCCCTGGTTATAAAAAATTTTACAATTTAAACTAAAAAATTAAGTGACTATTATTATTTAAACTGAATTTTTGCTATCTCAGCTGAACCCTTGTACTGAGTGATAGTGGTCACATTTGTATTAGCCTAGCCCTGCAAGATGCCACAGCCAGGGTTCTCCACATTTCTGTATGTTATTTCAACTCCCTGTATCCATCATCAGAGCCTTTTCCTTTGCTTACTAAAAATGTATAAAAGGTAATCTTTCCATATATGTCTACAACTATCATGGATGACCTTCTGTAACTCCAGAGATTTTGCCTAGTATTTGGATTAGGGATATAGATTTAGTTTGGCTCCTGGAAACTGTGGGTTGGTTGCCAAATCACAAAAGAAAGGCATACCTCCCAAAAAAGCCAGTGTTGAAGAACATGGGGAGTGGGTAGACAGTTTCTGCTCCCAAAATCGTAGAATTAGGGAACATTTGATTATCCTTAGATATATACTTTATCAAATAAATGTACAGTTGACAAGAACACAGATAAACACGATCACCTTGAAAATTCAAATAAATTCCAATCATTAATATTGAAGATAATTGGATTGCAATGATGAATAAATCTAAAGAAATAATGTGTTAGTCAGAAATGCAGATCAAACAAAAAAGGACAAAGGAAGGTCACCAAGGCAGATATCGGCAAAGCTCATCTAAGCACTGTCTCAAGAAAAGTAAATATTGATTCTTAGACTTTTAGTATAGTTCCATAGCAAGTCCCTCCTGATGCTCTATTAGAGGAGGTAAGAAGATATGATCTCCATTGAGGTTTATCTCCTCCTCCACTCAAACTACCATAACTACAAGATATCCTCCCTAATTTCCATTCAGCCTGAAGAATCCAGTTGCCTCAGAAGGATTATGGCAATGAGAATGCAAATAAAAATTTTCTAGGCAATACTCAATTTTAAATTTCAAAGCATATGTTTGAAACACAAGACAAAGTCTTTGATTTCCTCAGAGAACAGAGGTGGCCCTGTGCGAAACAATAACCATAGAAGAATAAATATCACCTGAGTATTTTTTTAAAAATACATTTAGACTAGATGAAGAATCCATGGGCTAAGGTTGGAGTATATGAGAGAAGAAGCAATACACCAGTGTGTATATCAGGAAAGTGTTTGCTCTCCATTCCCAGACCCAGTTTGGGAGGGCCACAGAATGCTATTTTTTAAGGTAATCCTTGCTGCAGCAGCCAAATTTGGAGGCACAATACAATATATTTTATTTCTTATGCAATAATCCAAGGAAGTGGGTCTGATTGGTGGACAGCTTTTTTCTATGTGGTGACTCAGGTTCTCAGGCTCCTTCCATTTTGGGACTCTTCAGTTCTCTAGAGCCTTTGAATCCAGTAGCTAAAAGGGAAAACAGAAATTGAAAAATTCTTATCGGCTTCTTATAAATCCTGGCATAGAAATGAGATACATCATTTCTATTAATATTCAATTGACAAGAATTAGTCACATACCCTCAACTAGATGTAAAAGGGGACTTGGAAACTCAGTCCCCAATTATATAGCCTCATCTCACCAATAATTCCAAACTATGGCAAGAAAACCATGATATTTTGGTGGACAGCAGGCATCTCTACCACTAATGACCATGTAGGTTTGAGCCCTCAGACAAAGTCAACACGTACCCATTTTCCATCTGTGGCTCTGGAAGGTGATGATATTTGGGAATATTCCCCATATTAAATGAGGTTGTAGCGGTCAAAATGAAATGGCAATGTAGCTTATCTAGGGAAAGCAGTTCAAAGATATCCCCTTCCCACCAGCATCCTCCTCTGAAGTTTCCTGTGCTTCAGAGTGACATGGAGAGCATGCAAAATTTTTCCTGTGTACCTACCAACCCTCCTCCAGAGAGGCACAAATGTAATGGAAAGAATGATGACAAGGTCCTGGATATAAGATGAAAGGAAGCCAGGGAATTCTGCCAGTAGCCATTCAAAGGGAACAAGTGGGAATGGGGCCATTTCAGCAGATGCCAGCAATGTAGAAAATGATGACCAAGGACCAGATAAGTCAACTTCCTTAGGTTTAGAAATAAGCAAAAAAAGGTTTAGAAATGGGTGTAGCACACCAACATGGCACATTTATATGTATGTAACAAACCTGCACATTGTGCACATGTACCCTAGAACTTAAAGTATAATAATAATAATAATAAAAGAAATAAGCAAAAGAAAAAAGAAAAGGAGAATAATTTTGGATCATTCTAAGTCTACCTTCAATTGAGTATATTTACTCTGAATTGTCAGAAATGGATTCTGCTACCAGGCATAATGAGACTCAAGCTAGAAATTAAGGACAATTAAATAAAGTTACTTTTTTGAGGAACATATGCAAGATTATAGTTTGAGATTTAGTGACTAAACTATTTTATTAGTGTGGTTGCATACACCCCAAGAAATTTTCATTTTTAATGTTCTTACCAAGCTTCACTGTCTACTCTGAATATATACAGTGGTCGGGATATACATAGTGTATTATTTATCATGTAAAGTTTCATGTAACACAAGTTATCATATTTATGTTTACATACTTATAGTTATATTTCTCTGTGTAAAATAGTTAAATAACCACATTTTAAAAGATATTTAAGTCAATTTATGTCCAGTGGTGTTCTGTAGTCTGAAGATAAAGCAATGAGTTACACAGACAAAAGCCTCTGCCATCAAGGAATTTACCTTCTAATAAATAAGCAGAATTTGCATTCTAATAAATAAGAAAGTTGACAAAGTAAGTAAAATATAGAGTTACATCATATGGTGATAAGGGCTATAGAAAAAAATATAAAGCAGAGAACGCAAGAGGTAATGGGGTCAGGGTAGGGAGACATTGAATTTTATTTAATCTATGTAATTTTTATTTTATTATAAATAGACAAATTATAATTGTATATATTTACGAGGTACAAAGTGATGTTACGATATATGAATATAAATGTGGAATGAATAAATCAAACTAATTCATATGTATTCATCACCTCACATACTTTTTTTGTGGTGAGAACATTTGAAATTTACTCTCTTAACAATATTTAAACATACAATACATTATTATTAACTATAGTCACCATGCTGTGCAATAGATCTGAAAAACCTCATTCATCTTATCTAACTGAAACTTTGTCCCCTTTGACCCCATCTCCCCAACCCTAACCCCTGGCCTCTGGTAACCACCATTCTACTCACTATTTTTGTGTTCAATTGTTCTGAATTTCACATACAAGTGAGATTGTGTGGTGTTTGTCCTCCTGTGCCTGGCTTATTTCACTTAGCATAATGTCCTCCAGGTTTATCTATATTGTCACAAATGACAAAATTTCCTCCCTCTTTTTTAAAGTGGAATAATATTTTATTGTGTATGCATACCATATTTTTTTAAACCATGCATCTGTTGATAGACACAGGCTTATTCCATATGAGATTATTGAGAATGCAGATATCTCTTCAACATACAGGTTTCAAATCCTTAGTTTTTAGAGGTACCTCTATACAGTTTTCCGTAAATGGTTGTACTAATTTGCATTCCACCAACAGTACCCAAGAATTCCCTTGTCTTGATGGGATCTGATTAAACTAAAGAGCTTCTGCACAGCAAAAGAAACTATCATCAGAGTGAACAGGCAACCTACAGAATGAGAGAAAAAATTTTAATATACCCACCTGACAAAGGTCTAATATCCAGAATTTACAAGGAAATTAAATTTACAAGAAAAAAACCATCAAAAAGTGGATAAAGGATATGAATAGACACTTCTCAAAAGAAGACATTTATGTAGCCAAGAAACATTTAAAAAACGCTCAGCAACACTGATCATCAGAGAAATGCAAATCAATACCATAATGAGATACCATCTCAAACTAATCAGAATGGTGATTATTAAAAAGTCAGGAAATAACAGATACTGGTGAGGCCATGGATAATTAGAATTGCTTTTACACTGTTGGCAGGAATGTAAATTATTTCGACAATTGTGGAAGATAGTATGGCGATTCCTCAAGGATCTAGAACCAGAAATACCATTTGACCCAGCAATCCCATTACTGGGGATATACCCAAAGGAACATAAATCATTCTACTATAAAGACACATGCCCAAGTGTGTTTACTGCAGCACTATTTACAAATAGCAAAGACGTGGAACCAACCCAAATACCCATCAATGATATACTGGATAAAGAAAATGTGGTACACATACACCATGGAATACTGTGCAGCCATTAAAAACGATTAAGATCATGTCCTTTGCAGGCACATGGATGAAGCTGGAAGCCATCATCCTCAGCACACTAGCACAGGAACAGAAAACCAAATACTGCACATTCTCACTCATAAATGGGAGTTGAACAATGAGAACACATGGACACACAGAGGGGAATAACACACCGAGGCATGTTAGGGGATGGGGCGGGGGGTGAGAGGAGGGAACTTAGAAGATGGGTCAATAGGTGCAGCAAACCACCATGACACACATATACCTATGTAACAAACCTGCATGTTCTGCACATGTATCCCTTTTTTTTAAGAAATAATAAAAGAATTCCCTTGTCTCCATGTCCTTACCAACACTTGTTATCTTTTGTCATTTTGATAACAGCCACTCTGACAAGTGTAAGGTGATAGCTCATTGTGGTTATAATTTTCATTTCACTAATTATTAGTGATGGTGAGCATTTTTTCATCTATCTGTTGGCCATTTGTATGTCTTCCTTCTGAGAAATATCTATTCATGTTCTTTGCCCAAATTTTAATTGGGTTATTTGTTTTCTTATTATTGAATTGTTTAAGTACCTTATATATTTTGGACATTAATCATTCATCAGATATATGGCTTGCAAATATTTTCTACCATTCCTAGATTGTCTACTAATTTTTTCCTTTGCTGTGCAGAAGCTTTTTTGCTTTTGTTTATTTTTTCATATTATTGTTTATTATTTCACATTTGTTTATTTTTTCTCATTGTTGACTGAACTTTTGGGGTCAGATTCCAAAAAAAAAATCATTGCCCAGACCTATGTCATGTAACATTTTCTCTATGATTTTTTCTAGTAGTTTTAAAGTTTCAGGTCTAACACTTACGTTTTTAATCAATTTTGAGTTAATTTTTGTATGTTGTGTAAGATAAGAGTCTAATTTCATTCTTCTACCAGTCTATATCCAATTTTGCCAGCACCTTTTATTGAAAAGACTTTCCTTTTTCCATCTTGTGTTCTTGACACTTTTGTCAAAAATCAATTGATTGTAAATGTGTTGGTTCATTTCTGGACTCTCTATTCTGTTCCATTATTCAGTGTGTCTATGTGCATGCCCATATTATGCTGGTTTAATTATTATAGCTTTTTAATATAGTTTGAAATCAGGTAGAATGATGCCTTCATCTTCGTATTTTTTTGTTTAAGATTGGCTTGTCTATTCAGGGGTGTGTGTGTGTGTGTGTGAGATTCCATCTGAAATTTAAGATTCTTTTTTCTACTTCTGAGAAAAATGACATTGAAATTTTATAGGGATTGCATTGAACCTGTAGATTGCTTTGTGTAGTATGGAAATTTTAACAATGTTAATTATTCCAACTCATAAACATGGAATATCTTTCCATTTCTTGTGTCTTCTTTCATTTCTTTCATCAATGTTTTAGAGGTTTTAGTGGACCAGTCTTTTACCTCTGATGTGGTTTGATTTTGTGTCCCACCCAAATCTCATGTCAAGTTGTAATCCCTAGAATTAGAGGAGGGGCCTGATGGGAGGTGACTGGATCATGGGGGTAGTTTCTAGTGGTTTAGCACCATCCCCAGTGCTGTTTGTTTAAAAGTGTGTAGCACCTCCCCTATCTCTCTTTTTCCCTGGCTCTGGTCATGTGAAGACTTGCTTTGCTTCCCCTTTGCCTTCTACCATGATTTTAAGTTTCTTGAGGCCTCCCCAACTATGCTCCCTGTACAGCCTGCAGAACTGTGAGTCAATTAAACCTTTCTTCATAAATTACCCAGTCTCAGTCTCAGGTAAACCTTTCTTCTTCATAAATTACCCAGGCAGCATGAGAAAAAATTAATACAACCTCATTTGTTAAGCTTATTCTAAGAATTTTTTTGGTAGCTATTGTAAGTGGAATTGTTTTCTTGATTTCGGTTTCAAATAGTTTGTTGTTAGTGTATTAAAATACTACTAATTCTTGTCTGTTAGTTTTTATCCTGCAAACTTACTGTATTCGTTTATTGGTTCTAGCAGTTTTATGGTGGAATCTTTAGGATTATCTACATGTAAAATCATGTCATCAGAAAACAGAGACAATTTCACTGCTTTCTTTTCTATTTGGATGTATTTTATTTCTTTCTCTTGCCTGATTATTCTGACAAGGACTTCCAGTACTGTGTTGAATAGAAGTGGCAAGAGTGGACATCTTTGTCATCAGTGTTAAGCATAATGTTAGTCATGGACTGTCATATACAGCTTTAAATGAGTTGAGGTACATTCCTTCTATATGTAATTTGTTGAGAGTTTATTATGAAAAAATATTTAATTTTTTCAAATGGTTTTTCTGTATCTAAATGAGATAATCATATCATTTTTGTCCTTCATTCAGTTAATGTGATGTGTCACAGTTACTGATTTATATATGCTGAACTATCCTTGCTTCCCCAGTATAAATCCTGCTTGATCATGGTGAATGATCCTTTTAATGTAAGACTGAATTAAATTTGCTAATATTTTTATTGAGTATTTTTGCAACTGTAATTCATCAGGGATATTGGCATGTAATTTTCTTTTCTTTTCATGTCCCTGTCTGGCTTTGACATCAGGGAATGTGGCCTCATGTAATGAGTTTGGAAGTATTCTTTCCTCTTTTACGTTTTGAAATAATTTGAGACGGATTGATACTAGTTCTGAAATATTTGGTAGAATTATTCAGTTAAGCTATTAAGTCCTAGGCTTTTCTTTCATGGAAGACTTTTTATTACATATTCAATCTCCCTACTCATTGTTGGACTATTTAAATTTTCTATTTGTTTATAATTTAGTCTTCATAGGTTCTTTCTAAAAAGTTTTCCACTTCTTGTGGGTTATCCAATTTGTTCACAGTGATCTTTTATGATCATTTGTATTTCTGTGGTATCAATCTTCAGGGTCACAGGGTGTATTTCCTGGCTGAGCATTACTGCTATTTGTGTTTTTCAGTTGGGCAAGCCTGCAAGCTGTGCTTGCAGAAGTTAAGCACTCTGAGGCTAGGCAGAGTCACTGCTCAAAACATGGGTCCAAAGGCTATACTCTGTAGCAATGCATATTTGAAGCTTTCCTCCTTGCCTGAGTGGGGCTTTGAAATGGGCTTTCAGTCTGGGTCAGGCCACTGTTTGAACTCAGAGGTTGGGCAGGTCTAGTCCCTAAGCTCTGCAGAAATGCATGTAACAGGACTCTCCCTTCCTGGGTGGGGCCTTGGAATAGGCTTTGGAACTGGGCCAAGCTACTGCTTGGTCTAGGCAGGACTCACTCCTGTGCTCTACAGAAAGGCATTAAGGTGTCTCCTAGCTTGGGTGGAGCTTTGGGGTGGGCTCCGAGTCTGGGCCAGGCTGCTGATTGGACTCCCAGGCCAGGCACTAGCCCCTGTGCTCTACAGAAATGTGTTGTGACTGTGTCTCCTTGCCTGGGTGGGGATCTGCTGTAAGCTCTGACACTAGGTGTGGAGGCTGGCTGCCTAGAGCTCTAGCCAGGTTGAACGTTCTGCTATACTTCTGGGAGCCACCAGCTTGGCTTTGGGGATGAGCTCTGCTGTTGGCTGGGATGGCATCACTGGCGGAAACAAAGGGCTATCATCAAGATCCTTGAGCCTCCTTTTTGTGTTTCTATCTGATCCCAGGTAGTCTAGTCCCATTGTTACACCCAGTGTTCCCTTTGAGGTGAGATGGGGATGAGCTCCCTGATAAGTGTCCCTGAATACTGAGAAGCTGGATGACTACCTCTAGAGCTCTTTACTCACTATGGAAACTGTTGATTCAGGGGATCTTCCGTATGTGTTGTGTTGTCTTAAAGGAGGGAAATGATGATGTAGTCAAAGTGAAATCATTCCTCTTATCTTATGATATAATTTTATTTAGTTCTATGGTTTACAGTCAGTCTTAGTCCTAAGTTTTTGGGTTTTCACAAAGTTCTTTTCATCTGAGGATAATTGCTAACTGAAATATCTGTGGGAGAAAGTGAAGCCTGGGACCTCAGATTCACTCATCTTGCTGATGTGACTCCTCTGATGTTGCATTTTAAACAGGGATGTGAATAAAGCTTCACTGAGAAGTCCAAAAAGAGCTGAGGGAGCAAGATGTAAAGATAAAAGAGGAAAAGTACCCTGGATAGAGTGAGCATGTCTGGTGTGTTTGAGGAAGAGTGTGGGGTCAGGGTAGCCCAAGCAAAGTGCATGAGGCAGATAGCAGGAGGTGAGTTCAGACAGATTGTGTGGAGTAGAGTAAATATTATCAACCCTTGAAGAGAACTGAAGAGAATTAATTGGCCTTCAAATTATCTTCATTAGGCTTATGAATGTATTTAATGTGAATCTGTCTCAGAAGATAGTCCTCCTCAAGCTGTAGTCAAAATCAGTTTTCTGAGGCTGCACGGATGTTGCAGATGTTATATTACAGTGCATTTTGCATGGTGCCATCAGCCTGTGAAGACCCTGGAAGCCCTCTGGCTGTGGCTATTCCCTCTCCTGTTGAATGGCCGTGCACACAGCATATGCCAATTGGGCCACCCTCTCAATGGCCAGCCCAGTCCCTCCTCTTCAACGCATAGTGTAGGGAAAAAGTGCAACCCGCATATATACACACACAACAGATGCATCATCACCCCACAAAGGCAATTGGGTGGAGCAGTCTTTGTTACCTTTTGGCACACAACTCCCACCATACTCTCTTGTTACTTTTTTTACTCTTCAGTGTTTCCCTTGATACTCACCTTGAACCGACTTAACCTGAATAAAAGTCCTGGTGAAAGAAATGTAAAGGAAATACATGGGGTAATTTGTGACTCTACCCAATATCCTCGCTTGGCCCGAGCACCCTGCCAAGGGTCCCAGAAATGTAGCTTTGAAATTTGCATAGCGTGTAGAACATGGACCTGAAAACAAACAGACTGAGAATTAAATATTGATTTTTCCCACATAGGAGAATCACAATTTCTGTACACAATATTTTATTTCTAAAATGGGTGCAAAATACTCTTGCTAAAAAGATCCAAAGGCAGATTCTGTTTTTCAAAATTCATTATCCTGCTTTATAATCTTCTAATGTAGAATGGCAATTTATCTCATCGATATTAATGTGTTTTATATTTTTGATCAAATTGTGTATGTTGAAATGGGTTCGTAAATTTCTATTTACTTTCTAGATTAAATCTTACCACATAAAGAATTATCTCCTTTGTGAACAAATGTGTCAAAATCAATTTGGATCTGCTTGATGGTTCTTACACCTTCAGCGTTCATAAGACAACATTTTTATATCACCAGATATAACCCAGATGGTACATATTAATTTATATATGGATATTGAAAAAATGTATGGTTTCCATCTGAGGTCTTTTAAGTATGATTTTTAAATTGATGTGAATATTGCTTTTTTTTCAACTTGCACTGTAATACAGTCAAAATATGACTCCCAGGTGAATGAACAATTATGTGTTTCATTTGGCATCATTCTTGTATTTCTGAGCCATGACTTCTGAATGAATGTATATCTTTTCAGACCTGGTTTCAACTGGCTGAAGAGCATTTTGATAGTGTCAAGTAACTCTCATTACACTGAAAGACAGTGCTGATAAGATAAATTTAGAACATCTTTCATCTCATTTTCAAAATTAACAACTGTCATATAGTCTTGCCAGCAAACATAAATGTGTGATAAAGTTTAGACATTTTAATGCTTTAGTCTCTCCTGTTTTGATAAATATTAGACATAAGGTGGTACTGAAACACCATCCCAAGATCTCTAGGTTTTCAGGAAAAAATGGTTCATCATAAGCTCATTATAAAACTATATACAAAAGAAATTGTAGGGCCAATTCAGTAAACAAATCTGAGACTTTGGTCTCCTGTTATCCTTTCCTTCATTGCAGGAAGAGTCTAAAGTATACTGTTCGAAAGTAACAATATGAACATTTTGTAATGGTCTTTGAGTATATCTTTCAAAAGAGATCTGACAAGGATTACTAAAGAAAAAATACTTTCTTCACGTTTCTCTTCTTCTGCTTCCATCTCTTCCTTTTTCTTTTCTATATTATTCTGCTTTAGCCTATTGTTACTTAATGGACATCAATACCAGCATCCTCTTTGTGTATTTTAATCATGCATGGATAAAGAGACACACTTCAGTGGCCAGAAATTTTCCCACAAATTAGAATAGAATTAATATGCTAAGATTTCCACTTATCCAAAATAATATATGAATATTATAAGCATTGTTCAAAACATATCTTTGAACATAGAATAGAGGTCAGTTTAGCAACACCATCCCCCATCAACCTTCTGTTGTGAAACTTAGATAATTAATTTACATTTGGCTTTCCTTATTGTTTTGCATACAAATTAGAATGCTTAAAGCCTCCAACAAACTTGGTCACTGAGTCAAAGAAAGAAAGGAAGATGAGAAAATAGAGAAATTGCTCAGCAGACTATATTCATTCCTTAAAAGAATTATGTGTTCACCTATGTAACCAGTATGCACAAAGCTGTCCAAACAGACCAGAGTCATCCATTCCTATAATGTTTAACATTCTCTTTTATAGTTGTATAAAAACACAAGGACAATCTCTTACCTTTCCTTTCTCTGTTCTCTCTCCCCAGGGAGGTAAGAAAAACAAAAAAAACAAAAAACAAAAAATAAACAAAAATCCAAGCAAAACATGGACACACACACACAAGAACACAGTCTCCCAGAATTCCCCATAATTCACTGTGGAAGTAGGAAAGTTGCTGTAAAGAACACAGGTGCTGAGAGGAGAAAGCAATGCTGTGCCACATGCAGAAGAGAGAAGTATATGCCTTGTCCCAAACCAATATCACATGCTATCACATAGGAGAGGAAGCCACACCTCTGAGGTGCCACTGAATCCTAGGTGAAAACAATTGCTCTTACTTTAGCCTGCTGAGGCTTTCACTGCAGAAGTTGGGCACAGGTCCAGAGACCAATACCAGAGTGAAAACACAGTGCTCCTCCCAACCCAGTCCCTTTGGAACTCAACCACCTTGGGGTAGGCAGATACTAAGATAGTACCCAGTAATCCTTGCCTCTTGGCATTCATGCCCATCTGTAATACCCTCTCCTTGAGTGAGGGCTGGACATAGTGACTTGCGTCTAACCAATAGAAAATGGCAAAGGTAATGGATGTCACTTCTATGATGAGGCTACAAAATATTGTGACTTCTGTTTTGCCCTCAGACTTTTGTTTCCTTGATTTTCATGCTCTGATAAAGCAAGTTGCCATGTGAAGACACCCACATAACAAGAAACTGGGATGGCCTCTGGCCAATAGCCAGCAAGAAACCAAGACCCTCAGCTTGACAGCCTGCAAAAAAGTGAGCTCCTCGGCCTAACAGCCTGTAAGAAGCTGAATCCTGCCAATACCACTGAACTTGGAAAAAGATCTTTCCTCTGTTGAGCCTTCTGATTACACCACAGCCCTTGCTGATACTTTGATTGAAGCCTTTTGGAAAACTCTGATGCAGTGGATCCAGAGAAGCTCTGCCCAAATTTCCAACCTACAAAAACTGTGAGATAATAAAGGTGTATTGTTGTTAGCCACTAAATTTCTGATAATTTGTTTCACAATAGTAGATAACTAATACACCTCCCAACAGGGTTCTTCCAAAATTCCTGTTCTGCTTGTGAATGAAGTCCCAGCAGTCTGACTCACCAGTTAGCATAGCCCATTTCAGGCTGAGCTGGTACCTTACAACAATACATCCACTAACTTCTTTCCAAGAGGCAAGACTACAGAAAACGTTTTGTATTATCTGGGTGTTTCATTTTTCTACACTCTCCTTTCCTCAAGAAAAACTGAGAATTAACTGAAGAAATTTTCTTACATCTTTAATTTGTGCCAGGGGTGTAGCCAGAGAATTGAAAGCTTCAAGTCACAGAATAAACAAATTGCATAAAAGTCCAGATGCTGCACCTCTCAAAACTACTTTATGTTCATTTTCTTTCAGGATAAGAACCACTTTATTTAAGCTGTATCATGAAATTAGTAATTTAAAATATTTATAAGGATTAACTAATTACCGATTATTATTGATAAAACCTAATGGTTATGTTTACACTAGTAAAATGTGCTCTTCTATTTTAACTGGACAACATATGCATAGGATGTAACTGACAAGCTTTCCCCCCTATGTTGTTTAAAATGCATTTTTTTTTTCAAAGTAAAACTTGATTTCCAGGGTCAGACATAAACCTCTAATGCTATTTTTGTTGACAGCAGCAGGAAAATCATCACTGACTTTATCACTTCGGAGATGACTACTGCAGAAACAGTAACTGAATATAAGATGGTAGGCTAGGCACCTGGGATGAAGTACTTGCTGCTTAATGCAGATCTTCAGTCTCTACACTTCCATTAATGCACTGCATTCAGATAGTATGGTTTGGCAACAAACAAAAGCAACAGTTTAATGGAAGTAATGAAAACTGTTCTACATTATTTTCTTTCCTTATCCCACATATTAGAAAATATGCGGCCGGGCGCGGTGGCTCAAGCCTGTAATCCCAGCACTTTGGGAGGCCGAGACGGGCGGATCACAAGGTCAGGAGATCGAGACCATCCTGGCGAACACAGTGAAACCCCGTCTCTACTAAAAAAAAAAATACAAAAAACTAGCCGGGCGAGGTGGCGGGCGCCTGTAGTCCCAGCTACTTGGGAGGCTGAGGCAGGAGAATGGCGGGAACCCGGGAGGTGGAGCTTGCAGTGAGCTGAGATCCGGCCACTGCACTCCAGCCTGGGCGACAGAGCAAGACTCCACCTCAAAAAAAAAAAAAAAAAAAAAAAAAAAAGAAATATGCCTGGCAGTTTTGCTAACAGTTCAATAATGCACTTCATTTTGCTACTATTCTCAATGAATTTTCTCAGTTTCTTGTTTAATAAATCAATGCCAAAATAAAACTTGGAGGTAAACAGATTTTAATTGAGTCTTTGTGATGTTATGTATCTTGGAATTTGAAAGTCGTAGAATTATACGTAATTTTACTGGTTTATTTTGTTTAAATATTTGGCATTGAGTATTATAACAGGTTTTTGATGGGAAAACAAATATCTAAGACACTCTCTTTGTACGCTGTCTATGACATTTGAGGAAGAACTGGGGACATTCAGGAAGAGCTTCTGCCAGAGCTTTTAATTTCTCCCAAGTCTTAAATGTTGTTTTCTTGATCAGAATTGTGGATGCTGAGATTCAAAATTAATAATGCATACTAACTTGCCAGTTGGTAAACTTAGTTCTTTTGGTGATATTTGGTTTTTATTTGTCAAAAGAAGTTGCTCATCCAACCAATAGTCAGAGACCTTCATATACACTGTCATTTGTAATACCCACAACAATCACTATCCAAAATGAGAGACACTCTAGCCCTTGCTTGATGCTCTTATATCATGAAAAACAAAGGGGCATAAGGAGAAGTGTTTGTAAAGTTGATATGAAATATAAAGGGTGTTTTCATAAAGCAAACCTAGTCTTGTTAAAAGTGCTGTACTCTGTCACACTAGCAAAGTTCACTCTAAAAGTGTGTTCTCATAATTCAAGGTAACAACAACAAAAGAGTTTCTTTACCTGTCACTCTCCTTCCTGACTTAGTTCACTAAAACACTGCATCCTTACTCAAGAAACCATTACCTGAAAAGCAAAAACATGACATAGAAACCAAGGCCAGGCACAATGCCTCACGCCTGTAATTCCAGCACTTCTGGAGGCCAAGGTAGGTGGATCACCTGAGTCCAGGAGTTTGAGAACAGCCTGGGCAACATAACAAAACCCTGTTTCTACTAAAAATATAAAAATTAGCTGGGCATGGTGGCTCACACCTGTAGTTCCAGTTACTTGGGAGGCTGAGGCAGGAGGATTGCTTGAGCCTGGGGGGCAGAGGTTGCAGTGAGCTGAGATCATGCCACTGCACTGCAGCCGGGGTGACAGAACAAGATTCTAAAAAAAAAAAAAGGAAGGAAAGAAATAAAAAAAGAACCAATTTTCAGTGTTAAGTTTCGATGTCTTTTATTTTGAGAAATTGATAAAAATTGTAAAAGAATGTGGGAAGGCATGTAAAAAGAGTTTTTTCTGGAAGAAAAAAGTAGAATAGAAATATATGTTATATGGTAGATTTTACTATTGTGGTAGATTGTATGCTCCAAAAATGGACACAGTGACATCCTTCATCCTACACATGCTTATAATGTAACTGTGCCATTCCTTCCATTGAGAGATGGATCTGTGTTCCCTTCCCTCATAGCTGGATAAACTGGCCGTGGCAGAAGTTACAGTGTATGGCCTCCAAGGCTAGTCATAAAAGAGGATATACCTTCAGCACAGCTTTGTAGAAGAGCTTGCTCTTGGACCACAGTCTCTTTGCCATTAGAACGCTGTATCAGATGGAGTGGACTATGTGGAGAGAAACCAATACCGTACGCTCTGTAGCCCCAGCTCAGTGTGGTCCAACCATCAGTCAGCAATTACCAGATATGAGTGGTGAGTCTTCAGATTATTCCAGCCCTTGGCTGTCAAGTTATCCATAGTTTTTCTCTCACCACAACTAATAATGCTGTATAAAACAAATGCAAGCTCTCCCTGGTGGGTCTCACCTATATTAGAGATTTCTGAACAAAATTAGTGATTGGGGTGACATGTTTCATAATAAATAATTAATGGAAAAGACTTATCTCCATTATGTAGATGAGGCAACTAAAGTTCATAGTGGATATGTGATTTAACTAGTAACACAGCACTATTAAACTACAGAGACTGAGTGAGCTCAAGTTCTATTCCCTTTATCCATATAGAATTTTTTTGAAGTTTGTTCCTGAGTAACTATTTGGTGAAATGGAAAGTTTGTCTTCAGTGGTCTTGGTTTCCTCTCAGATACACCTAAAAATATTTAATGCTTATGTCTCTATTAGGAAATTACAAGTTCATAGATAAGATGTTTCCCATGACTTTTACAATGAAGAAAGTATTTTCAGACCACCATGGTGATGAGGCAATTTCTGTTTTCTAGTTTCACGTCATTCATGAGTTCATCTGGTTTAGGTCTTCTTTCCTTAAAATGTCTGCTTAAATTTTGGCAACATTCAGTTGAATATAAAGGCTGAATATCTGATAATTAACTGTATTGCTGCTAAAAAGAAACAGTGCAAATACAAATAGAAAGGAACTACTTAGCATTTCATTTACAGTCTCCTTATGCACATTTATTCCACTTATATTTGATTTCTCTTCTATTACTATTGATATTACAAAATGTAACCTTGTTGAACATTTACAATTATGCCTCATTCTTTGTCTAATCATCTCAGGTGTTATCATACACGATCAGGAAGTGCTACTGAAGTGTTTCCTATGGGACTTAAAGAAAGATTGAAGGGTAAATGTCATCTTAGAACTTACAAAGGCAAGAATTCCACTCTTGACACTTCCTCTCATCCCCTACCTGATTGCTCACAGATGGCACACTTAGAAAGCAATGTCTTTTTTTTTCTTTTCATTTTTTTTTTTTTTTTTTTTTTGAGGTGGAGTCTCACTCTGTCACCCAGGCTGGAGTACAGTGGCACAATCTCGGCTCACTGCAACCTCCACCTCCCAGGTTCAGGTGATTCTTCTGCCTCAGCCTCCTGAGTAGCTGGGACTACCGGCGTGTGCCACTGCGCCTGGCTAATTTTTTGTATTTTTAGTAGAGACGGGGTTTCACCATGTTGGCCAGGCTGGTCTCAAACTCCTGACCTCATGAGCTGCCCCCCCTCGTCCCCGGCCTCCTAAAGTGCTGGGATTACAGGCGTGAGCCACCACGTCCGGCCGGAAAGCCATTTCTTAAAGTCGTTTATTGCAAATCTTCTTCCTTTGCTTCATATTGTCAACTAATCATTATTTAACATCCATTTGATATTTGGAATTGTATATCTTCCTATTGTACAACTTCCTATCAGATTTTAGGTAAGAGGCAAAAAGCATGTGATAGAGACTTTTCAATTACCAAATTAAGATATAAATGCTGGATGGATTCTCATACAGTTGCTAGTCATACCTTTATCAGAACACTGAGAAGCCCCCATTTCATTGCCCCAGAACTTTACCTTAATGTACTTGTTTAGAAAGATAGTTTGGAAATCCTGACCCACTTCAGGTTAACAGCACGAAGATGCTTGGTAAGTTTGGTAATGTTAACAGTAGTAAGATGTGATAACGTAACCAGAGGAAACAAGACTTTTTATTTGAAACATCATCTATCAAGGACAGCAGCTTGAGACAGTTTTTTAAACTATACTATGAGCATTTGAGTATCACAGTTTATCTTCTCAAAATGCTAGTTTAAACGAGTACACAAGATGAGATTAAATGAGGACAAGAAAAACAACAGACGGTTGTTATTGGGGGTTTACTATATCCAAGGAATTTAATATATATATATATATATATTTCCTGATTTAATTCATACAGAAACCCAGTGACATAGATTGTGTTGCTCATTTACAGCCATGAAGACTGAAGTCTCCACATGAAGTAACTAAACCAAATCCACTAGCTACAACATAGCAGAGGCAGGATTCAAAACTCTGCAGCTCCAAAGTCCAAGCTCTTGTTACCAGGCTATGCCTCTCTCAATAGACGTGTACTTGGGAGTAGTCTGTCAGCTAAGAATGCACATTTAAGGCAGTTTTTGTATCCTGACACTGCCATTTGATCACATATGTGACCGTTTACTCTCTGGATATTAGTTTCTCAATCTCTAAAATGAGGATAATTCCTGATATGGATTTAGAGATTATGTAATGCCTTACAGAGCCCTCAGTAACTTGCCGCTGTTATTATTTCATGATATGAAGAACATAACTTTTCAGTCTGCTCCCAATAATTTGTGGGAGGCAAAAGTAAAAGAACAAAGTTATTTATGTTTCAGTCACCATGGCACTGCAGTTTTGCTTAAACAATACTGTTTTTTTGTTTTTGAGATTGTCTTGTCCCTTTAACATTTTTTCTTCAAAGCACCTGACAAACATGAGTCAATTCATTTTTCTCTTTTTTTCATTATTAGTTTTCATTGCCCTCCTTGTCAAGTTGCATTTAATAATTTATCAATTATGCCTGATCAGGCCTGCTTGGCTGGCACAGCTAAGCTATAAAGAAGAACATGAACAGATGTCAAAAATGCATTTGTTTTCTCTTTTTTGCCAAATGCCAGGCAAGGAATGGCACCGTTCTGCTTGCCTGCCCCTTTTACTGGTGAGTAGTGCAAAATGGTTCACACAACATCTGCTTTTCTAAAGACCTGCTAGCATTGCCCACGTATCTCCAGATGTTGTCACGCATAAACACAAATATCTGTAGGACTGAAAGTGAACAAATTCTCTTGGGATGCCAAATTCAGTGTTGTTTTGTTCTGTTTTGTTCTGGGGCCTGGGAAAATGGTAAAGGAATGGAGTATGTATCTAGTATTTTGATTCCATTTGCAGAAGATTATTTTCCCTCTGTAAATTGACTGCCATTTTAATAACACAGTACTGAAGTGAAAGATGCAGGTTAAGGCCCTTAGCTGTGCCCATAACCTCAGGAAGAATGAAAAGGGATGATACATTGCAGAAAAGGTCCTACTGTGAGACAACCAAACCCACATCAAGGCTTCAGAGAACAAAACAAGAATTTACTTCTCGCCTCAGGAAAACTATGAATCATTATTAAAGTGAGTTCAAAATATAAGGAGGTCCTTCCTGCTCTCACCACCACTCTTTGCTACCACTACCATCCTTCCTAAAACTGTGGATCACTCTGCCTCTCCTTTATGATTCCATTTCTTTCTGTTGTCCTTAGATGAGTGCTCTCGGTCATTTGTTTGCCTCCAAATTCCTCCTCAATGGAGCTTGGGTGGGTGGGGCAAGGAGCTCATTTTAGCTCTTGTACCTATAAGGAAAGAATGAAGAAAAGTCACCCCTCCTGGTCCAGTATCAGAGGAAAGGACATATAAGAGCAAAGGTTTTCCTCATTAGGAGAAATCATCTCAACATACTTAGGTATTTGGAGTTAAGTAGCTCTCTCTCTTCATGAGTGTTCTAGTTTAGTCTAGGCCACACACCTAAAAGGGGCATCTATGTCCCAGAGAAAAGGAGATAAATCTTGTTATGCCATAATGAGAATAGAAATTATGACTTGAAGTTGTGTTGTTATTCATGCTCCTCTTCCTGCATGGATCTCTAGCCTTATCCTGTGACAGCAGGTCTAGATTGACAAATGGAAGAGCATCGTCAAATAGCATTTTCATGATAGTCACTGAACATTTTATTGTAGAACTGGAGTCACAAACTTTTTTCTATGAAGGACCAAATATTACAGATTTTCATCTTTGCAGGATGTATAATCTCTGTCACAACAACTCAAATTTGCCATTGTAGCACGAAAGAAGCCATAGACCTTGCAGAAATGAATGGGCATGGCTGTGTTCTCTAAAGCCTTATTATAAAAACCAGGCAGTGCACATGTGCATGAGCACACACTCACACAGAAGGTGGCAGACTGGAGTTAGCCCATAGGTCATAGTTTGCTACACTCGGTTATAGAAAGGAGAAGTGAATATATATTAAACTATTATAAGAAATCACAGTTACTTTTGCACCAACCTAATATTTGTGACTATTACTCTGTGGGTCAGTGAGGAATATTTTTCTGCCCCTCTCTGGATGCTTTATTTTATGACTGGAATTTGAACATCTCACTACTCTTCTTTGATCTGTTTGCTTTATGCAATAAGCATATTTTCAAAAATGACCAAGATATGAACCCTGTCTTCGAGCAGTGAAACAATGTATTATATGTAGGACATAGTAGAAACAAGGAAGAGATATATTAAAAGAGTAGGAAAGCTTCATAGAGGAAGTAACAAAGCCCAAATCTTGAAAGTTTTACTGGGATTTACTATATTGGGTATCCCAGACATTGTGACATTCTAGGTATAACAATGAGGTCTGCCAGCAAAGTAAAAAGAAAGACATGAAAAACCATGACCCATTTGGGGAAAAGTAGCATGTTCTGCAAAAGTTTACTGAAAGGTGAAACTAGGTTGTCATGGTGAGGTAAAGTTGTAGAAGGAGGCAAAGTTAGATTACAGAAGCCCTTGTATACCATTCTAAGGCACTGTAGGTTTCACCGATGCTTTGCTCCCTTCATGTAGAGTGGAATCATGGGCAGAGATCCCTGTCAGGTTAGCTCAGTATAAGGGCTGAGTCGCACTCTGCTGCTTGATTCCTCACATGGTCACTGCTGTGTGCCATTGTTCAACCTCTCTGTGCCTCAATTCTTCCACATTTAGAAGGGGACAATGATAATATAATTAATGCCTACTGCATGGAGTTATTATGAGGATTAAATGAATTAATATTCATAACACCTTTGAACAGGATCTGCAACACAGTAAGGTGGTATACTGGGATCATACTCAGGAATCACCTGATGGGACTTTTTTTTTTTCCCCTAAAACACATTGACCATTTATGAATAAAAAGAAATAAAAATATCAGGGCAGTCCAGGAGAAAAGTTCTGAGCCTGAATTTTAACACTGGCGATAAAAAAGAGGAGGTAGTTATGAGATATAAAAAAGAGGTATATTAAAAAAAGGTTTAATTGCTGATTGAACGGGCATGACATATCCTTAGAGACAACTGAACATCTCAGCAGAGACTAGTTTTAGTTTGCCATCTGGGTGAATGGCAGTGAGATTTCTGGCATAGAGAATCCCAATGAAGAAGAATCGGGGAGAGTACTTAATATGCTATTCATTTCCTACCCACACTCCTTTATTTAGAAAACAGCCTCTCTTTCCACAGCTGCTGGATGGGGCATTCCTTGTGCATGGGGTGCTCATCTAATTTATTATCTAAATGGAGGCATGTTAGGGATTGAGAATAGGATGCTGCCAATAATGACTACAGAACAGCAGGAATGAGCTAGGATTCTCCAGAGCAAAGTGGGGTACATGGTCTCCCCACCTGTGAAGCACATGATCCTGTGCCAGGCTACAGTTGACTGTGAGCAAATGCCTCACCCCAATTTTTGCAATAATATGTTTTCTGCCTAGAATTTAAGAGTAAGAAATTGAAAAATTCTTTGTTTAGTCAAAAAGTAGTTACTGAGCATTAACTATATACCAGGAAAGGTCCCAGGCACTGTTGATATAGCATTTAACAAAGAAGAAAACCTCTGCCTTGATGGAATGATATTCTAGTAGAAAACTAGATAAAAATAAATGTATAAATATTGTCTGAGAATGGTAGGTACTGGGGAGAAAAATCAACCAAATAAGGTGGTAGAAAATGGTAGGGTGCTGCTTTTAGATTGAGTGGTTACGAATGGGGAACTATTTGAGGAGGTGATATAAGCAGAGATGTGAATTAAATAGGAAAAAAGTTTGATGTGTGTGAGCAAGAGAATGACTCATGTGTAGTGAAGGAGGAAAAGGGTAATAGAAAATAAGAATAGGGAGGATACAGTTGATAACTGGAAGGCAGTCCCTCAGAACTGAGGCTAAATTTGGTTCCTGGCTTTCCATAAGTATTCAGTTGGTTACATACACAACAGACACTCTTAATTCCTTTACTGTCTTCTAATCACAGCTGAGTATTGGCAAATGCTTGGCTTGGAAATGGACAGGGAAATAGGTTTGGTCAAATGTATAGTAAAGTCAAGTCTGATCTGGATCTTCTTCAGAAGTTGCCCCCACTTTTGAAAAGAACTAAATGAATCTCCTTTCTTTCTCTGGATGCCTAGAATTGCAGCCAGCATGTTGTGACTTCCTATGAGGGAAGTGGCCCAAGCTTAAACAAATGTGGCAAGGAGGGCTGAGTAGATGTCATGTTTATCCTTCCATGTCCATGAGCTTTTTTGTTGTATCCTTTTAGTAAGTCAGTTTTTACTTAAATGACCTAGAGTAGGTTTCTACCCCTTCCAGCAGAGCATCTTAATTTCCCTTTTGAACATGCTGAGTTTGATGGACTCATGAGTCTCTCAAAGAGGCAGTGTCTAATTTGAAGTTAAAGGTCCACACCGGAGTCAGAGATAATCATAAGAGAATCATTAACATGTCCCACCACAGAAATGGTTGGAATCATCTCGTTAGTGTGTGATACATGGAAGGAATGAGGGCTAGGCACAGACTAGAATACTAGGCTTACTGCTACATTTGAGTGGACAGTTCTTAAAGGAGTGAAGCTGAGCTGAGGGAACAGGAATGAGAATCAATGGAGGGGACTTGTTTTCCCCCTAAAACACATGCTGTCCCCACTGGGGATTCTGGCATGCTGCTGGTCATGGGGGAGCTCAACACAGCAGTGGGCAGAGGAAGGAGTCAATACAGAATACTGAGAAGAAAAAATCAGCTGGGGCCAGTGGCTCATGCCGGTAATCCCAGCATTTTGTACGGCCAACGTGGGAGGATCGCTTGAACCCAGGAATTTGAGGCCAGCCTGGGCAACATAGCAAGACCCCATCTCTAAAAAAAAAAAAATAGCTGGGCATGATGGAGCACATATGTGGTCCCAGCTGCTTGGGACACTGAGCCAGGAAGGCCACTTTAGCCCAGGAAGTCAAGGCTGCAATGAGTATAGCCCTGCCACTGCTCTCCAGCCTGAGCAACAGAGCATGACCCTGTCTCAAAAAATGTTAAAAGACCCAAAAGGTAGAAGAAGACATCTCTCTGATTTAGTTTTTTCATTTTGAAGCAGACAATTTCTCCTATTTTGTGGATTCTTACTCTAATTTGCTTTGGTAAACGCTGGAGTTGGAGGGGCTCTATCCAGAATGTTCCTGGCATAGACTCATCTCTTTGGCACAGCCAGTGAGCTCCTTCTAATCATTTCTGGGCCCCCGCTCACAACACCTGTGTCTGGCTCAAATCTCTCATCTCAAGAGATGGTGCTAGGGCCATATTAGGAGGAGATGTATTTTTAAATCCCTTAGAAAATAGCACTGGCAGTAATTGGCTCTTAGATCTCAGTAATGCTTACTGGTTTGATCTATAAAAATATATTTCCTCCCTCCACCCCTACCCATTGCCTTATTTTCTCTTCATGTTGGGAAATGATTTTTCATTTTATTTCGTACTTTGTTCTGTGGAGTCCTGTACCGATTTCACAAATAGGAAAGAAAAGAAAAATCTCTATATTTGTTTTCTTGCTGCTGCTTAAATATTGATCTTTAGAAATTTATGAAGGATTGCCTGAGGCCTCCTAGGAAGTCTAAATTGGAATTGTGATTTTTCTTCTTGTTGCTTTGTATGAGTCATCAAGAATAAGTATTTTTGTTATTTTTGATGATTATTTTTGAAATAACACTAACACTTTTCTTGGGGCTTAATTCACTGCTGCAGAGGATGTCACCACTGCTTAAAAGCTCTTGGGCAGTCAATGCTGTCTGTAATTGTTTGACAGAAGTTCTACGAAATTCCCTTTTCCAGTATGCACAGCACACGTTGTTACTACACTTAAGTAAATGTTTTTTCCACGGTTGTTTTTAACAGTCCTTAGAGATTCTAGAAACCTCCTGTAAGAAGGTTGTGACCCTCTGGTTCTTTGTGACTGTGTGTCCAGAAGGAAATTGACTCATATATGAAGAGGCTACGCTTCTAAGGAAAATTCTGACTCGGCAACTTCAGGTTGCTCTATGAAGCAAATAAGACCGCACACAGTATCCTTCCCTTTTTTCTGCTTTTGTTTCTTTTGAAGGAAAATGCTGATATTGTCTGTCACTTTTTATGATACATACAAAATTGATGACAACTAGAAGAAATATTCCTTTTAAAAACTGTTAAATAAAAGAATATGCCTGCAGGTGTATAGTTGATGGAGGTGCTGGAATAACAAGAGCCTTGAGTGGACTATGAAAAATCAGTGACAGTTGAAGATGTTGGAAATACTCACCATTGATTCTGCCTTCTCAGTACCATGGAGAGAAGTCTACACTAAGCAAAGGAGTATTGGCTATTTGGAAGGTTAAAATAGGTTACTTGTAAGTTTTCAAACAATAAATTGTCCAAAGTGTTCGAGACATTTTTTTTTTCTTAGTAACAAAGGAGAGAAAACCTTTTCTTTCATAGAATGAGTTAACAAGCTTGATGCTTACGTAGTTTGGGCTATGGATCTTCTAATGAATATTTGGCAGTTAGGCTTACTACCTACGTAAAGAACAAATGCTTTCTTATGATGTGGAGACATAATTAAACCGGAAGGCAGCAAAACTGGTACTGAAAGAGGGAGCATTTGCTGGGCAGCTGATTCTATGCATTAGTGGGATTTTCAATTTCATCCTGGCTTCACTTCTACTTATTTCTGTACTCTGCAGTGGATAGAAATTGAAAATCAACCCCTCAATCTATGTTGAAAGTTAGAAAAAAAATTAGAATAACTTTGACTATTTTTAAAATCTATCATTCATGGAACATTGACTACATAAAACCAAGAAATATAAAAATGCAAGAAGAAACCACCATTATTCACTGTTTTGTTTTAAGGTGTGGCTCATTGTTCAACTTTCTTTTATATTACGAGTATTCCCCCTCCCTCTCCATGTCTTTGTACCATAAGAAACTTTTTAAAAATAAAAAAACTATAATAAAAATTATAAGACACTGTAAATGAATGGTTTTAGTCATCTGAATCTTCTGTGACCCTTAGAATTAAGGAGGGGAAAAACACAATAATTATGGCCAATAATAATTCCTCCTTATTTGAAGAAATTCAACAGTTTTAGAACCAACTTTAAACTATACGACCTGGCATATACACATTAAAAAAAAACACACACACACCCAAAATTGTTTACTAAGTAAGAACAAGAATTCATTACAGAGACACGCCAGCTATAGGAAGTTTCGATTTTAAATGTAAAGAGAGGAGGCAATGGTACCTGACTTTTTACATTTTGATTTATATTGGCTTCTTTCCAGAAAATACTTTCATTGGCTTTCAAAAACAATTTATTTTGTCTCCAACCCTTAGACTGAAACTGTCTTCAACTGAAAATCCGAACACCTAGATTTTACTTCTCATTTAGGCAAAAATGTATTTGGAGCCAGCCATGGTGGATCACAACTGTAATCCCAGCACTTTGGGAGGCCAAGGTGGGCAGATAACCCGTGGTCAGGAGTTTGAGACTAACCTGGCCAACATGGCAAAACCCCATCTCTACTAAAAAAAAAAAAAAAAAAAAAAAAAAATTAGCCAAGCATAGTCTTGCATGCCCGTGGTTCCAGCTACTTGGGAGGCTGAGGCAGGAGAATCACTTGAGCCCAGGGAGCAGAGGTTGCAGTGAGCCAAGATCACACCATTGCACTGGGTGACAGAGCAAGACTCCATCAGAATAATAATAGTAATAACAAATAAATACATAAATAAAGCACAATTGGTCTCTACCCGCTGGAAAACAAGCAGGAATTGCTGTGTTTCACAGACATGGACCATGAAGAGGATAAAATGAGATAACTTGTTAAGTGCTAAGAAATATTCTCTATAAACCCAAGCTATTGTAATTACTTAATATGAGTCTCATCTCTGGAGGCTGTCATGATGGATTGTTTGCCAGCTTAGCCTTAAAAATATCAGGCATCACAGACAGGGAAACCTATAAATGAGAAAGTTGGCTGCAGTCAGTCCCAGGGGCCTCTCTGGCACTGGTGCTGTGGGGACTCACAGTTTAATCAGTTAAATCTGCGTCAGGAAGTCATCTCCCCTTCTGCTGCACCCGCTGATGTCAGAGAGGTCCTGAGCATCAAGCCAACACCTCCTGCTGAGTAGCAAAACACTTGTGCCACCTGCCATCCTGGGGAAAACAGCCATGCTGCTGGAGAGTATAATCAATGGAGAGAGAGCCCGGTCACTTCTGCTATCTCACTCTCCTCCCAACTGGGAATAGAAGTGACAACTATTGAGCCATCAGAATGAAAATCTTTACCAGCCCTGCAGTGATCCAGGTACACAGAGTGACCTGCAACACTACAGCTTTAGGAAGGATATTGATTGTCTTATCTAATAGGAAAACGTGAACCCAGTTTATATTTTAGATTAACTCTGTTTCAGGCTTTCTCACTTTGGTTCTTTCACACATATTCAACAAACATCCATTGTCTGTAATGTTCCAGGCACTGTTCTAGGTCATATAAAAAATTAGAATTGAGCAGACATAGCCACTTACTCAAAGAGTTTACTGTTCAGTAAAAGGAAGGAAGATGACTGCAATATAAAGTTATAATAATACAAGATAGGTGTCTATTTGCATATATATTTATATAAAAATGAATAAAATATTGAGGCTATTTTTATTTAATAACATCTCAGGATACTATAAGAGATGAAGAGAAAGGCCAATGGATTGAGATTCACTAATGACTCAAGGTATGATAATTACTATTCTCAGTTGTTTTTTAAAAAAACTTTTCTTCATGTAATGATCTACGGGCATTTTTGTACGATCTGGGGATACCAAAATGAACAAAACTGACAAAAATTTATGCCCTCATGAAGCTTTCATACTAGATGGCCACACAGCAGAGGGCAAGAAAGTATCTAAGGGATCTGGAGGGGCAGCAGAGAATCACAGCACAACCTGGCAAATCCTTGTAAGAATTTGACTTTATCCTTGAGTGAGATAGAAGTCATTGGTCTTTTTCATCATTTTCTAGTAAAGAAACAAATGTGAAGACTAAAAGGGCAGAGACTGGAATTCAAAAGTGATGTGACCCTGGAAAATTATTCTAAAGAATCTCAAATGTTCAAGTCTCTAAAAATTTTGATTGAGTGTAGGGCTGACAGAGGTCATGGAGAGGGAACTTTAAGTAAAACTTCTGATGGGTTTGTTGATATCATTAGTACTTAGAATTATAATCATTTATATAGCGTTGTTGGAAAATCGTTGCAAACAGAAACCTTTTAAAAAATATATTTATGCAAATTATACATATCACCAAAATACATAGCTCCATATAGTTTTATAACAAATGACATTTATAGTTATTATTCCCTATAACCTCCAAGAATAAACCATTAGACATATGCAATCATCCATATATACTAATATTTTGGTAGATTAAAGATGATGTGTAATAATGTCCAGAGAGATACCAGGGTACCACCTCCTGGATTAGGATGAGTCATCAATATTTCCCTGAACTGCCTCTTGAAGGCTTATAATGAACCTTAAACCTACTTAGGACATATCACCTGTAAGCTGGTGAGCAAGGGTTATAGGAAGGAAGGGTGTCCTCCCATGGAGAATCAAGAAACTAGAACATTTTGGACTTTCTGGAGTCCTTCCTCTATCTTCATCTGGATGATTCTACCTCATCCTTTAGTTTCCTGCCTGTAGTTCCTCCCTCCGGAAGCCTTTCTTGACACAGGCTCTCCCTTCAGATGATGCTTGGCCTTCATTTTACAACCCTTGCAGCACTGTGAAGTCATTGAATGGATGACTCTTTCTCACCAGACTGCAAAGGCTGTGGGGTGGCAGAAAGACTGGCTTCTTGCTGCGTGTGGTTTCCACCTGCCATTCTAGTGGTGCTACCTATCAACTTTGTGACTGGCCAGAAAACTTACTGTACAGGCACTTCACTGCTTTCTAGGAAAGGCAGGTCCTTGTGATTGAATGGCCATAGTTTACTCCAAGGTAGGTGTGAACATGTAAGTCTGAGAGAGAGCCCCGGCATTCTCCTAAATGATGTTTAAGGAAGGTTGGCAGAAGTTGGGGAGGCCCCTGGGGGAAAGAAAGAAACCAGCAAATGTGAGTGCTACCATGGGGGTAAGAAATGGGGTCCAAGGATCTCTGCAAGGTGGGAAAAAAGGAACCTGTAGAAGAATGATTTCAAGCAGTTTGCTGAACTGTTTCCAATGTAAATCCTCTTTTCCATCGCCCCGTGAAGTCACAGGTAAATTGTGAATTGCGCACCAATAGTTTCGAGAGGCGCTGTTTTTTATGGTGATCCTGAGAAAGGTTAAATTCTGTAACCACATTGGCTTAGGCAAGAATAGAAACTGATATGGGGATGTGGGGACATGATGGTGACATTCCTTTGAGAGGCAGATGGAAAAGTAGAGGTATGAGAGAGACAGAAAGAGGGGGAAAGAGAGAAAGATAATTTTGGAGGGGCTTGGGGCAGAAAGAAATGCCAAAACTTCCCTTTTCTTCCTTCTCTGATGCCTAGAATGGAAAAAAGATTCATCCAGGCAGAGGAAAACTACTTGTTTCTTGTAAGCAAGGTAATTGCTATGAGTTTGGAGGTGTTGGCTGAGCAATCACCAATGTATGATCACCTATTAAAGGATTGGGAGGATGACCCTGCAAGGTGCTGGTAACCATTCCTTACTTAGTTTCACGGAGACCCCTGTTTCCCACATCAGAGGGCTCATACCTAGTAAACTCACACAAGTTTTGGAGTCAGCCAAGCCTGAGTCCCAATCTTGGAACTGCCGTGTTTGTGGCTAAACTGCCACTGGCCAGTCACTTAACATGTGTACCTTGGTTTCCTCAGGTAAAATGTGGTGGTGACAAGACAACTCCACAAGACTGTTAAGAAAACTGAAGATTATACTATTTATTTGATATGTCAGGCAAAAGCAGTGTTCAGCACATGCAATTATCCCTCCTACTCCAGAACAAGTTGTGTTTTGAACTTTTCTGTCTTCTAGTGTCACAAGCAGTCAAAAATAATGCTAATTCTGATTCTGTCCTACTTTTCTTCTAGACCTCAAGTTTCATATCTATGAAGTGAGATGATCCATCAAAATCAGTCAGACTCCACTCTTTTTTGATAAGTCTAACATTTTTGAGGGCTAGCTTATGCTAGGGACTGTTTTAAGAGATTTACTTGTGGTAAAATATAACAAAACAAAACTAAAAACTGTATATGATAGATAATATTCTCACCATTATTTCACAGAAGAAATTGAGACAAGGAGAAGGTAGAAAATTCATCAAGATCACATAGATGGTAAGTGGCAAAACTGGGATTGAACTCAGAAAGCCTGTGGCAGAATCCAGTTACCAAATAAGTGTATAATACTTCTCTCTGGTGGGAATAAAGCCAGCATACTACTGAATAATAACTAGGATAACTACTTCAGTTGTCAAATATAGGCAATAGCTGTATAACTTAAAAAAATTAATCAGAGGTATGCAGGGTATAGCCAAATCCTCTTTGTTCCATTAACTAAAATGGAAAAGCATCTTTTTCTACAATGCTCCAGTGTGGCTTGGGAATCACAGTATCAGTAGCACATGGAAGCTTGTAGGAAGCACAGAATCCTAGTCCTAATCAAAACTACAAGATTGAAGGCATTGTTTCAAGAAGATGTCAGGATGCTTTCTGTGAACCTTAAAGTTTGAGAAATATTGCTTTTGCTCCTCTGAACATACATGTCCTCATCTTTTAAGTGAGGACCTTGAACTTGAGATTGCCTGACTCCATTCTGGGGCTTGCATGTGGTGTACACTTCTGGTTGGGAGTCATGCTCTCCATGCCTGATGAATTCACTCCCTCTTCCATCTGCATCAATCCTTAAAATGCTTCTTTTGAAGAACTAGAAAAATGAAGCTATTCTCTATAGAAGCATAGAAAACAATTGCAAACCCTTTGTATTTTGCTAAATGGAAAACTGCAGGAAAACTCTTGGCTTACTATCGGCATTATTTTTTTAAAAATCTATTTGATTATTCTCTTTTCTTCTTTGTTAGTCTGGCTAGCGGTCTATCTATTTTGTTAATCTTTTCAAAAAACCAGCTCCTGGATTCGTTGATTTTTTTGAAGGGTTTTTTGTGTCTCTACCTCCTTCAGGTCTGCTCAGCTCTTAGTTATTTCTTATCTTCTGTTAGCTTTTGAATTTGTTTGCTCTTGCTTCTGTAGTTCTTTTAATTGTGATGTGAGGGTGTTGCTTTTAGATTTTTACTGCTTTCTCCAGTGGCATTCAGTGCTACAGATTTCCCTCTACACACTGCTTTAGCTGTGCCCCAGAGACTCTTGTACAGTGTGGCTTTGTTCTCATTGGTTTCAAAGAACTTAATTATTTCTGCCTTAATTTTTATTAACCCAATAGTTATTCAGGAGCAGGTTGTTCAGTTTCCATGTAGTTGTATGGTTTTGAGTAAGTTTCTTAATCCTGAATTGTAATTTGATTGCACTATGGTCTGAGAAAGACTGCTTGTTGTAATTTCCATTCTTTTGGACTTACTGAGGAGTGTTTTACTTCCAATTATTTGGTCGATTTTAGAATAAGTGCTACGTGGTACTGAAAAGAGTGTATATTCTGTTTATTTGGGGTGGACAGTTCTGTAGATGTCTATTAGGTCTGCTTGGTCTACAACTGAGTTCAACTCCTGGATATCCTTGTTAAATTTTCTGACTCATTGATCTGTCTAATATTGACAGTGGGGTATTAAAGTCTTCCACTATTATTGTGTGGGAGTCTAAGTCTTTTCGTAGATCTCTAAGAACTTGTCTTATGAATCTTGGTGCTCCTGTACTGAGTGCATATATATTTGGAATAGTTAGCTCTTCTTGTTGCATTGATCCCTTTACCATTATCTAATACCCTTCTTTGTCTTTTTTGATCCTTGTCAGTTTAAAGTCTGTTTTCAGAGACTAGGATTGCAACCCCTGCTTTTTTTTTTTTTTTTTTTTTTTTTTTCTGTCCGTTTGCTTGGTAAATATTCCTCCATCCCTTTATTTTGAGCCTATGTGTTTTTGCATGTGTGATGGGTCTCCTGAATACAGCAAACTGATGGGTCTACTCTTTATCCAATTCGCCAGTTTGCCAGTCTGTGTCTTTTAATTGGGGCATTTGGCCCATTTACATTTAAGGTTAATATTGTTATGTGTGAATTTGATCCTGTCATTATGGTGCTAGCTGATTATTTTGCTCATTAGTTGATGCAGTTTCTTCATCATGTCAATGGTCTTTACAATTGGTATGTTTTTGCAGTGGCTGGTACCAGGTTTTCATTTACATATTTAGTGCTTTCTTCAGGAGTTTTTTTTTTTTTTTTTTTTTTTTTTAGACAGAGTCTTGCTCTGTCGCCCAGGCTGGAGTGCAGTGGTGCAATCTCAGCTCACTGAAAGCTCTGCCTCCCAGGTTCATGCCATTCTCCTGCCTCAGCCTCCCGAGTAGCTTGGACTACAGGTGCACTCCACCATGCCTGGCTGATTTTTTTGTATTTTTAGTGGAGACAGGGTTTCACCGTGTTACCCAGGATGGTCTTGATCTCCTGACCTTGTGATCTGCCCACCTCAGCCTCCCAAAGTTCTGGGATTACAGGCCTGAGCCACTGTGCCAGACCCCTTCAGGAGCTCCTGTAAGGCAGGCCTGGTGGTGACAAAATCTCTCAACATTTGCTTGTCTGTAAAGGATTTTATTTCTCCTTCACTTATGAAGCTTAGTTTGGCTGGATATGAAAAATAATAAGGGAATATCACCACCGATCCCACAGAAATACAAACTACCATCAGAGAATACTATGAACACCTCTAGGCAAATAAACTAGCAAATCTAGAACAAATGGATAAATTCCTGGATACATATACCCTCCCAAGACTAAAACAGGAAGAAGTCAAATCCCTGAATAGACCAATAACAAGTTCTGAAATTGAGTCAGTAATTAATACCCTACCAACCAAAAAAACCCCAGGACCAGATGGATTCAAAGCTGAATTCTACCAGAGGTACGAAGAGGAGCTGGTACTATTCCTTCTGAAACTATTCCAATCAATAGAAAAAGAGGGAATCCTCCCTAACTCATTTTGTGAGGCCAGCATCATCCTGATACCAAAACATGGCGGAGACACAACAAAAGAGAATTTCAGACCAATATCCCTGATGAACATCGATGTAAAAGTCCTCAATAAAATACTGGCAAGCCGAATCCAGCAGCACATCAAAAAGCTTATCTACCACGATCAAGTTGGCTTCATCCCTGAGATGCAAGGCTGGTTCAACATATGCAAATCAATAAATGTAATCCATCACATAAACAGAACCAGTGATAAAAACCACATGATTATCTCAATAGATGCAGAAAGGCGTTTGACAAAATTCAACACCCCTCCATGCTAAAATCTCTCAATAAACTAGGTATTGATGGAACGTATCTCAAAATAATAAGAGCTATTTATGACAAACCCACAACCAATATCATACTGAATGGGCAAAAACTGGAAGCATTCCCTTTGAAAACTGGCACAAAACAGGGATGCCCTCTCTCACCACTCCTATTCAATGAAGTATTGGAAGTTCTGGCCAGAGTAATCAGGCAAGAAAAAGAAATAAAGGGTATTCAGATAGTAAGAGAGGAAGTCAAATTGTCTCTATTTGCAGATGACATGATTGTATATTTAGAAAACCCCATCATCTCAGCCCAAATCTCTTCAAGTGGATAAGCAACTTCAGCAAAGTGTCAGGATACAAAATCAATGTGCAAAAATCACAAACTTTCCTATACACCAATAATAGACAGACAGCCAAATCATGTGTGACCTCCCATTCACAATTGTTACAAAGAGAATAAAATACCTAGGAATACAACTTACAAGGAATGGGAAGGACCTCTTAAAGGAGAAATACAAACCACTGCTCAAGGAAATAAGAGAAACATTCCATGCTCCTGGACAGGAAGAATCAATATTGTGAAAATGCCATACTGCCCAAAGTAATTTATAGATTCAATGCTATTCCCTTCAAGCTACCACTGACTTTCTTCACAGTAGAAAAAACTACTTTAAATTTCAAATGGAACAAAAAAGAGCCCAGATAACCAACAAAATCCTAAGCCAAAAGAACAAAGCTGGAGTCATCATGCTACCTGACTTTAAACTATACTATAAGGCTACAGTAACTAAAACAGCATGGTACAGGTACCAAAACAGATACATGGACCAATGGATAGAACAGAGGCCTCAGAAATAGTGCCACACATCTACAACCATCTGATCTTTGACAAACCTGACAAAAACAACAATGGGGAAAGGATTCCCTATTTAATGAATGCTGTTGGGAAGGCAGAAAACTGAAACTGGACCCTTTCCTTATACCTTGTACAAAAATGATTCAAGATAGATTAAAGATTTAAACATAAGACCTAAAACCATAAAAACCCTAAAACAAAACCTAGGCAATACCATTCAGGACATGGGCATGGGCAAAGACGTCATGACTAAAACACCAAAAGCAATGCCAGCAAAAGCCAAATCGACGAATGGGATCTACTTAAGCTAAAGAGCTTCTGAACAGCAAAAGAATCTATCATCAGAGTAAACAGGCAACCTACAGAATGGGAGAAAACTTTTGCAGTTTATTCATCTGACAAAGGGCTAATATCCAGAATCTACAAGGACCTTAAACAAATTTATAAGAAAAAAAAAAACAACAACCCTATAAAAAGGTGGGTGAAGGATATGAACAGACACTTCTCAGAAGAAGACATTTATGCAGCCAATGAACATATGAAAAAAGCTCATCATCACTGGTCATTAGAGAAATGTAAATCAAAACCACAATGAGATACCTTCTCATGCCAGTTAGAATGGTGATCATTAAAAAGTCAGGAAACAACAGATGCTGGAGAGGATGTGGAGAAATAGGAACACTTTTACACTGTTGATGGGAGTGTACATTAGCTCGACTCTTGTGGAAGACAATGTGGTGATTCCTCAAGGATCTAGAACCGGAAATACCATTTGACCCAGCTATTCCCTTACTGGGTGTATACCCAAAGGATTATAAATAATTCTCCTATAAAGACACATGCATACGTATGTTTAAGGCAGCACTGTTCACAATAGCAAAGACTTGGAACCAACTCAAATGCCCGTCAGTGATAGACTAGATAAAGAAAATGTGGCACATATACACCATAGAATACTATGCAGCCATAAAAAAGGATGAGTTCATGTCCTTTGCAGGGACATGGATGAAGCTGGAAACCATCATTCTCAGCAAACTAACACAGGGACCAAAGATTCATGTTCTCACTCATAAGTGGGAATTGAACAATGAGAACATATGGACACAGGGAGGGGAACATGACACATCAGGGCCTGTCGGGGAATGAGGAGCTAGGGGAGGGAATACATTAGGAGAAATACCTAATGTAGATGTCAGGTTGATGGGTGCAGCAAACTACCATGGCATGTGTATACTTATGTACCAAACCTGCACGTTCTGCACATGTATCCCAGAACTTAAAGTATAATTTTAAAAAACAGAAATTGATCAATTCATTTTTATACTTTTATTGGGAGTACTTTTTGTCGGGAGTACTTTTGTAGTTAAAGATGCTTCTGTCAAGGTCAATATGGCTTTATTTAGGACAATTTAGCAAGTACTTCCTTCCTTCAACAGAGGGTACAAATGGCCTTTTTACTTTTACATTTCTCCTAATACCCAAGAAAGGTACTTTCATTTTCTATTCTTTAGATGTTGTCACTTTTCCTTGATCTTATTGACTAAAGAAAGAAGCCAAGCTTTTAAAGAATTAAAGTTAGGTTTTTTTGGAAGTCTTACTGTGGCCTATCGCTTAGGAGTTCTTTCAGACTGCTCCAAAGCAGTGTTTGAGTTCATATCTCATGTACAAGTGGAGGAAGGAGGGGGATGGGGGTTTAGTACATGCTAAATCACATCAAACTTCCTGAGAAGTCACATTAAAGCAGAATCACATCAAGGTTTGGGTGTAAGAGTACATCTGGTTATAAATTACTGAGGCATAATCACTAACCCCATCTGACGTTATCTTATGTGTAGGACAAGGCAAAGACCAGGTCATTTATCTTTTAAGGAGTGTAGTGACTCAGGCAAGAGACATGGGGGACCTATGTGCTCTCTTCTGTTTTGTCTTTGAAGCATCTTTCTGGAGAGCTGCACATTATTGCAGAGTGAGGGACTTAGTGAAGTTGTGTTGGCAAGCAGAAATGAGCAAACAGCTTTTGTTGTTACTTTGTCTCACAATCTGTACATTGGATTCTAAATGGATATTTTTTTTAAAAAAGAGGAAAAACTGAAACTTCACATGTGACTTTTATTCAAATAAAATGAAGTGAGCTAAGAAATTTTCTTTACCACTTTTCTAGCTTTCTGTGGCAAATTGGAAGATCTTTTATTGTAACCGCTAAGAGTGAACTTCTGCTAAACTGTCAGACAGGTATAGTTGATTGGAGAGTGACCCATGTCAGACAGGGCTGGGTCCATATATTGTGATAAATAGAGATAGATGGATAGATAGACAGACATAAATGGCTGTGTTTACTGCAGGTATCTCTACAAGTAATGACTGTACACAGTGCCATCAGATTTTCAGATCCTGAGGCACAGGAGGTGCCCCTGTGCACAGTCACAAAATTTTTGTTGACCAACAGCAGAGCTGGATTTCTGAAAGCACAAGCTGACCTCATTTTATCTTCTTTTTGCAGAAAAAAATACATTTATACAATTGGTCACTTTCATTCTTTGTACATTTCTGTGTGCATGTGTGCATGCGTGTGTGTGCTCGAGTGATTGTTGTCACTGTTTAACATAGCCTGTAATTATAAGTAAACACCTAAAGAGAAGAACGAAAATTCTTTCATCCAGTGTTCAAGAGCTGATGGTTATAGCATTTTCATGACAACATTCTTTAGAATTTTCAGTTTTACAGCCTCATCACCCTGATGTTGCCTGTGAATAGGAAGCATATTAATAATCAATGACTTCAGATTAGTGCTCTTCACCCCTAGCAGCCCTATCTCAAATACATGATCCACAGAGTTCGTTTATCTTTTCCCTCTTAGTTCCAGCTAGTGAAAGGACAAGGGTGTCTGTAAAATTGCTTGCAAATCAGCTCTAGGCACTTGTGCTGCTGAGAAAATGGCCAGTTTAACTCTGAAGACTTGAAATTCCTTCTCTAATGTGGGCTGATTTATTCTTAGATCATCTTCTCTCATCCCCACTTAGAAAATATTTTTGATGATATTGGAAATGGTCTTAAGATTTTGATTATGTTGCCCTAAGTCACATAATTTAAGTTCCTAATTTTCTAACTGCCCATCCCTTTCACATATGTTTATTACATAACGAAAAAAAAGAAAATAACAGGATTTAAAAGGACTTCAAGAATACCTAATACCTGAACTTCATAGATACACTCGAAACTTCCATACAAATTGACAAAAAGTGGGCATACAGTTTAGGCCTTAATATCTCTAGGATGACACATCAATTAACTTCCTGTGAAGGCTAGCTATTCCACCGTCAAATGGAGAAAATAATGCAATTTGCTTTTCTCCCATGACTGAATAGTAAATGTAATATATATGGTTTTCAGATCTTACTTAAATACTTTGCAAACTATCAATGTCTTCTATTATTTCAGAAGATAGAATTATGCAATGCATTATATTATTAATAATTGAAACTGACATTTTTCTAGAAAGGTTGGAGAGGTCAGATACAACATTATTGATTTTGCAAATACCATGTGGACATTCAAAAGTAGATTCATGGTCTCCCAGATCTCCTAGCCTGGAACCTACTCTTTGGGGGTCCCAAGAAATTGTTCTAGTCACTGGATTGTGCTGTCTTTCTGGGACTGCTTTGTATACTGATTGTAAATATGAAAACCTTCCCAAAGTCATTTTTCTCCCACTGTGCAGTCAAGTGTGTTGTTTGTGCCTGGCAGAAGGAGCACAACATGAGCAGAGCTTTGGGAGGTGGAGCCACAGGAAGCTCTGCACTTCCTCCTCAACAACACCTGATTTGGAATCTGGAGACTTTATTCCTGGTGGGGGTAACAGCAACCTTTCCCCCGTAATTAATTTCTGTAAGCAGCAGTTCATTAGTGAGAAGAATGACAGCCTTGAGACATTGATGCTGGCTTGTGTGTGACTCCAAATCTCTATCACCTTATTTAAAGGTGGAGTCAGCCATTAATGGTAATAATAATTCAAATATCTTTTAATGCCAACAGCAACACAACCACCTTAAAATAATTCTGGCTGTGAGAAAACTAGCAATTTAAAGGCAGCTCATGTTCTCTCTAAGTTTTTCATGGCTGCTACTGGGAATACTTGATAATTTATGAAGGCTTATACCATCAAATTAATTACATTTTCCGGATGCCACATGTCTTTTTTTTTTTTTTTTTAATAACAGTGAGCTCTGAATTATAAGTAAAAATGCTGTAGCTATTCATTCCTCCTGTTTATAAAAAATAATAGTTGAATCATCTTAGAAATGCCATTATTCCAGGCATAGTCAGTTAAAGATGTGTCAGCAATTTTTTATTCATCCTATGAATTTTTGTTTAAAAATTAGAAGATACTGTATTAGCTGAGAAGCATATTTTTCAACAAAGTGTGAAAAAATGTTAGTATTTTGTAACAAATTTAAGAGAGAAAAAGAGCTAGTTTATGGGGTACTTGAATTTCTAGTGTAAGAGAATGTGAGTAGGGTTAGGATTGAACAGCTCTGGAAAGTCACATGTACTAGTCCGTAGACAGAGCCTGAAGAAAATGGTCGTGAACCATGGTGATGCCGCTACAGATAAGAATCCAGATAATGGAAAATAAAGCCTATAGACCAGGGTCTGTTTCTCTTCTGTTAACAGCTGCTCTTTCTTACTAGATGTAGACTTGTTTTACCATTAAACGAGTAGACAGAGGCCTAGTGAAAATATCCCAGACTGATTAACTTTTCATTATGTTTTAAATTCGGTTTAGGATAGGAATCACAAGTCTGATTATGTGCTGACTTAATAAAATTAGACTCAACTTTTTCTATAGTAAAGTGAATATAATAGAATTTTTAATTTATTCAACACATGTGTATGGGGCCCTATTGACTAGTGCAGTAGTTTGGTGCAGTACAGAATAGTAATTAGGAAAAGGAATTTTGGAGTCAAACAAATCAGGATTTGGGGTACAAAATCCTGCTCTGCCTCTTACGAGCTGTGTGACCTTGAGCAAGTTACTGAACACAGCAAGCATTAGTACCGTGATCTAAGGCAGGGTTGGCAAATTTTGACCTGTGAACCACATCCATCCCACTGCCTGGAATGCAGCCATGCCCACTCATTTGTGTATCATCTGGCTGCTTTTATAGTCTTAAGAGTAGAGTAGGGTGGTCTTAACACACAATCTGTGGTACACAAAGCCTAAAATATTTGCTGTCTGACCCCTCACAGAAAAATTTTCCTGACCTCTCATATAATAAGCTTAAATAATGATAGTACCTACTTCACAGGTGGTTGTGACAATTAAATGGGACAATGTGTACATACTGTTTAGGACGTTGTCTGGAATATTGTGCATTCTCATTAACTCTTAGGCATCATTAGAAGTATTTTGCCAGATATTAGGCTTGGTGCTGGAGGTGCCATGACAAACAAAACATGGCTCCATCCTCAGGGAAATGAAGCCACCAATACAGGGTTGTAGGGTCATAGAGATGCACAAAATACTTGGTGGGAACATTGAAGACCCATATAAAATTCCTACCTTTTCCCTATATTTTAGGGCCTATAATATATACAATGATGTTTATTGCTATTCTTTGCAAGCATAAAAATATCTTATAGATGACTTTTTGGTAATTAATCTTGTGGGATTTTTTTTTCTCCAACTTATATAATTCACAGATATTGTGATTACAAATACAGGCATGGAGTAGCTAAATAGAGAATTTGAACAGGACAGTTGATTCACTTTTCTGGATATACAATCACTTATAGAAAGTAAAATGTTCCATGTGTTTAACTTAGTGTGATACAAGACCTAAAATTAAGGCTCAGTATTGTATTCTGCCTGGACATCTGATTAAACAGGGAGGGCTTCAACAGATCTAACTGCAAGTTCCCTCACCACTCTTCTCCCATGAATAAAGTCCCTTATCCAAACAACCATCCTTATCAAACAGACCAGGTGGACTTGCTACTTTTCACTGAATAGCAGGTTTCAGTTTCCTGCTGGTCCATGGAATTATTCATACAAGCCAATCACACTCTCTCAGGGAGACTGGGCACTTGTTGTCTTGATAGTACAAAGCCTGCCTCCCACAGCCCCTGGTTGTTCATTATATTCCCAATTGCAATGTCCATGGGCTTTGTGTGACATATGATATCCTTCTCCCCTAGGTTATGAGTATATATGACTAACTGCTGTTGCCCTTACCTGTCCAGTGTCAGGCATTCATGTGTTTGGACATCTTCATAAACCTAGGGTGTGAGTCTCTTCTTCACCAATGTGATGAAGAGGAGGTGATTAAAACTCTTGGCTCAGTGAGCACCGTGACATACTGGAAACTCCTGGAGCCGAGTACAATTTAACACTCATAAGGAGCCTTGGCACTTTTAAAAAGAAGGAAAGAGAAGGACCAGAAGTCACTTAATCAAGATAGAGCATGAGAAGCACTGCTGCTTCAGACTTTGTCTAAAACAGCATAAAAATATTAGGTGAGAGGAATTCATGTAGAGCAGGTGCTCAGCTGGTCCCCACAGAACAATCACAGTGTTTGAATTGCTTGCCTGTTGCAGCAACATATTTTTTTAAGAGGATGTATAATGACTGGTATCCTGGACTGATTAGACAGTTAATGTCTTTGTTAACAAGTACGTTAAACTAAAGTAGGGTGAAGTGCTAAAATAATAAAAGAAAGAAATCTTATTTCTAATCCTATTCTCAACCTCTAAAATAATATTATTTTTGATTAGAGATTTTTAAAATAGATTTAGTTGTGCAAGTATCACCCCAATCCAGTTTTAGAACTTTTCATAAACCGCTAAATTTCCCTTGTGTCCATTTGCAATTTATCCATACTTTCATTTCTAGCCCTGGGTACTGATATGATTTCTGTCTCTACATATTTTTCTTATCTAGACATTTTATATAAATAGAAGCATATAATATCTAGTTTTTTGTGTGTCTGCATTGTTTCACATAAAATAATGCTTTCAAGTCTTACGTGTAGAAGCACGGGTCAGCAGTTCATTCCTTTATGTTGCTGAATAGTTTTCCATTTGTATGCATTTTATTTACCCATTAACCAATTAGGTATTTGTACTTTTTTTCAGTTTGGGGCTACTAGTAATAATGTCATTATGAACATTTATAATGTTTTTGTGTGGACCTAAGTCTTCATTTTTCTTGGGTAGAATCCTAGGAGCAGAATTGCTGGGTTGGTTGTATGACTGCTTTATGTTTAACTTTTAACGAAACCATCAACTGTCTTCCAACTGGTTGTACAATTTTAAAGTACCCTTCTTCAATACAGTAGTCCCCCACCTTACCTGCAGGGGATGCATTCCAGGACCCTGAGTCAGTGCCTGAAATTGTAAATGGTACTGAACCCTATATATACTATACTTTTTCCTATTTACACATACCTGTGTTAAAGTTTAACATATAGATTAGGCACAGTAAGAGATTAACAGCAATAACAAATAACAAAATAGAACCATTATAACAATATATTGTAATAAGAGTTATGTGACTATGGTCCCTCTCTCAAAATTTCTTATTGTATTGTACTCACCCTTCTTGTGTTGATGTGAGATGATAAAATGTGTATGTGATGAGATAAAGTGAGATGAATGACATATGCATTGTAACACGGCATTACTCTACCATTGACCTTTTGAACACTGGACAGAAAGAGGATCACTGAGCCATGACCAAGCGACAAACATGGCTTTGTTAGACAAGGGGACAATTCATGTCCCAGGTAGGAGAAGGAAGGTGCAAGATTTCATCACACTACTCAGAGTGGTGCACAATTTAAAACTTATGAATTGTTTATTTCTATAATTTTTCCATTTAATATTTTCAGTCCTTGGCTGCCCATGGGTAACTTAAATCTTGGGAAAAAGTGAAACTGACAATTTGTGGGGGGAATATTGTATTTGCCATTGACTTGTCTTTTTCATTATAACCATTCTAAAGGGTGTATAGTAAAATATCTATTCACATCTTCTGCCTGTTTTTAATTGAGTTGTTTGCCTTATTTATCAAGTTCTAAGGGTTCCTTAAATATTCTTTATATAAGATGTGTACGAGCTATTTGATTGTGAATATTTTCTCCCATACTGTGGCTGCTGTTTTTATTTTAATTGTGTTGCTAAAAGTACAAACGTCTATCATTTAGACAAGCTCCCAATTATCAATTTTTGTTTTATGGGTTGTATTTTTGATGCTGTTTCTAAAACTCTCTGCTTACTCCAGAATAAAAAAAAATCCTCCTCTGATCTATTTATTAATATTCAGCTCTTATATTTAAGTCATCAATTTTGAGTTAATTTTTGTTATAGTTTGAGGTAACGTTCTTTTTTTGGCACATAGACATCCAAGTGTTTCATCACCATTTGTTGAAGATATTCTTTCCCCTTTTAAATTGCATTAGCATTTTGTTGAAAATCAATTGACTATAAATATAAGAGTTTATAGTCTCAATTCTGTTTCATTTATCTATATGCAATACTACATGTCTTTTTTTATTATACTTTAAGTTCTAGGGTACATGTGCACAAAGTGCAGGTTTGTTACATATGTATACATGTGCCATGTTGGTTTGCTGCACCCATTAACTCATCGTTTACATTAGGTATTTCTCCTAATGCTACCCCTCCCCCTGTACCCCACCCCATGACAGGCCCCAGGGTGTGATGTTCCCCTCCTTGTGTCCATGTGTTCTCATTGTTCAATTCCCACCTATGAGTGAGAACATGTGGTGTTTGGTTTTCTGTCCTTGTGATAGTTTGCTCAGAATGATGGTTTCCAGCTGCATCCATGTCCCTGCAAAGGACATGAACTCATCCTTTTTTATGGTTGTATAGTATTCCATGGTGTATATGTGCCACATTTTCTTAATCCAGTCTATCATTGATGGACATTTGGGTTGGTTCCAAGTCTTTGCTATTGTGAATAGTGCTGCAATAAATATACGTGTGCATGTCTCTTTATAGCAGCATGATTTATAATACTTTGGGTATATACCCATTAATGGGATCGCTGGGTCAAATGGTATTTCTAGTTCTAGATCATTGGGGAATCACCACACTGTCTTCCACAATGGTTGAAATAGTTTACACTCCCACCAAGAATGTAAAAGCATTCCTATTTCTCCACATCCTCTCCAGCATCTGTCCTTTCCTGACTTTTTAATGATTACCATTCCAACTGGTGTGAGATAGTATCTCATTGTGGTTTTGATTTGCATTTCTCTGATGACCAATGATGAGCATTTTTTTCATGTGTCTGTTGGCTGCATAAATGTCTTCTTTTGAGAAGTGTCTCAAGTCCATATCCTTTGCCCACTTTTTTTTTTTTTTTTTTAAATTTGTTTAAGTTCTTTAAGTTCTTTGTACATTTCTGGATATTAGCCCTTTGTCAGATGGGTAGATTGCAAAAATGTTCTCCTGTTCTGTAGGTTGCCTGTTCACTCTGATGGTAGTTTCTTTTGCTGTTCAGAAGCTCTTTAGTTTAATTAGATCCCATTCGTCTATTTTGGCTTTTGTTGCCATTGCTTTTGGTGTTTTAATCATGAAGTCCTTGCCCATGCCTATGCCCTGAATGGTATTGCCTAGGTTTTCTTCTAGGGTTTTTATGATTTTAGGTCTAACATTTAAGTCTTTAATCCATCTTGAATTAATTTTTGTATAAGGTGTAAGGAAGGGGTCCAGTTTCAGCTTTCTAAATATGGTTAGCCAGTTTTACTAGCACCATTTATTAAATAGGGAATCCTTTCCCCATTTCTTGTTTGTGTCAGGTTTGTCAAAGATCAGATGGTTGTAGATGTGTGGTATTATTTCTGAGGCCTCTGTTCTGTTCCATTAGTCCATCTCTCTGTTTTGGTACCAGAACTATGTTGTTTTGGTTACTGTAGCCTTGTAATATAATTTAAAGTCAGGTAGCATGATGCCTCCAGCTTTGTTCTTTTTGCTTAGGATTGTTTTGGCAATGCAGGCTCTTTTTTGGTTCCATGTGAACTTTAAAGTAGCTTTTTCCAATTTGCAAAGAAAGTCATTGGTAGATTGATGGAGATGGCATTGAATCTATAAATTACCTTGGGCAGGATGGCCATTTTCAGGATATCGATTCTTCCTGTCTGTGAGCATGGAATATTCTTCCATTTCTTTTTTTTTTTTTTTTTTTGAGACGGAGTCTTGCTCTGTCGCCAGGCTGGAGTGCAGTGGCCGGATCTCGGCTCACTGCAAACTCCGCCTCCTGGGTTCACGCCATTCTCCTGCCTCAGCCTCCCGAGTAGCTGGGACTACAGGCACCCGCCACGTCATCCGGCCAGTTTTTTGTATTTTTAGTAGAGACGGGGTTTCACTGTGTTAGCCAGGATGGTCTCGATCTCGTGACCTCATGATCCGCCCGTCTCGGCCTCCCAAAGTGCTGGGATTACAGGCTTGAGCCACCGCGCCCGGCCTCTTCCATTTCTTCGTGTCCTTTTTTATTTCATTGAGCAGTGGTTTATAGTCTCCTGGAAGAGGTCCTTCAAATCCCATGTAAGTTGGATTCCTAGGTATTTTACTCTCTTTGGAGCAATTGTGAATGGGACTTCACTCATGATTTGGCTCTCTGTTTGTCTGTTATTGGTGTATAGGAATGCTGTGATTTTTGCACATTGATTTTGTATCCTGAGACTTTGCTGAAGTTGCTTATCAGCTTAAGGAGATTTTGGGCTGAGATGATGGGGTTTTCTGAACATACAATCGTGTCATCTGCAAACAGGGACAATTTGACTTCCTCTTTTCCTAATTAAATACCCTTTATTTCTTTCTCTTGCCTTATTGCCCTGGCCAGAATTTCCAACACTATGTTGACAAGGAGTGGTGAGAGAGGCCATACCTGTCTTGTGCCAGTTTTCAAAGGGAATGCTTCCAGTTTTTGTCCATTCAGTATCATATTGGCTGTGGGTCTGTCATAAATAGCTGTTATTATTTTGAGATATGTTCCATCAATACCTCGTTTATTGAGAGTTTTTAGCATGAAAAGGTGTTGAATTTTGTCAAAAGCCTTTTCTGCATCTCTTGAGATAATCATGTGGTTTTTGTCATTGGTTCTGTTTATGTGATGTATTATGTTTATTGATTTGCATATGTTGAACCAGCCTTGCATCCCAGGAATGAAGCCAACTTGATTGTGGTAGATAAGCTTTTTGATGTGCTGCTGGATTTGGTTTGCCACTATTTTATTGAGGATGTTTGCATTGATATACATCAGAGATATTGGTCTAGCATTCTCTTTTTTGTTGTGTGTTTGTCAGGCTTTGGTATCAAGATGATGTTGGCCTCATAAAATGAGTTAAGGAGGATTCCCTCTTTTTCTATTGATTGGAATAGTTTCAGAAGGAATGTTACCAGCTCCTCTTTGTACCTCTGATAGAATTCGACTGTGAATCCATCTGGTCCTGGACTTTTTTTCGTTGGTAGGTTATTGATTATTGCCTCAATTTCAGAGCCTGTTATTGGTCTGTTCAGAGATTCAACTTCTTCCTGGTTTAGTCTTGGGAGGGTGTATGTGTCCAGAAATTTATCCATTTGTTCTACATTTGCTAATTTATTTGCCTAGAGGTGTTTATAATATAGGTAGTTTGTATTTCTGTGGGATCAGTGGTGATATCCCCTTTATCATTTTTTATTGCGTCTATTTGATTCTTCTTTCTTTTCTTCTTTATTAGTCTTGCTAGTGGTCTGTCAATTTTGTTGATCGTTTCAAAAAGTCAGCTCCTGGACTCATTGATTTTTTGAAGGGTATTTTGTGTCTCTATCTCCTTCAATTGTGCTCTGATCTTAGTTATTTCTTGCCTTCTGCTAGCTTTTGAATGTGTTTGCTCTAGCTTCTCTAGTTCTTTTAATTGTGGTGTTAGGGTGTCAATTTTAGATCTTTCCTGCTTTCTCTTGTGGGCATTTAGTGCTATAAATTTCCCTCTACACACTGCTTTAAATGTGTCCCAGAGATTCTGGTATGTTGTATCTTTGTTCTCATTGGTTTCAAAGAACATCTTTATTTCTGTCTTCATTTCGTTATGTACCCAGTAGTCATTCAGGAACAGATTGTTCAGTGTCCATGTAGTTGAGCGGTTTTGATTGAGTTTCTTAGTCCTGAGTTCTAGTTTGATTGCACTGTGGTCTGAGAGACAGTTTGTTATAATTTCTGTTTTTTTACATTTGCTGAAGAGTGCTTTACTTCCAAGTATGTGGGCAATTTTGGAATAAGTGTGATGTGGTGCTGAGAAGAATGTATATTCTGTTGATTTGGGGTGGAGAGTTCTGTAGATGTCTATTAGGTCTGCTTGGTGCAGAGCTGATTTCAATTCCTGGATATCCTTGTTAACCTTCAATGTAACCTCTGTCACATTGATCTAGTATTGACAGTGGGGTGTTACAGTCTCCCATTATTATTGTGTGGGAGTCTAAGTTTCATTGTAGGTCTCTAAGGACTTGCTTTATGAATCTTGGTGCTCTTGAATTGAGTGCATATATATTTAGGATAGTTAGTTCTTCTTGTTGAATTGATCCCTTTACCATTATATAATGGCCTTCTTTGTCTCTTTTGATAGTTGTTGGTTTAAGGTCTGATTTATCAGAGACTAGGATTGCAACCCCTGCTTTTTTTTGTTTTCCATTTGCTTGGTATATCTTCCTCCATCCCTTTATTTTGAGCCTTTGTGTGTCTCTGCATGTGAGATGGGTCTCCTGAATACAGCACACTGATGGTTCTTGATTCTTTATCCAATTTGCCAGTCTGTGTCTTTTAATTGGGGCATTTAGCCCATTTACATTTAAGATTAATATTGTTATGTGTGAATCTGACCCTGTCATTATGATGTTAGCTGGTTATTTTGCCCGTTAGTTGATGCAGTTTCTTCCTAGCATTGATGGTCTTTACAGTTTGGCATGTTTTTGCAGTGGCTGGTACTTGTTGTTTCTTTCCATGTTTAGTGCTTCCTCTAGGAGCTCTTGTAAGGCAGGCCTGCTGGTGACAAAATCTCTCAGCATTTGCTTATCTGTAAACGATTTTATTTCTCCTTCACTTATTAAGCTTATTTTAGCTGGATATGAAATTCTGGGTTGAAATTTCTTTTCTTTAAGAATGTTGAATATTGGCCCCCACTCTCTTCTGGCTTGTAGAGTTTCTGCCAAGAGATCTGCTGTTAGTCTGCTGGGCTTCCTTTTGTGGGTAACCCGACTTTTCTCTCTGGCTGCCCTTAACATTTTTTCCTTCATTTCAACCTTGGTGAATCTGCTAATTATGTGTCTTGGGGTTGCTCTCCTCGAAGAGTAACTTTGTGGTGTTCTCAGTATTTCCTGAGTTTGAATGTTGGCCTGCCTTGCTAGGTTGAGGAAGTTCTCCTGGATAATATCCTGGAGAGCATTTTCCAACTTGGTTCCATTTTCCCCGTCACTGTCAGGTACACCAATAAAACGTAGATTTGGTCTTTTCACATAGTCCCATATTTCTTGGAGGCTTTGTTCATTTCTTTTTGCACTTTTTTTCTCTAAACTTCTCTTCTCGCTTTATTTCATTAATTTGATTTTCAATCACTGATATCCTTTCTTCCACTTGATCAAATTGGCTATTGAAGCTTGTGCATGCATTACATAGTTCTTGTGCCATGGTTTTCAGCTCCATCGGGTCATTTAAGATCTTCTCTACACTGTTTAGTTAGCCATTAGTCTCATCTTTTTTCAAGGTTTTTAGCTTCCTTCCGATGGGTTTGAACATCCTCCTTTAACACAGAGAAGTTTGTTATTACAGACCTTCTGAAGCCTACTTCTGTCAGCTTGTCAAAGTCATTCTCCATCCAGCTTTGTTCCGTTGCTGGTGAGGAGCTGTGATCCTTTGGAGGAGAAGAGGCTCTCTGTTTTTTAGAATTTTCAGCTTTTCTACTCTGGTTTCTCCCCATCTTTGTGGTTTTATCTACCTTTGGTCTTTGATGTTGGTGACCTACACATGGGGTTTTGGTGTGGATGTTCCTTTTGTTGATGTTGATGCTATTCCTTTCTGTTTGTTAATTTTCCTTCTAACAGTCAGGTCCCTCAGCTGCAGGTCTGTTGGAGTTTGCTGGAGGTCCATTCCAGACCCTGTTTTCCTGGGTATCACCAGTGGAGGCTGCAGAACAGCAAATATTGCTGCCTGATCCTTCCTCTGGAAGCTTTGTCTCAGAGGGGCACCCACCTATATGAGGGGTCAGTCGGCCCCTACTGGGAGGTGTCTGCCAGTTAGGCTACACAGGGGTCAGGGACCCACTGGAGGAGGCAGTCTGTCTGTTCTCTGAGCTCAAACACTGTGCTGGGAAAACCACCGCTCTCTTCAGAGCTGTCAGACAGGGACATATAAGTCTGCAGAAGTTTCTGCTGCCTTTTGTTCAGCTATGCCGTACCCCCAGAGGTGGAGACTACAGAGGCAGCCCGCTTTTGTGAGCTGGAGTGGGCTCCACCCAGTTCAAGCTTTCCCAGCTGCTTTGTTTACCTACTCAAGCCTCAGCAATGGCGGACACCCCTCCCTCTGCCAGGCTGGTGCCTCACAGGTCGATCTCAGACTGCTGCGCTAGCAGTGAGCAAGGCTCTGTGGGCGTGGGACCCGCTGAGCCAGGCGCGGGATATAATCTCCTGGTGTGCCATTTGCTAATACCATTGGAAAAGCACAGTATTTGGGCGGGAGTGTCCCATTTTTCCAGGTGCCATCTGTCATGGCTTCCCTTGGCTAGGAAAGGGAATTCCCTTGACCCCTTGCGCTTCCCGGGTAAGGCGATATCCCACCCTGCTTTGACTCACCCTTCATTGGGCTGAACCCATTGTCCAACCAGTCCCAATGAGATGAACAAGGTACATTGGTTGGAAATGCAGAAATCACCTGTCTTCTGTGTTGGTCATGCTGGGACCTTCAGACTGGAGCTGTTCCTATTTGGCCATCTTGGAATGGAGTTGCAATACCACATGTCTTAACTACTATGGCTTTATAGTAAGTTTTGACATTAGTAGTGTAAGTGCTCCAGTTTTCTTTTTTCCTTTAAAAATTATTTTGACAATTCTAGGTTTTTGTGTGTATATACATATATATGTGTGTGTATATATATGTATATGTATATATATGTATATATATATATATATGTATATGTGTGTATATATACAGCTTAGGATCAGCTTGTAAATTTCTATTAAAAAGTCAACTGGGGGTGCAGCACACCAACATGGCACAAGTATACATATGTAACAAACCTGCACGTTATGCACATGTACCCTAGAACTTAAAGTATAATAAATAAATAAATAAAACCCAACTGGAACTTTGATATTAATTGCACTAAATAGATAGATCAATTTGGGGAGAATTTTCATTTTGACAACATTAAATTGTCTAATTGATGAACATAAACTATCTCTCCATTTATTTGTGTCTGCTTTAATTTCACCCAACAATATTATTATAGTTTCCATGTACAAATCTTACATTTTTCCTAATTTTTTCTGAAGTACTTCTTTTCATCCTATTTTGAATAAAACTGTTTTCTTAATTTTATTTTAAATTTTTCGTTGCTAGCATATGGAAATACGGTTGACTTGTATATTTTGATTTTTTTATTCCATGACCTTGCTAAACTCAATTATTGTAATTTTTGTAAGTAGTTGAGATTTTCTACAAAAAATAGTATGTTATCTGCTAAAAAAGAGTTTACTTTGTTCTTTCCTATCTAGGTCCCTTTATAAAACTTTGTCTCTTTTTTCTATCCTTTTTCTTTTTTATTCCTTATTGTACTAGAGGCTACTCCATATAATGTTGAATAAAATTGTCAAGATCAGACATCTTTGCCTTGTTCTCAATCTTAAGTGAAAAGCATTGAATTCAGTCTTTCACCATTAGTATATTAGCTGTGGGTATCTTTTTTTTAATTATTAGATGCTTGTTATCAAATTGGGGATGCTCCCTTTTTTATAGTTTGTTGAGAGTTTGTTTTTTAATAATTGGGTCTTCAATTTTGTCAAGTGATTTTTGTCCATCTATTGGTGTTTTTTTCTATGCATATGGTATATTACATTAACTGATTTTGTCTGATACAAGTTAGTCATCCCTGCTGTCCTCTGTTTCCATTCACATGGAATATCTTTTTCTATCCTTTCACTTTCAGCCTATGTGTGTCCTTAGAGCTTAAGTTAGTTTCTTGTAGACAGCGTATATTGGGGTCTTATTTTGTATCCTTTCAGCTTCCCTATTTCTTTTGATTGTATAATTTAGTCCATTTATATTTAAAGTACTTTTGAGATTAAAAACTTACTGCTGCTATTCTGTTTATTGTTTTCTTATTCTTTAATAGTTCCTTTGTCCATTCTTCCTCTCTTACTGTCTTCCGTTGTCATTTGATCTTTTTTTTTTTTTTTTGTAGTGATATGCTTTGATTCCTTTCTGTTTATCTTTTGTGTATCTTCTATAGGTTTTGGCTTTGTGATTTTCATGGGGTGTACATGAAACCTCTAATATTTATAACAGTCTATTTTAAGCTGATAACAATCTTCAATTACATATTAAAAACTGTACCTTTTACTCTCCCTTCTCCCAACATTTTAAGTTTTAATTTCTTAATGTAGTTTTTATATTGTATATCCCTTAACAAATTATCATTGCTATAGTCAGTCTCAATACTTTTGTATTTTAACCTTTATACTAGAGTAAAAGTGATTTATATACCACCATTACAGACTAGAATATTGTGAATTTGACTATATATTTACCTTTGCCAATGAGTTTTATATTTTCATATGTTTAATGTTGCTAATTAGTATAATTTAGTTTGAGCTTGAAAAACTCCCTTTAGCATTTCTTGTTAAATGAGCTCTTATTAAATGAATTTTTGTTAAATGATCAAGAGACTTTAGTTATTGGTAAAGAACTCTCTTTAACAGGCCTGTTGGTGATAGGCTTCTTCAGCTTCTGTTTGTCTGGAAAAACCTTTATCTTTTCTTCATTTCTGAAGGATAGCTTTTTTGGGCAAAATATTTTTGGTTGGATTTTTTTTTTTCTTTCAGAACTTTGAATATATTACCACGCTTTTAGCCTTCAAGTTTTCTGCTGAGAAATCTGCTCTGTCTAATGAAGGTCCCCTTGTATGTAGTGAGTCCCTTGTATGTAATAAGCATTCTGTACCCACCCCACGCTCCCTCTGTCTCTATCTTCTTTGGAATTCCATAATTTGTAAATTATTTCTGTTGATGGTATCACATAAATCCCATAAACTTTCTTCATTCAATTTCACTCTTTTTAAAATATCCTTTCAATGGATAATTTCAACTGACCTTGTCTTTAAGTTCACAGATTCATTCTTCTCCTTGCTCAAGCCTACTGTTGAAATCTCTTTATTACAGTTTTCATTAAATTTACTGTATGCAGCTCCAGAATTTCTGTTATTTAAAGATGTTTTCTAACTCTGCTATGATTTTAATGTTTGTGTCCCTTTAAATTTATGTTGCAATATAACCCCTAATGCAATAGTATTAAGGGAGAGGCTTTTAGGATACAAATAGGTCGTATGGACTTATCCTTTGTGGATTACTTCAATGCCCTTGTAAAAGGGTCTTCAAACAGCATTGATCCTTTTTCCCTCCTAGTCCTTCCACCATGTGAAGACACAGCATTTGTCCCCTCCAGATGATTCAGCAACAAGGCACCATCTTGGAAGCAGAGAAAAAGCCTGTAGCAGACACCAAACCTACTAGCACCTTGATGGACTTCGTAGCCTCCAGAAATGTGAACAAAAAAAATATGTATTATTAACCAGTCCATGGTGTTTTGACATAGCAGGGACTAAGACAATTTATTTATTGAAATTCACACTTTGTTAATCATTTTCAAATGTTGTCAATCTGTGTTCTCACTGAGCTTCCATAAAAAAAAATATTGAATTACTTGTCAGGCAGTTCTTACCCCTCTTGAGGGGGCAGTGGTAACTGGGAAATTATTGTAGTCCTCTGGTAGTATCATGTTTCCTTTTTTATGTTTCTTGAAGTCTTGAATTGCTGTCTTTATATTTGAATAAGTAAAGACATATTTTACTAACTGGCTTTGGGAGAGAAACACCTTCACCAATCACCTGGGCTTGAGATTCTGAGGCTCTTTTAGACTTTTTCTATAGATGCAGCCACTCTATCCCTCTTGTTCCCTCTTAGGTGAGAATTCTTAAAATTATATGCCTTGTCTTGATCCCACAAAAGTAGGCCTGGTGCTGAGAGTCTCCTGTTTGTTTTCCCTAGGGTGATGCCCTGAAATGCTCAAGTTTGTGTGCCTTCTCTCAATCCTGCTAAATCTGACTGTGCTTGTTCATGAGTCATCTGTAAAGGCTCACACTCCATGTCTAGTGGAGGAAGATGGGGAGTCAGCCACAGAGAAGATATATGCAGAAGTCCATGGGCCAGTTTCTTTTTTTGGGGGGGTGGTCTGGAGACAAAGTATCCCAAGTAGTTCATGGGAGGGCTTCTTAAGGAAGCCCATGAGGCAGTTAGTAGGATACATGACTCTTTATTGAGTTTCACACCCTAGTTGCTGTGAATTCCTGCTGTGAGTTCCTACCTCTCTTTCCTACTACCAGCCTCTCCCAGCTACTCAGCCATGTTGATCTCCTCAGAATTTTGCATGGGGCAAAAAAATAGTGAACCTCTTGGGCAGATTCCCATATAGCTCAGAGACCTGGGTGCTTACTTATTATGCTCTTACTTTCTCCCATGGGAAGGATCACACGCTTGGGGGATCTCTCTTGCTACTGAGCTGTGCCACCTTGAAGCGGGGGTAATGTGGATAAACCAAAGCTGTTCTTCCCTCCTCAGTGTGTCTATTCCCAAATATTTTGCTCCAACAGTGTGCTAGAACTTCTCCACTAGACTACTGAACTCACACAAATGTCAGTGGGTGGTTGTCAAAATCAGTGCACTATGGAGAGATGATGGTAATAACTCCTATTCTGTTACCTTGCTGATGTCATTCTCTCCCTCTTGGACAAAGTCATTTCAAAGTTCTATATTTTTCTCTAAACATTGCTCTAGTTACATCACATAAGTTTTGATATGTTTGTTTTTATTCAGCTCAAAATGTTTTCTAATTTTTCGTGTTATTTCTGCTTTGGCCAGTGATTAAGAGTATGTTGTCTAATTTTCAAATATTTGGAGATTACCCTATTTCTTATAGTTGTTGATTCTAATTTAATTCCACTCTGGTCAGAGATATTCTCTGTATGTTTATAATTCTTTTAAATTTATTGAGATTTCTTTGGGCCTAGCATATGATCTATCCTAAAGAATGTTACGTGTGTACTTAAAAAGAATGTATGCTCTATGGTTGTTGTATGAAGAGTTCTTTATATCTCAGTTAGGTAGTCAAGTTAGTTGATAGTATCATTTTAAGTCTTCCATAATCTTGCTGACTTTCCATTTAGTTGCTCTTTCAATTATTCAGAATGGATTATGGAAATATCCAGCTATTATTGTTGAATTGTCTATTTCTACTTTCTGTTCTGTCAGTTTTTTAATCATATATTTTAAGTGTCTAGGCACATCTACATTTATAATTATTATATCTCCCTAATACAGTCAGATTTTTAAGTCAGTACTTCTCGCCTTGTCTACAGAAAAAGTTCTTGTCTTAAAGTCTATTTTTGTCTATAAATATCTATTGAACGCTTGATATATCCCAGGAATTTTGCTAGATATTCAGGAGCACAAATAGTAATATATAGTACCAGCCATCAAAAGCAAGATAAGTCGTATATATAAATGGCTGATTTCAAAATAACATAGTAAATGTTAAAGTTGAAGCAGTCACAAGATACTTTGGAGAACAGCGAATAGTCATGTGATTAAGTCTGGACTTTCAGGTAAGGCTTCTTGAGGGGGATTATGCATAAATTAAAGCATTTGAAATATGTAAGAATGAAAGGTATTCCTGGTGGGGAAAAAATGGCACAAGTAGAAGCATGTCAGCAAAGCGAGGTGAAATTTCTTAGTGCAGTCAGATTTCAGTCAGATTTTTCTTTCCATGGGTCTAGTTGAGTACATTAATCGTTTTTTATAAGTTTCAGTAACTACCATCATTGTTTTTGGTCTCAGTTGGCTAGTACAACCTATATCATGTTTTTATATGGATGAGGAATTTCACAGGTCATGTAATACCTGGAAAACAAAGCTCCTGGATTGGTTATTACATATGATAAGAGTAATGACAGTGAAGAAGTACATGGCCTAAGGAGGCAAATGTCAGAGGCCCCAGTTCTAGAATCTGCTCCTTGTTTCATTACCTCATATGAGGACTTCTACTTCTTCATTTATAGGGTTTAAGTTTATTGGTTATATTATAATAGTGGGGTAGATGTATATAGAGTTTTGCTGTGCAAAATATGGCTAATGGCTAGCAGCATTAACATCATCTGGGAGCTGCTTAGAAATGCAAAATCTCAGTCCTCTTTGGACACACTGAATTAGAATTTGTGTCTTAGCAAGGTCTTAGATGACTTGTTTGCACATTAAAGGTTGGGAACCATTGGATTTGATCCTCTTAAAGTTATTTATAGCCTTAAAATGTATATAATTATAAAACCCTGGTATAATCAGTAAGATTGAAAACATTATGGAAGTTGCTCTAATTAGAAATGTGGAATTTCACATAGATTTAAATGATTAAAAAGAAGAAAAGGGATCCAACCAGATATTAAGACTATGAGTGTGATACTTTCCCTTTTAACATGTAGGATTTGTAATGACATACCTAGTGTATTGAGCAAACTCCATGGACTAATGGAATATTTTCATAAAGTGATTTTATTTTGTATTCTCATTGTACTTTTATCTTTGTTAGTTTTCCATGGCTCTGAAAAACACCTTGAAAGTTCCATGACTCTCTAGTCAGTGACTTTATAGTCTATTCAGGTCATAAAATACGTTTCAATTTAGAAAATAGAGCATTCAGGTCCTTCATTCAGAGCATGCCTTATTTTCTATTCCACAAGTAGGTACAGCTCTTCGAGTGAGCAATCTGCCCTAGAGGACACACATATGGGTAGCTTCTTCCCTCTTTTTGGCTTACCCACTTCCCCATTTGATACTGACTTCGGAGGGTGGCAGGAGTAGGAAGAGGTGATCTGGAAGGAGGACAGATAAGGAACATAGGAGAGTTTTTGTTTCACTGGTACTACCTTTGACGGGTCTTGAGCCTTCCCAGTTTGGCCAAACTTCTTCAGCTTCTCTGTTCTCAGGTCAATTTGAGCTTTTAGGTGTCCCTCTTGGACAGAACCTCCCTATTTCTTATGGCCTTGGAAACTTGGCCTTGACAAATCACAGGGACTTAAGCCATTTCTGACCCTGCAACCATTGTTCAATCTTGCAGCAGTCATCCAGCCAGTCTACTTCTATATTTAATAAGAAAGCATGAACATGAATTCACTGGAAATGCTCCAGCTGTAGGAGACACAAATCACATTATTTGAGAGATCTTGGGAAGCACCTCTCTCCAAGCCTCAGAATGGTGGAACCCATGCCACATCATAATTCTCTCCACGGCGTTCCTTTCTAAAATGCCTTTCTCCATCTCCATGCTTGACCCAAACATCAAGCTAGGTGAGGAGGTAACAGTCATGAAGCTGGTTTTCATATACTTTTCTTTGCAAATTTGTATCTTGATATGGTATCTGTTTGAGGAATATCAAATCTATTGAATCTTCATAACTCGTTTAAATACCCAATTAAAAAATAGAGGTGAAACTGGTTTCAGTTTTAAGAGAATTGTAACATATATATGGACTTAGAATGTCTGTTGCATAGAAGAGAAGACCATTTTCTAACAGAGTGCAGGATTTCCTTGACAAATCTGGTGCTCTGGTGGATCACTCAAGGGATGCCCATTGGTAGGAGGGGTGAGGGTTCTCTTAAAGGAAAGGAGAAACCATGCAGGATGAGCTTGTGAATATAGAATAGATATTTGGAAGAGAGTACGGATTTTGATTACATTGTCTGCCACATAAATTGTATTTCTAGCTCCAATTTTCTGAGACATCTGAATGCTTAGAGAATTCAGTAAATAAAACTAAAATAGCACTTTCACTGAAAGCCATAGCCCACTGTGGCCTAAACAACTCTATTTTCAGAACGTTTGCAACAGTGACCCAGAGAAGAACACACCATCTTCATAATTCTGCCACAGAAAAGGGCTCAGGAAAGGACCCAGGCAATAAAAATTTCTAAGTACTTAGGGAAAGAGTACAGAGAGCAGATGTAGAGGCTCATGGAGCAGGTTAGTGCCTGTAGGTCCCAGGAAAGCAGTAATGTTCACACAGAGTGGTGTCCACAGAAGTGTAGAGAGACTTTGTTTCTTCTTGGAGCACTGATGACTTGTATGGTATCATGTCTACCACAGAAGTAGACTTGTCCATGACCCCACCGGACCCTCCCAAGAACAAATGGAGGTGCAGTGGGGCAGGGAGGAGCTGGGAGGGCTGAAGTGCTGTTGAAGTAGATAGGGATTGTAGCTTAATGGAATTTCAGCACAAATGTTTGTATGATCTCATTTGTCACCCACAGGATAACAAAGCCTAAGAAAACTCGGGTTTCATAAAGAGAATGTTCAGAATGCAAAGGTCAGTCTCGTCCATAAAATGGAGTAGTACTGTGAACACTGAGAAGCAACTTGCAAAAATAGGATTCATTGTCATCAAGAACAGGTCCAGTCTTGCTGAGGAATCATAAAACCTCATGAAAGAGCAAGCCTGCAAATGTGTTTCTTTTTCTCTATATTTTCTTTCATTCTGAGTGGAGGAAACACTACAGCAATTATTTTAGTCATAAACCACTGACATATGGTTAGCAGAACATATAGAAGCTAACCTTAACCTTTCATCCTCTAGAAACAGTAACATCTATTTCAATTGAATTAGCATTAATGCATATGCACTTTAAAAAATTCTGTTAACAATACTAACCACTCTTCCTTGTACTGTGACATTCCTTTCTGTATCCGTCAACGCCATTTTTGAATCTTCATATTTTGTTCTGCCAATTTGCAAAAGTTCTCCATCCTCTTTCATTCTTTCTATTTTCTTTCTCACTTCACTCACTTTTCAAAATAATGAGGAAGGAATATTTATGAAAAGAAAACACACACACACCACACACACACACACACACACACATCCCCAAATGCTTTTCCAAATAGCAAAAATGACTTGCTTTACCTTCTCCTTGGATAAGCATGCTATTTGAGCACTGTATTACATGGAGACTCAATCTCATGTTAATTACTTTAGTGTGTTTAGTTTAATATTTCTTTATCTGGCTCTATAGGGTGGAAAGATAGGGAAGATACGGTCAGAGATGCTTGGGCTTTGGGCCAAAGAAGAGAGTCAGACTGCCACATGAAACAAGATTCAAAGTTGAGAGCATGGCTCAGCTGCAAAGCATATGTTTGGGGAAGAACAGTACTTCCCTTCTTTGTAGTAACATTAACTTTGATACATTCCTCATTTGGCAGTCTTCACTAATAAAGCATATTTAAAGGAAGAAATCTTGTGAAAATTCTTGGTTTTAATCTTTCCATGCTTTAAGTTTATCAGATTCAGCAGTGCCCTTCTCAGGACATTAAGGTTAGTGGCCTTTAACAAAGATTTGTAAGGCACATATGTGCTAATATTAAATCAGTTGAAACAATTAAGTGTTTCTGGAGAATGGAGAGGTTGAGGTTAACTTCTGTCCATTTGACTAACTGTATGGTAGTGGAGCATGACAAAAATAAATGAACACAGGAGTCCAATCTTTAGTCAGACAACATGATTCCATTTATTACCAAGGTAAAAGCAGAGACCAGTGACTGCCTACCATGCTGTGTGATTACATTTTCTGGTACATTTGTGCTGCAGCTCTGAACTAAGGAGCTGGGTCATTCTCCTCTTATGTTAGACAAAGTATGCAAGTCATTGAAGGCCTTCCAGGTAGCAACATCTGGGTGATACTTCACAGTACAAAAAGGGCCTTAAGGAACTCAGCCTCAAGTAGTTGCACAGCTGTTTCAGGTTGGAAAATATGGTGTTCTCCTTGTGAGGATGTCCTTGAAACATTTGAAGTTGCTGACTGCAAATTTCAGTTTTTTAAGAGTATTCATATAATGCTGCAAACATTTTCTGGCAACATTTTAAGGGTTGTGTACTTCTCAGAGGAAGTATTTTTGGGAACTGGTCATATATGGTCATATAGCTCCCTGATATAAAATGTATGCTTTTGGAATGTAGATTATGTTTCATCATTGCTCCATAGGCAGGATCAATCACAGCATTTTCTAGTTTCTGATGTGAGAATAATTGAAAATGTCCTCCTCCACTTCTATTCTGGTTTAGTAGTTCCTGATAGCTTTTTTTTTTTTTTAACCAAAAAAAGGTAAAATTAATTAAACAATTGACCACATGACAGTTAAATTTAAAACCTGACACCAAAATATTCTATTGATGTATTCAGGAAACTTGGTGCTATCCCAGGACTGAGTCAAATGTGGATCTAGAGGTTAAACACGTATCTTATTAATAGGTCTTTGGAAAAGTAGCTACTTAAAAATGAAATAATTCACCTGGTGAATTAACCGAACCTCAAATTAGCCCCACAAGTGCTAGGTTTACGCTTTCTGTCCAAATTAATTACCTCCAAATGATAGCTTAGAATTGATCAGCCATCAGTATTCAGACTTGCTTCTACTTGGGCAAGAGGGACAGAAACAAATAAAAAATAAATAAAAAACGAAGCAGCCAAGTGCAGAACGAGAAGAGTGATTATTCTCAACATAACAACTGCAAAACAAGTTCTGAAGCCTCTGGGCATGGCAGCTCTGACCCAACTTCCATTTCTCTACAGATCCATCTATCTACACAGAGAGCATTTAGTGCTGTTGTAAGAATTTTAAAGGAGCTTGAGAGGCCATAAGTATATACCACTCTTGGCTGTGATGTCTGTGTAATAGGTTTGTTAAGAGTTAAAATGAAAATCACGTTTGTTTTTTGCTATTGTATTCATAACACACAGATGTTGTATCATACAGAAACTTCACGTGGTCAGAATATGGTAACAACAAATACATGGTTTCAAAAAACACCAAACAAATAGTTTGTCAATAAATGAAAGAATACTGGTGTTAGAACTAAAATGCTAGTCACACACAACTCAATCTAAGTAGAAAGATGAAGTTAAAAATTGGCAGGGGGTTGGATGTGAGGGCGATATGGCTGCAACATGTGTCACCCCATTGATTACCAGGGTTGATTCATCTGATCTGGCTGACTAGGCAGGTGTCCCCTTCCTACCTCACCACTCCATGTGCCTCCCTCCTGAAGCTGCACACTTGGTCGAAGAGGACCACTATTCCTAACAGAGGAAGACCGGTGTTCGGTCAAGCATATACGAATAGCTGCACTCCCCTGCTAGAACCTTCAAACAAGCTCTCAAAAATTGGCAGGGCGCTCAGCCTCATGACTGGGTTCCAGGGCTAGGGAGAAACCAAAGCAGCAGGGCCGGGCTCTGGAATCGGTCAGCTCTCCCTCTGAAGACTGATTCTGCAGCTTCCTTAACCTTTAGCTTCCTCACCAGCCATTATCTAACTTCATTCCTACAGTCAACCTATAATACAAGCACCCCTATTATTCAAAGGTTATAGGTTAGAAAAGTGAGGTCCAGAGAGGTTACATAGCTCACTCTGCGTAACATAGTATGATTGAGTGAGGATGGAGCAGGAGACAGACCCAGGCCAACTGACCACGATATCAATAACTAACAGCCCATTCAACAGTGCCAGTAATCCTAATGATGTGATGTTGAAATTCCAAGTCTTATCTCAACACAGAATGGCATCTGTTGTTATTAAGCTTACCAATACAAGTTCGAATAAACTCAACTCAGGTTCCTAATTATGTAGAATTGATTTTTGGAAAAAAATATCCTTAGCTAGAATTATAGTTTAAAATTTTAATATCACTTTTCTTGTACTTAATAACATTTTTCTGATTATTGAAGTGATAGAAATGTATTAAGGAAATAAAATTTTCACATAATTCCTGTTGATTAGAGACAAATACTTTTAGCATTTTGTTGGATTGTCCTATTGTAAGTATGTTAAGCATATGTTTAGGTGTGTGGGTGTATGCAGGCAAGGTCATAGGAAACTTAGTGGCAAAGCCAGGATCCAAACCCAGGTCTACGTGATACAGATTTTTAGTATATAACTACATACACATCAAAAAACACATATCTGCATATGTAACATGTATAAATTAGATTTTACTTTACTGCTATTGCTACAAATTTATATTATAAATCTAGTCTTCAAAGACCATTTTCACATTTACATTATTTTATGGCCATATTGGAAATTATATGGACTCTTTTTAATTGATCGCACTGCTCATCTCAGATCTTTTATACCCTAGTCCCCATTCTCAAATTTTTATTTTGATTTGTGTCTTTATTTTATGTATTAACCTTGATAAAAAGCTTAGAGCTTATATTCAGATAGTTGTTTTCAGGAACAACTTTCAAGAATAACTTAAATATTATATTTTCTGATACTCTTAGATGTCTGAAATACTGGGTGCCTGCACACAGAAATGTAAATGCTAAATACATATTCTGTGTATTCCACTGTATCTCCTCTCCTAGCCTGTCATCTTTAACCCAAAATATATCTTTACCATGTTTTTATGAATATATTAAGATATTAAATCTGTCCTCTGCTGATTTTTAAAAAACTCCTTTTATCTTATATCCAGTATGCCATGGAAAGACAACACTATAATTTTTAATCACAAAATCATGTCTTTCACATTGTACAAATTTTCTTAATCAAGATTATTTTCTCTTTGTGGTTTAATACTGCATTTTATTTGATTTACTATTCTCTTGTGGGTATATGAGAACCCAAGTTAGAATTTAAGAAAAAATCCTTGTCCTTGCAATAAATCTATTTCAAAGGAAGATGTTTGTAATCATCTCAGGCTTGTCCCTTTCTTTAGAACCGTGATACAGTTTCAAAAGCGTGCTGGTTTCTTCTTGCTCTTCCTTGCATAAGACCGTCTATGTTCACTCAAGATTGACTTAAAATAACTTTGGAGTTGAAATTGATGTGGGTCTCTGTCTAATTCTTCTATTTTCATGTGAAAAAGGGGGAAAAACACTAGATAATTTAATCATTTACCATAATTTTATTTGACTGGCTTTGGTATTCTGAGTCTGGGAGTAGTGGAAAGGAAGTTTGCTCAGAGCACTGGGTCATCATTATAGGGAACTTTGCCTCTCATCCAAAGTAGCATTGCAGGTTCATTATGGCCACTGCTAAGGTGCCCAAGGGCACCCTGCCCAGAAGCTCTTTGTCCAGCAGGTGTCCCATTGCGTTGTGGAATTCATATTTTTCCATTGTGTCGTGCTTGGCCTGCACTTGCCTCTAGCCCATTCCTCTCTGATTTAAGGGATGCCAGTCACATATTCCTGGGTCTCCTCTATCTACGTTCTAGTACTCTTACACTATAGGATAAATACACAACTGTACTCAACTCACTGTCTTGCCCAGAAGTTCATAATTGTGGTACACACATTTAAAAATTAAATTATAAAATATGACTTGGAAGTCAGGTAACCTGGATCTACCTTTCTGGCTATGCACATTTTGGAAAATTATCTGATTTTTCTGATCCTCAGTTTACCAGTCTATAAATTGGAGAAAACAAATTTCTCCTCTGTGGGGCTGCTATGAGGCTTCTGTAAGACATTGACGCAAGTCCGTGGTGAAGATCTCCAGTCAGCAGCATGGTATGGTTTCCTAGTGAGCCGGATTCCTATGAGCATCCTTGTCAACACATTACCACAACCTACCACTTCCTTCAACATCCATTCTCTTCCTTACATTACTTTTGTATTTTGTGTGATACTTTTTTATTTTGCATAGCTCTTAGTAAGCACTTAAACTTAGTTTGTTCTCAATAAATACTTTAATCTGCTATGATGGACCCAAATTTGGGTGCCTTTGAGAATGTAGTGAATCATCTTCTGAAGTAGTTTCTCATATCCTGTTTTCAATTAGCTTTTTCCCCCATTTATGCACTTAATGGGAAAAGAATAAAAGAAATAAGACCATGGGAAGTGAGAGCCTGGGGAGTGACTAAACTAAAGAGATGGACTAGGGAACACTCCGCGTGTGAACACAATGTAAAGAGCAGGCTGTCTGGATGTCACCCCATGGCCTCTTCAGCACATGTGCCTCATTCCTTGTGAGATTAGTAGCGCCGGGCGCGGTGGCTCAAGCCTGTAATCCCAGCACTTTGGGAGGCCGAGACGGGCGGATCACGAGGTCAGGAGATGGAGACCATCCTGACTAACACAGTGAAACCCCGTCTCTACTAAAAAATACAAAAAACTAGCCGTGCGACGTGGCGGGCGCCTGTAGTCCCAGCTACTCGGGAGGCTGAGGCAGGAGAATGGCGTAAACCCGGGAGGCGGAGCTTGCAGTGAGCTGAGATCCGGCCACTGCACTCCAGCCTGGGCGGCAGAGCGAGACTCCGTCTCAACCAAAAAAAAAAAAAAAAGAGATTAGTAGCAATGTTATCCTGTCCTGAGAATTCACATTAATCCCTGTCCAAAACAGCCTTGGAAATGGGAAGCCAGAGAAGGAAAAGGTGGATTTCATGAAAATACTTCTGTCACTAAACACTTTCTGTTGCCTTTGTGCTGTATCCTGTCAGTACTCAACCATATGGTGTTAAAACACTCTCTAAAATGTGATTTTTAAAGCTACTTTGCAGTTATAATGGGTAATTGTGATCTGCTTCACAGTTAGAAAGGAATGAAAGTGGCTCCTGTGGTATCACCAAACTTCAAAATGCATTAGGAGAACAGGAAGAAGAAAGGAAGGAAGGGGGGATGGATGGATGGAAGGAAGGAAGGAGGCTGATCTCTAATCCCATTTCTCTGTGAATCACAGTGGTCACCTCTAATAATTTGAGTCAGAAGAGAGCACTAAGGTAGTCACTTCAAGTCATTGTTAGTCCAACAGACTCCTGAACTGTGCTTTTATAACTGTCCCTCTCCACAGCTCCTTATTTCACCTTTCAAGATGAGTCTCTGTGTCTAGACTTCAGGGCATCTTAACTTCCTTCTAACCATAAAACTCATCTGCTACCACGACTGGGGATTGAAGACGCTCCTTATGGAAAGCACTCCAGGTCTGTCAGTTAGGTAGGAAATAGCCAGCATTAGCTGGAGCAGTTTGTGTTTAATTAACTGATGCTGTACCTTAAGAAGAAAAAAAATAGAAAAAACTGCCCAAATTGGTTGGGTCATCTCAATGCTTAAACATCCCGGGAAGTATTTCTCTATCTGTGCAGTAGTTATGGGGCTGCCTACCCAGATTATTCCCATAGATGTCACAACAGAACCCTATATCTGTTAACTCCTCTCCACCAGAAGTGGAGATACGATGCCAGAGGGCAGTATTTCCAAAACACCCTGGCGCAGTGCTGCTCATCCCAAGCCACACAGCTCATTGACCTCAACTCTTTAAAATGAAGGGAATAGACCAGATGCCCTTCAAAGGTATTTCTAGCTTTGACATTTTATGGATTGATGATGCAAATTTGTTCAAACACTAGTTTGCATACTACTTGCCATGTTTCTAGTGAGCAATACAAAGTTAGTACAAGTCACAGACATAACAATTGAGACCTTTGTGCTAACACTTCGGAGGGAAATCTCAGACTAAGCCTACCCTCATGCAGAAGGAGGAGCTTTGACTCTCAGACCTGCATTTGGCTGTCACTCCAGGTTCTGCCTTTAATTAGCTAAGCAACAATGGCAAAGCTACTTAAAACTTTTAAACTGGTTTTCTCATTTGTAATGTGAGAGCCAGTTTGTTGTAAAGATTAGAATTCATGTATGATAGTACCTGAAACATAGTAGGTTCTTGATCATTCATGAATAGAAGTCTGCTCTGTGACATTGGTCAATTCCCACCCCATCTATTCTCTGTTTCTTCCCCTTTCGTGAGTAAAGCAAGAGACATATGAGCTCAGAACTGGGCCTGGTCCCTAAATTCTCCTATTATTGTAGAGCCCTAAAAGACTGTTCCTACAAAATATATTCTGTTTATTTGACACATTTCAGTCTCATTTCCTCAATTTGGGTTCTCCTACAGTTTTACTTTCTGAAACAGTTTGTTCTGTGACAAAAGGTTTGCAAAAAATACAGGGATAATTGCTAAAGTTTCTCTCTTTTTGACAGTAATTCAATGCCTTTAACAAAATTTATAATCCTTTTGTACCTAAATGTTTATAAGTGTTGTTAAACCATAATGTAAAAGTATATAAACATTTTCACATGTTCTACCAGATCAAATATGGTACGTATGATAATAATTAGAACAACCAACCTAACATATTGTGAAAAATGCCACATATGCATTTAATTATAGTTTCTGATTTTCAAGCATGCATTCAGGGAAGGGAGGAAGTGGCTTTCTATTTGACTTCTTCACTGCTAACAGAACATGCATGTGTTTTGGCAAGTTTCCTAGGGAACATCTGTCTAAAAGGGAACATTGGGAGTTAATCGACATCTACAGAGCTGGGCAACTGCTGTATGGCCCATGCTGTCTCCATTAAACTTCTTAACTGTGTCTCCTTTAAGCAGAGTCACAAAACATACTATTGATTCAGCTCTTTGAATAAAAAGCAAATCACAAGCAAAACTTAAACTGGTTTATTTACAGAATAGCTTTATTAAGTTAGTAAACAACTGAGCCTCTTTTTCCAAAAGAATTGTTTGTAGAAGATGCCAACACTGGGGTGGGGAATAGAGTTATGAGGAGGGATTTGTAAATGATTTGTGGGTATGTTTCCAACAGCTCATAGCAAAGGAATGAATGGAAAAACACTCCTTGGAATTGGGAGTGGGGAGGGAGAGGGCTATAAAGATGGCAAATGAAACAAACTAGCATTTTGACATTGCCTCAGTTCTGGTTGGAGGGAGCATGATGAAGAATTTCAAAAATAGCAAAGAGCCCAACAATTTAGAGGAACTGAGTGGACAGACATAGTCACGGGTCCCTTAATGACCGGGACACATTCTGAGAAAGGAGTCATTAGGCAATTTTGTCACTGTGTGAACAAACATCATAGAGTATGCTTACAAAAACTTAGATGGTAGAGCCTACTACTCACCTAGGTTATATAGTATACATAGACTGTTGCTCCTAGGCTACAAATCTGTACAGCATGTTCAACATGTTACTGTACCAAATACTGTAGGCAACTGTAACACAAGAGTAAATATTTTTTGTGTATCTAAACATGTCTTAACATAGAAATGGTACAGTAAAGATATGATACTACCATCTTATGAAACCATCCTGTACATGCAGTTCATGTTGACTGACACATAACAATGTGTCATTGTTATGCAGCTGATGATTGTAAATAGAATGGAATTAAGTCTTTCTTAGCTAGGTCTGACAAGCAACTCACTAATGGTTTCAGGATGAAGAAAGACTTTGCATGATACAATGAATTAATTGTTCTGTGCTACTTGGAAAGTCAGCAGAGATGACAGAATTTGAACAGAATGCCTTGCTCTAAATCCTGATACTAATTTTTTAAAACTGCAAGTAAAATATTTTCTTATTTTTAAAATCAATTATGCCACAGCAGACACTGATGACTATGGTGACAGGCAAAGGGTTACGTAAGGGCAGCCAAATAAAATACAGGACACCTTCTTAAATGTGAATTTCAAATAAATAAGAACTAATTTTTGTTTACTAAATCTGGCAATAGTAGTCAGACAATAATCTAAAATAAAAGCCACAGGCAGTGTCAGGTAAGCAAGGCTAAAACAAGACTGATAAGAAAGCAAAGCTGTAGAGAAAAATCACATATGTGGGTAAAATACAGGCAGATACCAATTCTAAAGAAAGATAAAGTGATGGGAGGAGTGGGAGAATGGTTGGTTTAAAAAAAGAAGTCAGGAATGAAAAGATTTACAGACCCAGAAGAAGGACTCCAAAGCAGAACAGTGACTCAGATAGGGCACATGTTAGGAGGACATGGCCAGAGCAGCTGGATGAGTTGTTAGGGGCTGTCATAGCAAAGTGCCAGAACGAGTGGCTTACACAACAGAAACTGATTTCCTGAAAATTCTAGACGCAAGAAGTCCAAGGTCAAGGTGTTGGCATGGTTGATTTCTTCTGAGGCCTCTCTCCTTCGCTTGTAGATGACCATCTTTCTCTCTGTGCCCACATGGTTGTCCCTCTGTGCATGTCTATGTCCCAATCTCCTCTTCATAGAAGGACACCAGACATGTTGGGTTAGGGCCCACTTATATGGCCTCACTTTACCTTACTTAACTCTGGAAAGGGCCTGTCTCCAAATGCAGTTGCATTGTGAGGTACTAGGGGCTTTTTGTGGGGATGAGGTTCAGTCCATAACGTGATGCTATACTTCCTGTTAAGGAACCTAATTGAGATTACTTCAGTGAAGTTCCACAAGCAGTTTAAACTACAATATAGGTGATTTATTTATTTATTTATTTTTTTGGTGCCAGGGTGGGGAAAACAAAACTAATAGGGTGAAATTCTTGTCCTCAAATGCACAATATAATAGGGGAGCCAGACACATACGCTAGACTAGTGACATAGAGATGACAGGTCGAGGTAAAATCTTGGCTCGTCCACTTACTGGTTAAGTGAACTTGGACAGTTATCTTATTTGATAAAAAGGTGTAATCATATCTACTTGGTAGAGTAGCCTTGAGAATTAGTGATACTGGTCTTGTTAAAGAGAACTAAATATGACCTGAGAAAGACTCCATACTTCTACATTTGAGACTTTGTGGACAAACCATATCCTAACTTAACAGGTAGACAAGATTGCAAACCTAACTTAGGAGTATGCTCCTGTAATAACAGATGAATCTTGGCCAATCCCAGCAGCCATCCTTCAACCACTCATACACTGCTGAGTGTTCAAACTGTCTTCAAATAAGACAAAGGCCGAGCTGTAACCAATCCAGCTGTTTCTGTGCCTCACTGCCTATTTCTGTATATCATTTCCCCTTTTTTGCCTATAAGTTTGTTCGGACCACAAGGCATCCCTGGAGTCTCTCTGAATCTGTTGTGATTCTGGGGGCTACCCAATTTATGAATCATTCCTTACTCAATTAAACTCTCTTAAATTTAATTTGGCTGAAGTTTTTCTTTCAACAGTATCACACCCAGCATAATGGTAGCTCTTACTATTACGAAGGGTTCAGAAAACACATAGGGAGATGTTAGCTTTTACAACTAGGGGAATTTATACAATTTTCTTAAAAAGTTGTCATGAGAGCTGAGTGTGAAAACACCAGGGCAATTTTGCCAGGTAGGAAAGGGGGCTAGATCAAAACACAAATACGAAACAGCAAGAGGCATACACATATTTCAATATGCCTAGAGCAGCAAAGGGCTGTTGTGAGCAGCAGGAAATAAGGCAAGAAAACAGAGTTGGTGCCACATTATGAAGTGCCTTGAATATCATGCTAAAATATCAGAAGATTATGCTATAGGCAAAGTAAACATAGGTGTTTTGTGTAGTTGTGTTTGTTGTTTTGGTGTTGTTGGTTGGTTGTTTATTTTTTTTACAGCAAATTAACTGCTTTTCAAAGGCGGTAATTAGGAGTACCTGGCTATACTGGAAATGAGAAGAAAGCTCATAAAAAGAGGCCAGGCGGCCGGGTATGGTGGCTCATGCCTGTAATCTCAGCACTTTGGGTGGTCAAGACGGGCGAATCACGAGGTCAAGAGATTGAGACCATCCTGGCCGACATGGTGAAACCATGTCTCTATTAAAAATATAAAAATTAGCTGGGCATGGTGGCGGGCACCTGTAGTCCCGGCTACCCGGGAGGCTGAGGCTGGAGAATGGTGTGAACCTGGGAGGCGGAGGTTACAGTGAGCCAAGATCGCGCCATTGCACTCCAGCCTGGGCAACAGAGCAAGACAACGTCTAAAAAAAAAAAAAAAAAAAAAAAAAACCAGGCACAGTGCCTCATGCCTGTAACCCCAGCAAATTTGGGAGGTTGCGGCTGATGAATCACTTGCGATCAGGAGTTCAAGACCAACCTGGCCAACATGGTGAAACCCCGTCTCTACTAAAAGTACAAAAACTAGCCGGGCGTGGTGGCACATGCCTGTAGTCCCAGCTACTGGGAGGCTGAGACAGGAGAATCACTTGAAACGGGAGGCAGAGGTTGCAGTGAGCCAAGATTGTACCGCTGCTGCTGTACAAGGCAGATTCTAGCCAATTGCGTATACTAGGACTGGATCTGTCCTTTGCATAGTATCCATGGAAAAAATGGTTATTTCATTTTGCACAGTGACCAAACAAAATGAAGATCTCTCAGCTCCTGCCTCCCTTAACTCTTCCCACTTAGTATATAAAGACAATCAGGACCCTCATTCTTCTAAAAACAAATGTTTCCTTTGACCTACCAGTCTTTTCTTTGGCTACCCAAAGCCTGTTCTCTTCAGCAACAATTGTTCTGATTTTCTTAACTTGAGCTATGTCAAAGCTGAAGATTCACTTTATTTTTTTGTTATTCCTATTAATATTGTTACTGTTGCTGTAAATAGAAACAATTTATTTTTTATTGTCAAGTGATACATATTTGTTACAGATGAATTAGAAAATATGATCAGAGAAGTAAAAAAAAAAAAAAAAAAATGCTAAGTAATTCTCTCTAAACCTCCACAGAGGATTCAGCTCTCTGCATAGGCACACACACATCTATTTTCACAATAGGGCATCAAACTGTATATTCTGTTTTATGATGTGCTTTTTAAAATAATCTTTTTATTAAAAAATACATATAGAAAATTGCACAGCTAAGTGTTACCAACACTTATGAAGAAACAAAATATCCTCTGCTCCCTGGAAGCTTCCCTCTTCTCCATGATAATCACTCCTTGATTCTAACACTATAGATTTGTTTCATCTCCTTCTGAACTCTGTAAACAGCACATGTATTGTTCACACAGTATGCAGTTTTCCGAGTGGTTTATTTCATTCCACATTATGTTTGTGAACTTCATTCATGCTGTTGAATATAGCAGTGGCTTATTCATTTTTTATTGCTGTATACTAATTTACAAGATGAATTCCCTGCAATTTATTCTTCTGTTTCTGAACGTTTTCATTGTTTTCTGTTTGGGGCTGTTGAATTAGTGCTGCTGTGAGTTTACTGTATACATATTTGGAGCATACTTGTAAGTATTTCTCTTAGGTGTATTCTCAGGAATGGAATTGGGGTAGAGAGTCTGCAGATGGTTTCTAAAACTGATTATACTAATTGACAGTTCCTACAATTTTACTGAAGGATCTAAATACGCCATATACTCACCAATACAATAATCAGTCTTCTTAATTTCAGCCATTCTGATGGATGTGTAAGTTGTAGTTCATGTTGCATTTTTATTTGCATTTCCTTGACTATGAATGAGATTAAGCATTTTTTCACATGTTTATTCACTTAATTGGATATCCCCTTTTGTGAAGTGCGTGCTTAAGTCTTGCCCATTTTTTTCTATTAAATTATTTTCAATATGATTGTAGGTATTTATATATCCTGGATGCAAGTGCTTTATCAGTTTTATGTAATGTAGATATCTTCTCACATTCTATGGATTGCTTTTAAAAATTTTTCATAGTGGAATCTTAATGAATGGGTCTTTTAAAAATTTTAATGAACTTCAGTTTATCAATTGTTTTCTTTATAGCTAGAGATCTGTAAGTCCTGTTTATAAAATCTTTACAAATGCCAAAGTGGCAAAGACATCCTCCTATGTTATCTTCTAGAAGTTTTATTGTTCTGCTTTTAACATTCACATACACAATCTCTAGCATTGGTCTGTTTGTGTGATGAGTTAGGTGTCAAGTTTAATTTTGTATTTTCACTTTTACATCCAAGTGACCCAGTACCATTTATTGAAAAATCCATCTGTTCCTCACTCAGAAGTGTTCTCTGAATAGTGCCACTTTTGTCATAGCTCCAATGGCCTCCTCACATGGGAGGTCTGCTTCCTCATTCCCACTTGTCTTTCTGCAAATCCAAATGTACATAAAGTGATTTAAATTTAATTTTAAATTTAATAAAATTAGAAATTAGTTCTGTCACATTAGCCACATTTCAAGTGTTTAGTAGCTACACATAGCTAGTGGCCACCAAGGCAGTGCAGATATAGCATTTCCGTCATCCAAAAAGTTCTGTTGGACAACATTGCTCCAGATCATTACTGTCTAGTTTCAGAGCTCTTCACTATCTGAGGCAATCCCACTTTCATTTGTTTATTGTTTTTCTTCACTATTAAAATGTAAGTTCCATCAATGCAGGGACCTAGTTGGGTCATCGTTGCATATGCAATGTCCAGAACAGTTCCTGATACAGAATGTTTGTCAAGTAAGTGAATAAAACTTTGCTGTGTCCTGTGAAGCCTGGAGCTGCTTTCTGGACCCATTATATCAAATCTCAGCCAGCCTCCTAAAGATTCAGAGCAGAGAAGAATACTTTGTCATTTTGGAGCCTTTGGAATGTGCCACATGCAGCAGTTACAATGGTTGTTAATAAGGACTTTTCTGTGACGTGTATGATATTGTAAAATCTTCATTTGTTCAGTATTTAGTTTGTACTATACACTATGCCAAAATTTACATTTAGAAGTTATTTAATGCTCATAACAACTCTGTGAAGTAGGTTTTGTTATCATCCTCAGTATCCGAATGAGAAAACTAGGAACAAAGAATTTCAGGGACTTATTCAAGGACAGCCCACCAGAAAATGGAGGCACACGGATTTGAATTCAGATGTCTGCTGCAGAGCCTGAGTTCTTAATGATGGATGTTATTGCCTCTTAACAGAACCATAACAGTCTTTGACTAACTTTTGTTTCTTTATTCCTCTATTTTAAAAGAAATAATAGGATGGCTGCTCAGTGCCAGACTCTGTATATGTATTATGCTTTGCCACCTCTGTTCTCTCTTCAGAGTAAACACCATGTTTTGATTGATTTATAACCTCAGTGCTAATGGTGCAAATTGTTTAGATATCCCCACTGTCTTAGGTTGGGTTACCAAGTAACAGAGCAAGAATTTGGATACATCAGGGAATATTCTTAAGAGAATAACAGTGAGGGAGGCAGGATAGGTTAGGTTAGGGAAAGATTTATTTAAACCTGAATGTCATCTCCATTGGTGTCCAGATTTAGGCCAATCTTACAGGGAGCTCTGGGAGCATGACTTACCATTGTCAGGGGTACTGGCCCTTTATACTCCCATGCTACTCGATTACTGGAATTTGGGCTGCCCTGGGCTGTGTGTGTGTGTGTAACCTTCATGGAGAACACTTAGTTCAGCCTAGAAAAATTCTCCAGAGAAGGAGGCAACTATGGGCTATTAACCAGCAACATTCACAGAAGCTGTGGGGTACATACAAGAGTCAGGAAAAGGGGATCTTGCCAGACACTGACAGCATCCACTGTACTTACCTCCCATTAAAATGTTCTCATGTTATTCATTCCTCAAGATTTGTGTGAAATAGGGTTCAACTTGTTCATGCAGTTGACCAGTTCCGTATAGATTTCACAAACAATTTTTACAACCCTGATTATGGCCGCCGAGTCTCTGCTTCAGGAATACATGTGTTGCATGCATTTAAAGACTTCCAAATGGAATGAGCTCAGGATGAAATAAAAAGGGAACCCTACACGCTATTTTAAATAACAACTAGTAAATAAAAACATCTGGTAGATGATTAAGATCTCCATATTGAACCTCAGTGAAGAATATGTGATGTACCTTTAAGGTGGAGCACACACGGTAACAGCTCTTTCAGTGACTTTTGATGTCTAACGGGGAGCTCAGGAAATGTAGGCAGGAGGATGTGGAGTCATTCGGAGAACTCAGTGGGATGAGAGGGCACTGAGCATGTCTCCCCCTGTTTTATTGATCTTTATACTGTGTTCTGTTTATGTTCTTTAGAAGAGTAGTTATGAAAACCCAGATATTACACTCATTGGCTGTGAATGTGACACTGACATCTGCTTGCCTTGGCTTGACGCCTCTGGTAGGAAACATTGAGAATGCTTTAGCCCATACCTTCTCTTTGGAAACAACATGAGAAAAAAGAAAGCTTCAAAGACCCAAAACACCTGTGTAACCTCTTCTGTGCCGTAGAACAGGCATGTAAGCTGATTCTGAAAATCAAGCCTTCTGCTCTCTGTCTCTCTTTGAAGATTCTGGAAAGGCGTGGTCATACAAGGGCCTGATGACCTGTGAAGTTCTTATCTCCTACCTGGTTCTGCTGAGACATCAGGAAAAATAAAATCTTTAGTGCCTCTAAATGCAAGAGCTAGGAGAAGGAATGTTGAGTATCATTTTCTCATCCTCACTGTAGCCTCACTTAAAAGGTCAAAGCAAATAAAATCTTTTGGTCCCATTTTAGTAATGAATATCTTGGAACAAGCTCTATGAAGCATTTATGACTTTATTCTCAGTTTTCCAAAATAGGATATAACTTGTTTCAATTGCTTAAAACACAGGGGCAAACCACGTATGATGAACGCATTCTGTTTGAAATCAATTTCCTTCATCATTTTATTAGATTGACTGCTCTGAACTGGGAAGTATTATTTTCCCATTGTGCTTTTGCAAAACTGCCCACTCTTGGAGCTTTGTGGCTGTGAGCTCCTGATTAGTTTAATTGTTTTTTTTTCTTCTTCTACTTTCCTGGCTACAAGGACTTAACACTTTACTTACCTTTAAGTAGCAGGGCAGCACCACAAGGAAGGTAGAATAAACAGGATGATTAAACAACCAGCATGCAGCAAGGGGGCAATATTTCAATAGCAAATATTGCTACCCATATACCTCAACAGAATGTGCTAAAGTAAACAAAATGATAGCATAATTATAGTAGTTCCAATTATGTTAATTAGACTGCATACACGCTTCATTGATAAGCAACTGTGCTGCAGAGAAATGCTGTTAAGCCTGGTACTTCAGCCTTTAGCAGCTTTGTGGCACATATGCTACTATATTCTTGGGTAACATTTAGCCTCTCACAATTTTTGTCTTTCTTTTCTAATGCTTTTGTTGAAAAATAAATAAATAAAAGGGTGTGCTACCCCACATTTTAGAGAAGTTAAGAGATTCCCAATCAGATTCTATGCTAAGTTCCTCAGTGTTTTGGTCCCTTCTCCTGGAACCTCAAGTGAAAAATATTAACATGTCCCATTTGACTAATTAAAATCCAGCTTAAGAAAATGGATTTGCTTTCAGTTGACTCCAAATCACATCCTTTGCTTTGATATCACCCATAAAAGAGAACCCCTGAGGCAAGAGGCCACCACAAGCTGTTGTTCACATAGCAGGGTGCATTTCCAGGGATCTAAAAATTGGAGGGGTTTCTGGGATTGTTGGTGTATTTTGGTAGATTCATGGGACACCTGATTGTTTTAAAGGAAGGTGTGAATTGCAAAGAAATAGAAACTATAAAAAGACAAATCATGAAGAAAACTATAAATGCTCAGAAAGGGAAACTTACAGTTGTAAGCTAATTAGACCATTTACATATTAAAAGTGATAACACAATTAAAATAATACAGTTATTTAAATATGGAGCAGTTAAAAAAATTCAAAAATAAAATAAAAAAATAGCTTAAAGCCTAAGCTAACTAAGGAATTCAAGAAGGAAAAAGAGTTCGTTACTTGGTCCAGATATTACCTGAAAAACATTGTCATAAAAATGTAGTAAACAATTGCTTCAAGATGAAAAAAAAGAGTTGTGTTTTTTTTCCCCAAAAGGTTGCTAGGAAATTAGCAGCTATATGAATTACTTATCAAATCAGAGAATAAAATGCAAAATAATATAGTGTTATATAGTCATCGTGACATAGTAGATTTTTGCTTATTAAAAAGAAGCCTTCGCTAGTGAAACTCCACCTTTGCACCTCTTCCCTCTCCCCCCGTCCCTTGTTAGGAGTTCATTTCATCAGTTTCCCACTTTCTCTTCTTTCTTTCTTATTCTCTACCTGTCTTTTTGTCATAAACTCTGCTCAAGTCTCTCAAATTTAATATCTTTTATTTTCCATATTTCTCTCCTCTCAAGATTCACATTTTTCTCTTTGCTAGAGCTCTTAAAAGAATGGGTGACAATCACTCTCTGAATGTTGTCACTGTCACTATTGAGTAAAAGTTGCAAAGGATTAGATTTTAAACAAACCTGTAGTCCCTTTTCAAAGCAAGGCTAAATTCTTGTTGGATTCTGCCTTTGTTATCAATGCAATTAGGTTGACCTTTAGACCTGGTATGCCTAAAATAGACTTTTTATACCTAGTATTTGCCATTTAAAAATTTCAGGCTCAGTTTTTCCAGTGTGCATGAGGTTTGTTTTCCATAACCTTGAATATTGAGCAAAAAGAAACACCAAGAAAAATAAAAGAATACTAAGAAAATCTATAACAGACAAACGTGTAAAAATATCAAAGAACAAATGCCCTCTGGGGAAAGGTTAAAAAAAATGCTGAGCTGATTTCTTGTAGACAAGAAAAGCTAAGGGTTGGTAACTGACCATCTGTAATTATGTGAAAGATTATTAGGATAGAGTATGTTGCCAGCTGCTCTCCTCTCTGCTGAAAGTAGAAGGATGGGATTAAATTATAACCAGAGAGATTATGTTAGACATAAGGAAGAACACTGTAGCTTTAGGGGGATATTCTCTAAGATGGATTATCAAAGGACAGTGTAAAATCCTCAATACAGAATTGTGAAAAGTTTAAAAATGGAGCAGACTCCTTTCTCTGTCTCAGGTAGTTTCAGCCATTTTTTTGTAGGTAGAATGGATATTTGCATTAAAAATTGTTTCTAGATGATTCTGCTTACAAATATATCTGGAGATACCATCAATGTGAACAAAATGAAAAGGGAATGCTTTAGTTTTGGATAAATATTTTATTTGCCCAGAGCACAGTTTCTCTTACTCTTTCTGGCCTCAGCCTGATAATTCCATATGTATTTTTACTATTCGTTTAAGTACAAATGTCTCAAGGTAGAAAGATTGATTAAATGACCTCTTGTGATTCCTTCTGCCTTATTATCCTAATTTTTCAGCTTCTACAGTGAGATGAGAGCATGACAGAAAACCTGTGTTCTTTGTCCTTCTAATTATCAAGGGACTATGAAGACACATGTTTGGACTCCCTCATTTGCTATAGAAATACATGTGTAACACCCTCAGGATTGTTGTGTCTTCTCAGAAATGCATGCCTTTGGAAGTAAGCCTATGGGTGGGCTTCTCTCTTTTAGAGACATTATGAAAAGACATAGAAATTTCTACATGGCCTTTCGGATTAGGTAGGCAAAAGGTGATATGGCATAATACTAAAGCTGCACATGACAACTGAATGCCTCATACCCAAAATACTCAACAATAGAGAAATCACCAGAGAACTTGTAAATAAAAATGTTATGTAGGTAATCCCCACAGAAGTAATATGTTTGCTAATATTTGTGGATTTTCCTCACAAAAGTGCCTCTCACATAATCATTAACATCTCTATGCTTTCTTTAGATACTGACACAGTATTTCACATTTAAATGCCAGTTTCTAAAAGCCTTGGCAAGATAGAAAACACAGTCTATGGCAAGGATTCAGGCAAATCAAAATGCTTGCTCATGAGGCGCAAGGAATCAACACAACTGCAGAAGGCACTGCTAGAACCTAAATTCAATCAGCAGATATTTATTAGGGCCCTACTCCCTGCTGGGAGCTGTGGATAAAACAATGAAAAAAACAAACTTGGTACTTGCCCTCCTGAACTTTAGAGCCTATAGAAGGATGCACATTCTAATGTAAATATTATGGAAAAAACATTTTAATATTGTGATAAATAGGAAAAAAATGGGATCTATAAAAGGTTTAAATATATATATAAAAGGCTTCCTTGAGAAAGTGAGCTTTTATCTGAGATGTGAAGGATGTCTAGCTATTTGAAAACTAATATTTTGGAAGATAGGGGTATAGATGGAGGGCACAAAAATATTTCCTATAGAGAATATAGCTTGTACAAAGGCCCTGAGGTGGGAGGAACATGAAGAAATGAAAGAAAGATCACAGCCGGGCGCGGTGGCTCACGCCTTTAATCCCAGCACTTTGGAAGGCCGAGGTGGGCGGATCACAAGGTCAGGAGATCAAGACCATCCTGGGTAACATGGTGAAACTCCGTCTCTAATAAAAATACAAAAAAAAAAAAAATAAATAAGCTGGATATGGTGGCAGGTGCCTGTAGTCCCAGCTACTTGGGAGACTGAGGCAGAAGAATGGTGTGAACCCAGGAGTCAGAGCTTGCAGTGAGTTGAGATTGCGCCACTGCACTCCAGCCTGGGCAACAGAGCAAGACTCCATCTCAAAAAAAATGAAAGAAAGAAAGAAAGAAAGATCATGTAAGATGAGCTGGAGAAGTAGGCAAGGGTTAGATTATACAAAGTTTATATGACTGATAGATGCAGAGTCTATGGATTCCATTTGTATCCCAACAAATACAGGGAAACTATTGAAGAGTGCTTTGAAAGGGAGCAATATAATGAAACCTGTACTTTTAAAACATCACCTTTCAGTATGAAGAATGGATTTACATGGGGCAAGACTGGCTGCTGGAAAATCAGTGAAAAGTGTATTACAATAACATAGCAGCTGAAGATGATGGTTTGACTAGAATTCTTGTAGTGGAAATGGACAGAAGTAAAAAAGTTCAAAAAACTGTTAGAAGGTAAATATTTAGGAAGTAAATAAGATATTTAGAAACATTCTATTTTGGATTGTAAATGGGGTATACTAAAGGAAATTACCAAAACTGACTTCTAGGGACTATCTAGTATCTCATGGAACAATAAAAAGATAATCATGCTTTAGATCAGAGCTTGCAAATTTTTTCTATAAACATCCAGATAGTAAATATTTTAAGATTTAAGGGGGCATACAGCCTCTGTCACAACTACTCAACTTTTCTAGGACAGCAAGAAAAATTGTCTGTGTAAGCAGCCACAGACAAATGTAAATGAATAGGCTTGGCTGTGTTCCAATAAAACTTTATTAACAAAAACAGGCAGCGACCCAGATTTGGCCCCGGGGCATATTTTGCCCATTCGTTTTAGATGATGAACACTGTGATTACACAGGCTGTTGTTTACAATGATGGCACTAAATCATGCAAAAAAAAAAAAAATTTAAATTTTGTTTAGTGTTTTCTGCTGAATCAAAGCCATGAATATTTGAAATACTTTGAAAAATCTAGAGAAATTTACTGAAGTCAATTTTACTGCTTAAAAGCTTACCTGAATTTTTCAGACAACAAAAGCAAATATTGAATGCTTTATTCCCTGATAACACAAGACGAAAACGGGATTTTAATATTTATATTGTTAGCTAAGCTTCAGAAAGGTCAGCTTCAAGGCAGTTGGAGTTACATTTATTTCATTGTAAAGAACTGAGGCAGCAACAAATATTAGCATCATGATATCTCACTGTAAGTCACTATAATATCACCTTGCTAGTGAATGACATTATTTCTCAGTTGCTATATTTGTAGAAAGAAAAAGACATTCCTTCAAAGAATTTGGCATAATCTCTCTGAATTATTTATTCTTGGCAATGTATATTTAGGTAGATTTCAAGAACATAAACAAGAACAAATACCATTATGAGAACTCCATGACGACTGACTCAAATGTTCTTTCATTGAAAATAATTTCTTTTAAAAACAATTCTACAGAATAAATATGGAAAAAATATTAAGTTCAAAAGGTTGTTTGGAAAATTCCTACTTCTATGGCAATTCCTTCTTAAAACCCTCAGTGCATAAAGTCAACTGGGCATATGTAACCATATGTGTCCAGATTCCAAACCAGATAGTCAAACAAACTTTTCTGATACCTAGATTATAGAATCTCGAAAGCTTGAAAAATCAAGGAGTTAAGTTCCATAACAATATAATTTTGTTTCTTACAAAGATATTTTCTAGATATTACATGAATTTTCCTTAATATCTATCTTGATTATCTACACACACTTTTAAGATTCTTAAATTCTAGCAAGCTGTATTTTGGAAAATAGATAAAACAGATAAATTAACTATTTTGCCAAGAATTCTTTGTTTCATGAGCTGAGAAGCCCAAACTTTTTTAAAAAATAAATTTATTTTAAAATCGTAATTATTTGAAACATTACACTCAGAATCAATGAGTTCTCATGGCAACTTATCTCCTAGAGAGCAAGCATGGTAACATTCTTATCTGAGGTAGCTGGCCTAACAGGTGTTTTCCTTTTTATACAATTTTATGAAGCTATGAAATCTTCATTAAGTTGTAGGTCATAGGCATCTCTCCTGGAACCAGCTGTGCCAAATAAGCATGAGAATTTTTTGATATTCCAATGTTCCATAGTAAAATGAGAACCTAAAAACAAAACCCAAAAAAGAAAACACCCAGGTGCTGTTTGAAACTCTGTTAAGTAGGCTAATGTGCTTTCCCTATTAACTCATTATTAAAATGCTATTACACTTTTTACCTGTAGCTATTCGAAGGCGGACCTAATCCTTAACTCCCAATTTTTTTTATCTCTTTTGCCCTAGCTAAAAGAGGAATCAGTACTAGTTATAGATCACTTAGCTTTTTGTTTGTTAATTCAATCAAAATGTTAATGCTTTCTACGTTCATATTACTAGAATATGTATAGAGGGAGGGGAAATTTAAAAATTGTAAGACACAGGCCGGGAGCGGTGGCTCACACCTGTAGTACCAGCACTTTGGGAGGCCAAGGCGGGCAGATTACGAGGTCAGGAGATCCAGAACATCCTGGCCAACATGTTAAAACCCCATCTCTATTAAAAATACAAAAAAATTAGCCAGGCGTGGTGGTACACACCTATAATCCCAGCTACTCGGGAGGCTGAGGCAGGAGAATCGCTTGAACCCAGGAGGTGGAGGTTGCAATAAGCTGAAATTGTGACACTTTGTACTCCAGCCTGGGTGACAAGAGTGAAACTCCATCAAAAAAAAAAAAAAAAAAAAAAAAAAAAAAAAAAAGAAGACACAGACTCTGCTCTTGCAGAAATTAACCACAGAGATGGAATATAAATTTAGAGGGAATTAATGGTAAGTGGAAGTTCATGATAGACCAAAAATAACCATTCAAAGAAGAAACTGCTTTGGGCTTCACGTGGAATGCTTCATAGAAGATGGAGAATTGTGCTCCTTTTAGAAGGATGGATAAGATTAGAAAAGATAGTCAAAGTGGCAGGCAATTTATGTAGGATGCATAATATAAGCCAATGCTCAGAGTCTGAAATAAGCATGGTAGACTTACGGGATGGTAAAGTGACCATCCTGAATAGGGCAGGATTTGCAGATCAGTGAATAGAGTTATAGGTTCAGTGACTCATCAACAGAGGAATTTCCACTTGTTCCATGGTAGCATCAAAGAATTAAGTAATTTCCAGGAGAAGTTAGTAAAACAGAAAAAAAAAAAAAATGGCTAGGAAAAAAATCAAAACAAAATGATGCCACAAAATCTTCGAGAGAGAAGAATCTTAAAGGTAGGAAGGGATCATAGTGTTGAACATTGATTGGAGAATAACAAATTGACACAGGTTTCGATGATTAATCAGTCATTGGAGCAGTAGGGAGAGCAGTCTCAGTAGACTGCTGTGGACACAAACCAGATTGAATTAAGTTTAGGACAGATGTGTGCCGAGTGAATTGAAAATGTACATGTGAGTCTGGAATCTGTAGTGTCTACATAAGGATGGTTGACTTGCACATGTTTTACACTCACATTCTCACTGAAATGACAGGAAATATATTTACAAGTAGAATTTATGACAGTGCTGAAAAATAAGTATACTCAAGCTTTTGTCTTTTTGGGATGACAGTTATGGGGGTTAATACATTATCAATGTTCTTGGACTCGGGAAGGGGAACATCACACACTGGGGCCTATCATGGGGAGGGGGGAGGAGGGAGGGATTGCATTGGGGAGTTATACATGATATAAACGTCATGCACATGTACCCTAGAACTTAAAGTATAATAAAAAAAAAAAAAAAAAAAAAAACAACCCCATCACAAAGTGGGGAAAGGATATGAACAGACATTTCTCAAAAGAAGACATTCATACAGCCAACAGACACATGAAAAAATGCTCATCATCACTCGCCATCAGAGAAATGCAAATCAAAACCACAATGAGATACCCTCTCGCACCAGTTAGAATGGCAATCATTAAAAAGTCAGGAAACAACAGATGCTGGAGAGGATGTGGAGAAATAGGAACACTTTTACACTGTTGGTGGGATTGTAAACTAGTTCAACCATTATGACACTTCCTCAAGGATCTAGATCTAGATGTACCATATGACCCAGCCATTCCACTACTGGGTATATACTCAAAGGATTATAAATCATGCTGCTATAAAGACACATGCAAACGTATGTTTATTGCAGCACTATTCACAATAGCAAAGACTTGGAATCAACGCAAATTTCCATTTGTGACAGACTGGATTAAGAAAATGTGGCACATATACATCGTGGAATACTATGCAGCCATGAAAAAGGATGAGTTTGCATCCTTTTTAGGGACATGGATGCAGCTGGAAACCATCATTCTTAGCAAACTATCACAAGAACAGAAAACCAAACACCGCATGTTCTCACTCATAGGTGGGAACTGAACAATGACATCACTTGGACTCAGGAAGGGGAGCATCACACAACAGGGCCTATCATGGGGAGGGGGGAGGGGGGAGGGATTGCACTGGAGTTATACCTGGTATAAATGACGAATTGATGGGTGCTGACGAGTTGATGGGTGCAGCACACCAACATGGCACAAGTATACATATGTAACAAACCTGCACGTTATGCACATGTACCCTGTAACTTAAAGTATAATTAAAAAAAAATACATTATCAATGTTGTGTGAATATGTTTGTTAAAATGTTAATAGTCATTCACTGTAAATCCATATCTGCAGCTATATATTTACATCTATTGATATAGATTATTGAGTGCCATTATCAGACAAAATAAATTTGAAGTATATGAGGGAAAGTAAATGGAATTACATATACTCAGCAGAACAAAACAGTAACACAAATCACAGAAAATTCTACTGGTTAGAACCCATTTGTCCCAACAAAACTTCTTAGCAACTTAAATCTCACGAGCAGGAATGTGCCAAGGATTCACTCAAGGGAGAGAACTACTTGGGAGACAGTGATACAGCTTCAGAGAAAATACAAACCAGAACATTAAACTCACCAATGTATTCTTTCACCTATTGTTTCACAGGAAACAAAGATCACCATTCAAGAAACATACATAAAATAAAAAAGAATGCTAAAGATGAACACCTGGGGGAAACAGAGATACACAGAAAAGAGAATAAAACTTAAATCATTTTAAATAATTTCAGAGTGATTAAAAAGACTCTGAATCTACAAAGGAAACCAACAAGATGCAATAAAATAGCAATAAAAAATAAAGGATTCTTGGAAATAAAGCATGTTAGGTAAAAGTTTTAAAAAATAGACGGGCTGAATAAGTGAAAGGATGTTGCCAAAGAATGTAAACTCAAGAGTAAAAGAAATAAAAAATAAAAACATTACAGAGATATGGAGAAGAATTCCACTCTATCCAATATTCATATACTAGGAGAGAAGAGGAATGAGAAAATAAATAATCAAAAGATAGTTTTTAGAAGAATGACCTGAAAACGATCCAGTTTTCACATTGAAAAGCATGCTGGGTATCTAGTAAGGTAAAACACAAGCAAACACTTTCATTCATTCATCCTTTATCAAAGATTTCGTGTAATATTTACTATATGCCTGGCTCCATTCTAGGGATTAGGGACTGCCATGAACAGGACAGACCAAATTCTCCCTCTATGGATCTTACATTATAAAGATCATAGATAAAATATATTAATTAACAAATAAAAGTTAAATAAATTATCTGAAGAAAGAAGTATAGGTAATAATAAATAATGACCATATGGAGCTACTTTATACTGGGATAGCAGTGAAAGTACCTCTGAGGAACTGGTATTTGCTGTGAGAGCTGAATGGCAGGAAAATGCTAGCCATGAAAAGATCTGGGAGAAGAGTATGCCAAGCAGAGGGAATATCAGGTGAAATTTCCAAAAACCACAGCTTAAAAACATATACATAGGAAACATCAACCATCCTGGAGTGAGAATGACTCTGGAATGAGAACTCTCATCTTTAAAACTACATGGCAGAAAAAGAAGAAAATAATTTTAAGTCTAGGATTTTGTAAAAAGTCAAACTACCATTCAAATACTTTTTAGACATGCAAGGACATGGTTTATTCTGAGAGGAAAAAACCTTTAATAAATATTTCAGCAGAATGAGAAAAGAACACAAAGAAATAGATAACATGAGATGGATTAATACAAATTGATAAAATACATGGTTACACCTAAACACTTACTGATAATAGAACTGTGAGGATTAACTCAGTTGTTGAGTGTTCTGATCATAGCTGCAGAAAAACCACCCCAAACTTAGTTGTGCAAAATTATCACTTATTTTTATTATCTATAAAAGTTATGGAAGTGACTCAGCTCAACTAGAAGGTTCTCAGTTGGGGTTGCTAATGTGATTGCAATCAAGCAATGGATAGAGGTAGAGTCATCTCCATGACTTCCTCACTCATATTTGAGACTTGATACTGCCTAAAAATTGGGACTGTTCGCTGAAACACCTCATGAAGCCTCTCTATGTGGCCTGGGCTTCCTTTCAGCACAGCAACTAGGTTCCAAGAGCGACTATTCCAAGAAGGAGAAAACCAGGTGAAAGCTGTATCTCTTTTGTGATTTGGCCTCAGAAATCATACAGCATAGCTTCCACCAGCTCCTATTCACTAGAAGCAAGTCGCTATAGACCAGGCCAAATTCAAGGGAAGAGGAATTAGATTGACATATTTTAAAGTGACTACATTAAGAAAAGATACATAAAAAATAGTGCCACAGATACAACAAAAAAAAGTAACAATCTGGTGGTGAGCAAAAAGGAAGAAGTAAAAACATACTCAAACCCTTGTCTTATTTGGGAGGGCATGTCAAAAGGGTTAATGAATTATCGTTGTTAAGGGACAACATCAACGTAAGTTCAAATATGTTTGTTAAAATGGCAATGGTCCTCACACTATCTAATTCTATCTATATCCCCATAACTTTCTCCAGTGAAATGCTATTTCATTAAACAATTTATCTTGAAGATTCTCTCTTTATCATTTAATTACACCTCTTTTTACAGGCAAAACTGTCCATCACCTTCAATACTTATGCCATCGGGCTATATCCTCATTATTGACCTCCTGGCTACTGTCAGTCCTCTGACTCAGAATCTTCCTCCTTTACTATGGTAATCTATGGAAAGTCAGTTTCTTTTAATAACCTATCATTTAAACTTGCCTTCAAATCCCTGAACCTTTCTTATCAAGTGACCCTCATCTCCAATCCACTGAGATTCACCTATAACCATTACCAAACTCTCAATTCAGTTATCATTAAGAATTACTCCACTTCACTTTCTGACGGTAACCCTTACCCTCAAACTCTGACTACATCACTCTTGCATCTCGTAGAGACATCAATTTTTTATTGTCTTCCAGCTTATTCACCCTCTTGATCATCACTTTCCTTATATACCCTGTACTAAAATGTTTATCATCTTCATTATCTTGCAGATATGCTAAATTTCCTTACATCTTTAGCTTATCCAAACAACACAAAATTGATGTTGTCAAACTCTGCCTTCTCTTCTACACCAAGAAAACAGCAACAACAACAATATGATTTGGCATGACAAAAAATTCAGTCTCTGTTGTCAGCTAGGTACCCAGAACTGCCAATAAATGATTTTTATATATTCTTAGTCAGAAATATATCATTCCAACATTTGTGTTGCCCTTATCAATCATTAACAAGTTTTTATTGCTCTTCTCAAGCATCTGACACCATTCTAGCTCCTTCATTCTCAGTAAATAAGTTTATCTATTACAGGACAAAAATCAAGGTCATTAAGAGAAAATTCTTCAAATCTCCCTCAATTTGCTGATTCCCCTATACACAAATCTGTCTACCTTGCATCCATCTAAAATATTTTCCTTCATCTTTATAAGATGAAGCCATCCTCCTCATACTTGTGTCTTTGAACTCTTTGTGTATCATGAAAACAAGTTGTCTTTCATTCATCTCTATGCTAGTTCCTCTCCTTTCAGCCAATAAACATTCTCTAGTTTTTCATTAAAAAAAAAAAAAAAAAAACCCTCCAAACTTCACATTCTCTTCAAGTTACCATTCATTTGTTTCTCTCCCAGACTACATAGAATAGTAAGGGGATGATCCCCTCAACATAACCTCTTATTCAGAGTTTAATGACTGCATCTGTGCATCTGTATGCCACTCTGTTGAAGGTATTCTTATTAAAATCACCAGTGACCTCATCATTGCTATCTAAATAGTGTTTGTCTATTGATATCACTGATTTTAGTTACATTTTATTCTATTGATCACTTTATTTGTTGACACTATACTCTCTAGTTTTTTCAATTTTTTTCCTCTATCCCTTTTGATATGAGCTACCTACGTTTTTTGTCAATTTTTATTTTAGATTCAGGGGGTATATGTGCAATATACCTAGATATATTGTATAATAACGAGTTGTAGGGTACAACTGATCCCGTCATGAAGGTACTAAACATAGTACCCAATAGTTAGTTTTCAACCCATGCCTTCTGCCTCCCGCCACAGTAGCCCCCAGTGTCTATTGTTGCCATCTTTATATGCTTCATCTCTAGCATAGAAATGAATGCATAGCTGATATTTAGTCCATGCATAGCTGATATTTAGCTTTCACTTATAAGTGAAAGCATGCAGTATTTGGTTTTCTTTTCCTGCATTAGTTTGCTTAGGATAATGGCCTCCAGCTACATCCATGTTGCTGTAAAAGATGTGATTTTGCTTTTTATGGCTGTGTAGTATTCCATGCCACCTACATTTTGCATGCTGATGTTCACCAAAGTTCTGAAGTGTCCGGAAGTTCTTCTCATGCCTTATTCCTTTTCCAGGTGATCTCACACACTTCCAAAATTTAAACTTATACCCATGCACTAATCATTTCCCAAATTTAATTCTCCTATATGAGTCTCTGGCTTTCAGAGTCACATAGACTGCCTGTAATACAACAGCTTAGTATTTTCAGTCAAAAACTAAATTCATCTAATTCCGTCCTTCAAATCCAGCTTATACCTTCTAAATTATCTCTCAATTAATGGCAAACATCATTTACCTGGTCAGTCAACCAAATTAAAAATGTAAGAGTCATCCTTGAACTCTCTTTCTCCCTTCTATAAACATTCAACCGTTAAATCTGGCCTAATAGATCGCCTCTATATTTCAGAAACATATCCCATCCTCTCCATTCTAATTAGACTAATTCAGACATTTCACATGGCTCCCTGAACTTCTGGAACAGCCTCCAAAGTTGTTTCTCAGCCTCCAGTGTTGAATTCCGTCTTTCTTTACCTGCTGTATTGGAAAATAATAAACTATCACTTAGAAGGACATAATGGAAGTGAATATTTTCTTTTTTTTTTTTTTTTGAGACGGAGTCTCGCTCTATCGCCCAGGCTGGAGTGCAGTGGTCGGATCTCAGCTCACTGCAAGCTCCACCTCCAGGGTTTACGCCATTCTCCTGCCTCAGCCTCCCGAGTAGCTGGGACTACAGGCGCCCGCCACCTCGCCCGGCCATTTTTTTTTTTTTTTTTTTTTTGTATTTTTTAGTAGAGAAGGGGTTTCACGGTGTTAGCCAGGATGGTCTCGATCTCCTGACCTCGTGATCCACCCGTCTCGGCCTCCCAAAGTGCTGGGACTACAGGCTTGAGCCACCACGCCCGGCCGGAAGTGAATATTTTCAGAGGAAACCTAGGTTTTTGTTCAAATGAGGCTATTGAGGTATGGTGCAACTCAGGGTTTAAAAACACAGGACCTAATGTCAAACAGCCTAGTTAGTTCAGGCTCATGCTGCGATATCTACCAGATGTGTGGTCTTAGGAAAATTACTTAGCCTCACTCCCCCAGGTTCCTTGCCTTAAGATTGGAGACAGTTACATTACCCAGCTGACGTGATGACTGAGTGTGATACCTGTAAAAGACTTACACTACATCAGATACACAGTGAAGACTGAGTAAGCACTCTGGTGGTAGTAGTGGTGAGAGGGGTTTCGAATTTCAGAGGAGATTTTTTCAGAAAATGTTGAGATGAAACAGTGGACATAGGTTGAGGAGTCAGAAGACTGGTATAGACTTCTTTGTCTCACATTTTTCCTACCGCCTGAGGATTTTTTTATTTCCTTCTCTAAAAGTTCTGAAACTGACATTCTTGGCATTTCATATCGACGGGAAAAGAGAGATCAATTATTTCAAAATTAGTTTGGGGTTCAGCAGCTAGCCACTGGATTAAAATGAAGTCTTACCCCAAAATAAATTATAGGTGGAGAAAAGATTTAACTGCGAAAAATAGTTAAGACCATGAAAGCATTTAAAGAACACATGGAAGGATTTATTTTTCATCTCTAATCTGAGAAAGGCTTACCAAAAAAAAAGACAAAAAAAGTCATACAAAAATTGATAAATGTGACCAAATACAATATTTTAAATTCTGCATGGTAAAAATACCTAAACAAAGTCAAAAGACAGATGATAAACTGAGAAAATATTTACAGCACATATGGCAAAAGACTAATTTTCCTGTACTAAAATTACATTAATTAAATATATGTAAAGTCTTAAAATATATTAACTTTTTTAAAAAGCAAGGACAAAACAGCATATTTGTGATACTTTCATTTGTGTAAAAAGAAAAAGAGGGAATGTTTACAAATATTTGCCCATGCACTGAATATCTAAAGGGATGCACAAGAAACTGGCAAAAGGGGTGCTTCTAGGAAAAGAAACTCAAGGCTGATTTTTACTGTATGTCTTTTTTACTCTGAGTGTTTTAACATATGTAAACATTTTTTGATCACAAAACTGAAGTTCTTTTTAGAAATCTTCCATGAAACTCTGAACAGGGTAAAAAAGAAAGGAAAGGAGGAAGAAAGTGAAGGAAAGAAGCAAGAGGAGAGGAAGGAAGGAAGAAAGAGAGAAAGAGAGGAAGAAGAAAATATTTCTCTAATCTCTGTTTTCTTATAGTAATTAAGTCAGCTTTTTATCATTTATTCAAAAAATTTCATCTCCTCTACTAGAACACAAGATTTTTAGGACAAAAAAAATCCAATCTTCCTAGTGTCTTGTACTATACCAAACATTTAATAGATGTATAAAATTAATAAACAAGTGAATGATTATCCCATGGTCTATTTTATATGTGGTCTTTTTGCTTTGCAAAATTTGCCTCCTGTTACTTCCTGTACTTCTTGGGTGTTACACAGGTTTTTCAGCATTTTGAAAAGTACAAAATGAATATTGCATGGTAGCTAACATTTTCTTTCCAAAGGAGTTTTATACCCCTGGCATTTGAGTCAGAAAAGTCCTGGAGTCCTGTCATCTTGAATAAATTCTCCATTTGCTGAGAAAAACCACCACTAAAGAGCATAACATCTATAGATTTGTATATTCTTCAAGAGGGTTCCACTACATCAAAGTGGGTAACTTTGCACCAAAATCATTATATAATTGTAGAAAACTTACTGGAAATGATTGGTATGCATTGTACATAATTTAGAGCTTTATACTGTACACTACTTAGGCATAACTGATTGAATAATTCTTGGCTACCTTATAATCAAATTTCTTCAGCTCAGTGCTAAATGTTAAATCACATCTCTAAAATGTGGTTCTAGTAATGAGAGTCCATTAACATTCTTGAGTGGTATTATGTGTAATAAAATTGCAAGCATATGAGAATGAAGACAACCTCAAGAAAGAATGGTATGAAACTGAAATAGGGTCCAGTTTGTTAACAGCAGGGCCAACTTCTACCTAACCCCATTCACAGGATGGAGTCTGATCATTGTGCAACTAAGAAATCTGATTCATTAGTTCCTTGACTCCACATCTGAGAACAGTCTAATTAATTTACTCACCAGTCTCTTCAGTGTCTCCAGATGTTGTGTCCAGTGTCTCCAGTGTCTCCAGATCAAAGATCTATCTCTGAGCTAACTCTGGCCTTTTTGCCAGGAAATTGTGCACAGACTTCATCCAAGAAGACAAAGGCCTTGTCACAAAATCATTGAAGTGGCAATAAGTAACATGTTTAGTCAGAAAATTGGGCCAGAGTTCAGGGTTAGAACATCATAAGACGTTTACAGTAATGTACCTTATGTATCACATTTGTACAATGATGTATTATCGTGTATCTATGATGTAAAATTGTATTTTAGATGAAGTGTTGCCTGTGTCTGCACACACACAAAAGTATTCATCTTCAGTTCTTAAATCTGTTTCTGAATTATGCTCCCTATGAAAGAGAAAGGGGGCATAGTTCAGACCAGGGTCCTAACTATATTTTGCATCTGCAAGAGTCTGCCTTCTGAAAATTGCAAATAAATGCCTTTCTTCCATTTCGCATTCCTATGTGTGTTCCCCTGCCTCAATATATCTATGTGTGTGAGACAGTATCAGTCCAAGAGAAAGCACAGATTGGGAAGAAGAAGGCTAGACACTCTGTGGTCATTTTGAAAAGCAAGTGTAGGCAGAAGCATGTGGAGGGCAGGGATCAATTGCCCCGATTTTCCTGGCAATAAGGGGTTTCTAGGAATGCAGAACTTTTAGTGTTAAAATCAAGATGGTCCTGGGAAAACTGAGATGGATGTTCACCCCAAGTAGGTTACTTGTCATGAAAATAATCTCTTCATCCTTTTTGGGGTCCTGGCTTATGTAGCTCTAACAGGAGATTCTGATACAGTTGCTCTATCTGTCATTGTTGGAGCTCTTCTCAACAACTGGGGCTATTGTAATCTCATATGAGTCACAAGAAAACTTCTGGCATGGTCTAATGTAGAAAAAACAAAAAACAAAAAACAAAAAACAGGAAACAATGCCAAAATCCTCTAGCACTTTTTGCAGAAGCATTTCTTCTACCTGATTTTCCAGTGGAACATGTCTGTTCTCTAGTTCTTTTCCTGTTCTATTCCAGAACTCACCATACACCCAAGGGCAGAGAATATCCAGTATTGTATTCACAGTTCTGCAGTCTCAAATTATATGCTTGTATTAACTCTGAGCATTTCATGATGAGTGCATTCTAGATTTGTAGGTTTGTTTATGTATTTTGATCATAGTTTATTCAATATATCTTTGGAAACATTTATTGGTTTGAATGTGTAACTATTTCAAATGATCTTCACATCTTGGGAAAACTGGAAAGATTATGGAACTAGGAGTACTTGGCATTTGACTACACATTAGCATCATGTAATTATATGATCAGATGTGTACCATCAGCAGACTTTTGAAAATGAGGGAATTCTGTTTGACATGGGAGAATGTGACTAGTATATTTTATAATTGTATAATACAAATACACTATGAAACTAGACAACATAAAAAATAAAGATAAATCCATTACCTAGAAAACTTTCTGTGCTTTACTGAGAATACTCAGAGCTAGCATTCATTGAACGCTTGCCACTTGCCAGACATGTGCTAACATTTTTACTGGGGTTATCTCATTTAATCCTCACAGCAACCTTCTGAAACAAACATTATCACCCTCATTTTACAGATGAGGAAACTGAACTCAGAAAAGTTAAGCCATATGCTTACAGAACTGGAACTGGTAAAGTGAGAATTTCTGCAGAGCTCCTCTGTTTCCCAATTGCATGCCCTTAGCTACTCTACTGCAGTGCTACTCTGCTCAACTAATGCCTACCATTCATTCAACAAGGATTTATGGATCCTGAGTGTGAGGTCTATGAAAAGCAGAGAAAAAATACCATGGAACGATACAGACTTGGTTTCTGCCTTTTTAATGCTTAACCTTAGTACGTGTAGTTTCTACATTTGTATTTGATGCATCCTTAACATATTTTTAAAAACCAGACCCAAATTTTGGAAGGGAACTTTCTTCCCAGAGAAATAAAAATATTAAACATTTTAATCTTTTCTTCTGAAGACAATATAGATAAGTCCTTCACAATATATGCTGTAATTAGTTTAATCTTAATAAGTATTTGAGTGAAAGTAAATTTGATTTCTTTGACCTTTGAACCAGAATATTTTATAGAATTATTCCCTTTTAGGTGAATGGAGGACTTTGCTGAATAACTGCAAACCTAAGCAGTAGGAAAAAAAATGCATATTGCTTTTAAATTGGGGGACTTAATACCCACCCCCCCATGAATTTTACTTCATTAAATATAGGTTAGTACATAATACAGTTCATCTTGTTTTCCCCTAAGTCGTCACTACTTTAAAATGACCATAGCGTGCCCGGTTAAGTGTAAAAGTTAATGGAGTCTCTCTCATACAATTTATATAGCCTTCACCCCATATCATAATTAAATGTTGACTTGTATACTCACAGTGCTTTCTTCAATCTTCAAAAATTGTACAAGGATAAGCAACAATAAAATACTTAAATAAATACTTCATGGAAAACAAATAAATCATAGACATCTTAAAAGGCTAATCCAATAAACTAATCTGATCAAACCATCAGTCTTGTAAAATCAATCACATTTGTCTCCCAACAAAAAGACACAGAAAAAAGTTTATAAATGAAATATGTTTTCCATAGGGACTCAACCACAGATTGATTTATGAAAACAGTCCCTACGAGAAAGACTAACTTCATTCTTAAAGAATTTCCACTAAAAAACAATGACAATTCTTTTTCCTTTTGTACTAGTTAAGCAACTGGCTGGGTACATGTAAACCTTGCTGAAATAGAGTTGATACTGATCTTTACTGTTTGTCCTTATTTCAACATGGAAAATGGCAACAATCTTTCTCATCCACAAAACCTGCGCCAGAGCATTCTTAAAAATCAATCTGGCTCCAAAGCTCAGGATGAGGTTTCCATAAGAATAGTGACTTTGTCATCATCAGATTTTTGTTTTTTAAAATGTAGGCAAAAGTGTTGCCATCCACATTTATCTCATATTCTAATTGTGAAGGTGTTGCTGCATTAATTGCCATGCCACTTATATTCTCTCTGACTAAATAAGCAACCATCCAAAGAAATCTGCAAGAACATTTGTTTTACATCTGGGAGAGATGTGGAGGATGTTGACTTTCAAATGCCTTCAGTACTCCAACATATCTAGTGCATCAAGGGAATGCCAAGGAACACTTGTATTTGTCTTTATTCACATGAATTTAATAAAATCAATTATTTAGAATATTAGACTGGATGGATCCTCAGAGATCATTAGCTCCATGGCTTGAAAATGTTTTAGCAATCAAATCCTTTATTTCAAAGGCAATCTGATGAAAAATCCCCAGTAGTTAATACGGACACTAGATAAATCAATTTTACAAGTTCCAAGTATAATATTGACAGATTATTAGGTTATTAAGTTCTGTCAACTTAGTAAAATATGGATGTATAGCCCACATATAGATGCACGTTATTCTATTAAAGCTTTTAAAATATATTTTTAAAAGGAGACCCAAGTCATACCATTAGAGACATTTTTATAGAATATGACAGCTCCTTAAAACAAAGTTTGAGAACTTACTAATCTAGCTTCATCATCTCATTTGACAGAGGAGGAAATTGAGGCCTAAAGGGTAAAACATTATTGCCCAAGAGTACATATTGGCAAAAGTGAAACTCAAACCCAGGTCCCTAAAATAATATTATATCATATTTGTTTGCATACTTTCAGCACTCATTTTGTGCTAGGCACTTAACTCATTTAATGCATGTCACTACATATGATAAATTAGTACTATAATCCCTATTTTTGCAGAAGTTGAAACTTAGAGAGGTCAAGTGATTGACCATGTTTACAGGACAAATAAAGACCAGAATCAGAGTTTTTATTTAATACTGTTGAGTTTAACACTTCATGCCAAAATGTATATCACAAAACTGAATATATGATCTAAGAATCTAGAGTTGGGTGAATCTGAGGCTAGAAACCCTGGTGCCTTTCCCTGGATCATCCTTGGTGTGCTTTCAGCTATGTAGATCCAGGAAGAACTATCCACAGATTGGTCCTGCCTTTCAAATTCCATTTAGCCCAGGATTGAATCTCTCTAAACACAAAAATCTTCTATATAGGAGCCAAATCTGCCTCTGTCTGTGCCTAGAATTACTGCCAAACTGGAGAAGACACTTGTTTTAAAATTTAAACAAAGACTGTAGATTTGGACAGAATTTCATCAATTTCTATGGTGGCATCCACAGCAGTAATAAGAAAAACCATGTTTCTGAACTGAAATAAATATGACTATTGCAAAGGAAGGGTTTTGTGGTTTTCTTTTAGTGCCGAAACCTTATAAGTGTATTTAAATCCTCTAAATCTACTGGGTTTCATTCTTACTCTTACTTAATATCCATCATAAATCAAAATGCTCTCAATTTTATCAGAGCATTGACTACATGTAGTAATTAGCATTTAAAATCATTATCTGGAAGCCCTGGGGGAAATTTCATAGGTGAGATGATCCAACTTCAGTCTCCAGCTGACTGTAGGTCAGAAGCACCAAATCACCCTCTATAATTGTACTCAGTTGGTAATCTCATCTCAGTTCATGAGCGGCTCAAGCCAAATTAAGTCATATTACCTACTGCTTCTCAGGAATACATTCCAGCCCAGCACAGGTCAAATTGCATGGCCTGAGTGGTGATTACCCAGAGGTTGGCTTTGCTAGAAAGGCAGCACGGAGCAGAGGTATGGCAGTGAGAAGGGATGCCAGTCCTGTGGGAACTGCAACTTGACTGTGAATTATCTTAAAACAGCTTTTAAAGATGGACCTGAGATTTATATTCAAGATTTAAAATCCTGGGCAGAGAAAGAAAACCAAGAGTCTCGATCCTGTAGGAAAGTCTCCACTTCTCAAAATTTAAACGACATATATGATGATAGCATTTTAAAAAGCCATGTGTTTTTAAATGTAATAGCTCATAAATAAAACTTCCTACAAATAATAATAATCAGAGGAACACAAAAAAAGGAGAAATCCTTATAATTCTCAAACAACTCCATAGCAGGTACTGCTGGGATCTTCAGATGAAGAAACTGACACAGAAAAGTTCAGTAACTTCTCAAGACCACACAGCTGTTTTTATATGTGGAGATTAGGCCTGAAACTCTGCATGTTTAAGAAAAATACTCCTGTAATTTCTCCTGTACTTGGGAGAAAACTGCCTCAAACCTTTTTTTTTTTTTTTTTTTTTTTACCTTGGAAAATACCCGCCTTTCCAAGGCAGAGGTCCCCACAGCTTTTTATTTATTTATTATTTATTATTATTTATTATTTTATTATACTTTAAGTTCTAGGGTACATGTGCATAACGTTTATATCATGTATAACTCCCCAATGCAATCCCTCCTCCTCCCCTCCCCATGATAGGCCCCAGTGTGTGATGTTCCCCTTCCCGAGTCCAAGTGATCTCATTGTTCAGTTCCCACCTATGAGTGAGAACATGCGGTGTTTGGTTTTCTCTTCTTGTGATAGTTTGCTAAGAATGATGGTTTCCAGCTGCATCCATGTCCTACAAAGGACGCAAAAACATCCTTTTTGATGGCTGCATAGTATTCCATGGTGTATATGTGCCACATTTCTTAATCCAGTCTGTCACAGATGGACATTTGGGTTGATTCCAAGTCTTTGCTATTGTGAATAGTGCCGCAATAAACATACGTATGCATGTGTCTTGTAGTAGAGTAATTTATAATCCTTTGGGTATATACCCAGTAGTGGGATGGCTGGGTCATATGGTACATCTAGTTCTAGATCCTTGAGGAATCGCCATACTGTTTTCCATAATGGTTGAACTAGTTTACAATCCCACCAACAGTGTAAAAGTGTTCCTATTTCTCCACATCCTCTCCAACATCTATTGTTTCCTGACTTCTTAATGATTGCCATTCTAACTGGTGTGAGATGGTATCTCATTGTGGTTTTGATTTGCATTTCTCTGATGGCGAGTGATGACGAGCATTTTTTCATGTGTCTGTTGGCTGTATGGATGTCTTCTTTTGAGAAATGTCTGTTCATATCCTTTCCCCACTTTTTGATGGGGTTGTGTTTTTTTCTTGTATATTTGTTTGAGTTCTTTGTAGATTCTGGATATTAGCCCTTTGTCAGATGAGTAGGTTGCAAAAATTTTCTCCCATTCTGTAGGTTGCCTGTTCACTCTGATGGTAGTTTCTTTTGCTGTGCAAAAGCTCTTTAGTTTAATGAGATCCCATTTGTCAATTTTGCTTTTGCTGCCGTTGCTTTTGGTGTTTTAGACATGAAGTCCTTGCCCATGCCTATGTCCTGAATGGTACTACCTAGATTTTCTTCTAGGGTTTTTATGGTATTAGGTCTAACATTTAAGTCTCTAATCCATCTTGAATTAATTTTCGTATAAGGGGTAAGGAAAGGATCCAGTTTCAGCTTTCTACTTATGGCTAGCCAATTTTCCCAGCACCATTTATTAAATAGGGAATCCTTTCCCCTTCTTGTTTCTCTCAGGTTTGTCAAAGATCAGATGGCTGTAGACGTGTGGTATTATTTCTGAGGACTCTGTTCTGTTCCATTGGTCTATTTCTCTGTTTTGGTACCAGTACCATGCTGTTTTGGTTACTGTAGCCTTGTAATATAGTTTGAAGTCAGGTAGCGTGACGCCTCCAGCTTTGTCCTTTTGACCTAGGATTGTCTTGGCAATGCGGGCTCTTTTTTGGTTCCATATGAACTTTAAAGCCGTTTTTTCCAATTCTGTGAAGAAAGTCATTGGTAGCTTGATGGGGATGGCATTGAATCTATAAATCACCTTGGGCAGTATGGCCATTTTCACGATATTGATTCTTCCTATCCATGAGCATGGTATGTTCTTCCATTTGTTGTGTCCTCTTTGATTTCACTGAGCAGTGGTTTGTAGTTCTCCTTGAAGAGGTCCTTTACATCCCTTGTAAGCTGGATTCCTAGGTATTTTATTCTCTTTGAAGCAATTGTGAATGGAAGTTCATTCCTGATTTGGCTCTCTGCTTGTCTGTTACTGGTGTATAAGAATGCTTGTGATTTTTGCACATTAATTTGTATCCTGAGACTTGCTGAAGTTGCTTATCAGCTTAAGGAGATTTTGGGCTGAGACAATGGGGTTTTCTAAATATACAATCATGTCATCTGCAAACAGGGACAATTTGACTTCTTCTTTTCCTAACTGGATACCCTTGATTTCTTTCTCTTGCCTGAGTGCCCTAGCCAGAACTTCCAACACTATGTTGAATAGGAGTGGTGAGAGAGGGCATCCCTGTCTTGTGCCAGGTTTCAGAGGGAATTTTTCCAGTTTTTGCCCATTCAGTATGATATTAGCTGTGGGTTTGTCGTAAATAGCTCTTATTATTTTGAGGTACATTCCATCAATACCGAATTTATTGAGCGTTTTTAGCATAAAGGGCTGTTGAATTTTGTCAAAAGCCTTTTCTGCATCTATTGAGATAATCATGTGGTTCTTGTCTTTGGTTCTGTTTATATGCTGGATTACGTTTATTGATTGTGAATGTTGAACCAGCCTTGCATCCCAGGGATGAAGCCCACTTGATCATGGTGGATAAGCTTTTTGATGTGCTGCTGAATCCGGTTTGCCAGTATTTTATTGAGGATTTTTGCATCGATGTTCATCAGGGATATTGGTCTAAAATTTCTTTTTTTGTTGTGTCTCTGCCAGGCTTTGGTATCAGGATGATGTTGGCCTCATAAAAAGAGTTAGGGAGGATTCCCTCTTTTTCTATTGATTGGAATAGTTTCAGAAGGAATGGTACCAGCTCCTCCTTGTACCTCTGGTAGAATTCAGCTGTGAATCCATCTGGTCCTGGACTTTTTTTGGTGGGTAGGCTATTAATTGTTGCCTCAATTTCAGAGGTTATTGGTCTATTCAGGGATTCAACTTCTTCCTGGTTCAGTCTTGGGAGAGTGTAAGTGTCCAGGAAATTATCCATTTCTTCTAGATTTTCTACTTGATTTGCATAGAGGCATTTATAGTATTCTCTGATGGTTGTTTTTATTTCTGTGGGGTCGGTAGTGGTGATATCCCCTTTATCATTTTTTATTGCGTCTATTTGATTCCTCTCTCTTTTCTTCTTTATTAGTCTTGCTAGCAGTCTGTCAATTTTGTTGATCTTTTCAAAAAAACAACTCCTGGATTCATTGATTTTTTGGAGGGTTTTTTGGACTCTATCTCCTTCAGTTCTGCTCTGATCTTAGTTATTTCTTGCCTTCTGCTAGCTTTTGAATGTGTTTGCTCTTGCCTCTCTAGTTCTTTTAATTGTGATGTTAAAGTGTCAATTTTAGATCTTTCCTGCTTTCTCTTGTGGCATTTAGTGCTATAAATTTCCCTCTACACACTGCTTTAAATGTGTCCCAGAGATTCTGGTATGTTGTATCTTTGTTCTCATTGGTTTCAAAGAACATCTTTATTTCTGCTTTCATTTCGTTGTGTACCCAGTAGTCATTCAGGAGCAGGTTGTTCAGTTTCCATGTAGTTGAGTGGTTTTGATTGAGTTTCTTAGTCCTGAGTTCTAGTTTGATTGCACTGTGGTCTGAGAGACAGTTTGTTATAATTTCTGTTCTTGTACATTTGCTGAGGAGTGCTTTACTTCCAATTATGTGGTCAATTTTGGAATAAGTGCGATGTGGTGCTGAGAAGAATGTATATTCTGTTGATTTGGGGTGGAGAGTTCTATAGATGTCTATTAGGTCCGCTTGGTGCAGAGATGAGTTCAATTCCTGGATATCCTTGTTAACTTCTGTCTCGTTGATCTGTCTAATGTTGACAGTGGAGTGTTGAAATCTCCCATTATTATTGTATGGGAGTCTAAGTCTCTTTGTAGGTCTCTAAGGACTTGCTTTATGAATCTGGGTGCTCCTGTATTGGGTGCATATATATTTAGGAGAGTTAGCTCTTCCTGTTGAATTGATCCCTTTACCATTATGTAATGGCCTTCTTTGTCTCTTGATCTTTGATGGTTTAAAGTCTGTTTTATCAGAGACTAGGATTGCAACCCCTGCTTTTTTTTGTTCTCCATTTGCTTGGTAGATCTTCCTCCATTCCTTTATTTTGAGCCTATGTATGTCTCTGCATGTGAGATGGGTCTCCTGAATACAGCAGACTGATGGGTCTTGACTCTTTATCCAGTTTGCCAGTCTGTGTCTTTTAATTGGAGTATTTAGTCCATTAACATTTAAGGTTAATATTGTTATGTGTGAACTTGATCCTGTCATTATGATATTAACTGGTTATTTTGCTCATTAGTTGATGCAGTTTCTTCCTAGCCTCGATGTTCTTTACATTTTGGCATGTTTTTGCAACGGCTGGTACGGTTGTTCCTTTCCATGTTTAGGGCTTCCTTCAGGGTCTCTTGTAAGGCAGGCCTGGTGGTGACAAAATCTCTAAGCATTTGCTTATCTGTAAAGGATTTTATTTCTCCATCATTTATAAAACTTAGTTTGGCTGGATATGAAATTCTGGGTTGAAAATTCTTTTCTTTAAGAACGTTGAATATTGGCCCCCACTCTCTTCTGGCTTGTAGAGTTTCTGCCGAGAGATCTGCTGTTAGTCTGATGGGCTTCCCTTGTGGGTAACCCGACCTTTCTCTCTGGCTGCCCTTAAGATTTTTTCCTTCATTTCAACTTTGGTGAATCTGGCAATTATGTGTCTTGGAGTTGCTTTCTGGAGAGTATCTTTGTGGCGTTCTCTGTATTTCCTGAATTTGAATGTTGGCCTGCCTTACTAGGTTGGGGAAGTTCTCCTGGATGATATCCTGAAGAGTGTTTTCCAACTTGGTTCCATTTTCCCCCTCACTTTCAGGCACCCCAATCAGACGTAGATTTGGTCTTTTTACATAATCCCATACTTCTTGCAGGCTTTGTTCATTTCTTTTCTTTTTTTATTTTGGTTTCTCTTCTCGCTTCATTACATTCATTTGATCCTCAATCGCTGATACTCTTTCTTCCAGTTGATCGAGTCAGTTACTGAAGCTTGTGCATTTGTCACGTATTCTCGTGTCATGGTTTTCATCTCTGTCATTTCGTTTATGATCTTCTCTGCATTAATTAGTCTAGCTGTCAATTCTTCCACTTTTTTTCAAGATTTTTAGTTTCTTTGCGCTGGGTACGTAATTCCTCCTTTAGCTCTGAGAAGTTTGATGGCTGAAGCCTTCTTCTCTCATCTCGTCAAAGTCATTCTCTGACCAGCTTTGATCCGTTGCTGGCGATGGGCTGCGCTCCTTTGCAGGGGGAGATGCGCTCTTATTTTTTGAATTTCCAGCTTTTCTGCCCTGCTTCTTCCCCATCTTTGTGGTTTTATCTGTCTCTGGTCTTTGATGACGGTGACGTACTGATGGGGTTTTGGTGTAGGTTTCCTTCCTGTTTGATAGTTTTCCGTCTGACAGTCAGAAGGACTGTCTGTTGGTCTGTTGGAGATTGCTTGAGGTCCACTCCAGACCCTGTTTGCCTGGGTATCAGCAGCAGAGGTTGCCGAAGATAGAATATTGCTGAACAGCGAGTGTACCTGTCTGATTCTTCCTTGGAAGTTTCCTCTCAGGGATGACTCCACCCTGTGAGGTGTGGGGTGTCAGACTGCCCCTAGTGGGGGATGTCTCCCAGCTAGGCTACTCAGGGGTCAGGGACCCACCTGAGCAGGCAGTCTGTCCGTTCTCGGATCTCAACCTCCGCGTTGGGAGATCCACGGCTCTCCCCAAAGCTGTCAGACAGAGTCGTTCGCCTCTGCACGGCCCCCGCTGCTTTCCCTATTGGACCTCAGCTGTGGGCTGTCCCCAGAGGTGGAGTCTACAGAGACAGGCAGGTTTCCCTGAGCTGCTGTGAGCTCCACCCAGTTCGAGCTTCCCAGCGGCTTTGTTTACCTACTTAAGCCTCAGCAATGGCGGGCGCCCCTCCCCCAGCCTCGCTGCTACCTTGGATAGATCGCCGCAGACGGCTGTGTTAGCAGTGAGGGAGGCTCCGTGGGCGTGGGACCCTCCCGGCCAGGTGTGGGATATAGTCTCCTGGTGTGCCTGTTTCCTTAAGGCGCAGTATTGGGGTGGAAGTTACCCGATTTTCCAGGTGTTATGTGTCTCAGTTCCCCTGGCTAGGAAAACGGATTTCCTTCCCCCTTGCACTTCCAGGTGAGGCGATGCCTCGCCCTGCTTCAGCTCACGCTGGTCAGGCTGCAGCAGCTGACCAGCATCGATTGTCCAGCACTCCCTAGAGAGATGACCCCAGTACCTCAGTTGAAAATGCAGAAATCACCGGTCTTCTGTGTCACTCGCGCTGGGAGTTGGAGACTGGAGCTGTTCCTATTCGGCCATCTTGCTCCGCACCCCCCCTTTTTTTTAACTATATTTTAAGTTCTGGGTACATGTGGACAACGTGCAGGTTTGTTACATATGTATACATATACCATGTTGGTGTGCTGCACCCATTAACTCGTCATTTACATTAGGTATATCTCCTAATGCTATCCCTCCCCCTACCCCCTCCCCACAATAGGCCCCGGTGTATGATGTTCCCTTCCTGTGTCTAAGTGATCTCATTGTTCAATTCCCACCTATGAGCGTGAACATGTGGTGTTTGGTTTTCTGTTCTTGTGATAGTTTGCTGAAAATGATGGTTTCCAGCTGCATCCATGTCCCTACAAAGGACACGAACTCATCCTTTTTTATGGCTGCATAGTCTTCCATGGTGTATATGTACCACATTTCTTTCTTTTTTTTTTTTTTTTCGAGACGGAGTCTCGCTCTGTCGCCAGGCTGGGTGCAGTGGCCAGATCTCAGCTCACTGCAAGCTCCGCTTCCCAGGTTTATGCCATTCTCCTGCCTCAGCCTCCTGAGTAGCTGGGACTACAGGCACCTGCCACCTCGCCCAGCTAGTTTTTTGTATTTTTTAGTAGAGACGGGGTTTCACTGTGTTAGCCAGGATGGTCTCTATCTCCTGACCTGGTGATCTGCCCGTCTCGGCCTCCCAGATGTACCACATTTTCTTAATCCAGTCTGTCACTGATGGACATTTGGGTTGATTCCAAGTCTTTCCTATTGTGAATACTGCTGCAATAAACATACGTGTGCATGTGTCTTTATAGCAGTATAATATATAATCCTTTGGGTATATACCCAGTAATGGGATGGCTGGGTCAAATGGTATTTCTAGTTCTAGATCCTTGAGAAATTGCCACACTGTTTTCTACAATGGTTGAACTAGTTTACAGTCCCACCAACAGTGTAAAAGTGTTCCTATTTCTGCACATCCCCTCCAACACCTGTTGTTTCCTGACTTTTTAATGATCGCCATTCTAACTGGTGTAAGATGGTATCTCCTTGTAGTTTTGATTTGCATTTCTCTGATGGCGAGTGATGATGAGCATTTTTTCATGTGTCTGCTGGCTATATGAATGTTTCTTTTGAGAAGTTCTGTTCGTATCCTTTGCCACTTTTTGAGGGGGTGTTGTTTTTTTTTTCTCGTAAATTTGAGTTCTTTGTAGGTTCTGGATATTAGCCCTTTGTCAGATGAGTAGGTTGCAAAAATTTTCTCCCATTCTGTAGGTTGCGTGTTCACTCTGATGGTAGTTTCTTTTGCTGTGCAGAAGCTCTTTAGTTTATTAGATTCCATTGTCAATTTTGGTTTTGTTGCCGTTGCTTTTGGTATTTTAGACATGAAGTCCTTGCCCATGCCTGTATCCTGAATGGTATTATCTAGGTTTCTTCTAGGGTTTTTATGGTTTTAGGTCTAATATTTAAGTCTCTAATCCATCTTGAATTAACTTTCGTATAAGGAGTAAGAAAAGGATCCAGTTTCAGCTTTCTACTTACGGCTAGCCAATTTTCCCAGCACCATTTATTAAATAGGGAATCCTTTACCCATTTCTTGTTTTTGTATGGTTTATCAAAGATCAGATGGCTGTAGATGTGTGCTATCATCTCTGAGGGCTCTGTTCTGTTCCATTGGTCTATATCTCTGTTTTAGTACCAATACCATGCTGTTTTGGTTACTGTAGCCTTGTAGTATAGTTTGAAGTCAGGTAGTGTGATGCCTCCAGCTTTGTTCTTTTGGCTTAGGATTGTCTTGGCAATGCGGGGTCTTTTCTGGTTCCATATGAACTTTAGAGTAGTTTTTCCAATTCTGTGAAGAAAGTCATTGGTAGCTTAATGGGGATGGCATTGAATCTATAAATTACCTTGGGCAGTATGGTCATTTTCACGATATTGATTCTTCATATCCATCAGCATGGTATGATCTTCCATTTGTTTGTGTCCTCTTTGATTTCACTGAGCAGTGGTTTGTCGTTCTCCTTGAAGAGGTCCTTTACATCCCTTGTAAGTTGGATTCCTAGGTATTTTATTCTCTTTGAAGCTATTGTGAATGGGAGTTCATTCATAATTTGGCTCTCTGTTGATCTATTATTGGTATATAAGAATGCTTGTGATTTTTGCACCTTGATTTTGTATCCTGAGACTTTGCTGAAGTTGCTTATCAGCTTGAGGAGATTTGGGGCTGAGATGATGGGGTTTTCTAAAAGTACAATCATGTCATTTGCAAACAGGGACAATTTGACTTCTTATTTTCCTGACTGAATACGCTTTCTTTCTTTCTGTTGCCTGATTACCCTAGCCAGAACTTCCAACACTATGTTGAATAGGAGTGGTGAGAGAGGGCATCCCTGTCTTGTGCCAGTTTTCAAAGGGAATCCTTCCAGTTTTTGCCCATTCAGTATGATATTGGCTGTGGGTTTGTCGTAAATAGCTCTTACTATTTTGAGTTACATTCCATCAATACCGAATTTATTGAGAGTTTTTAGCATGAAGGGCTGTTGAATTTTGTCAAAGGCCTTTTCTGCATCTATTGAGATAATCATGTGGTTCTTGTCTTTGGTTCTGTTTATATGCTGGATTACATTTATTTATTTGCATTTGTTGAACCAGCCTTTCATCCCAGGGATGAAGCCCACTTGATCATGATGCATAAGGTTTTTGATGTGCTGCTGGATTCGGTGTGCCAGTATTTTATTGAGGATTTTTGCATCGATGTTCATCAGGGATATTGGTCTAAAATTCTCTTTTTTTGTTGTGTCTCTGCCAGGCTTTGGTATCAGGATGATGCTGCCTCATAAAATGAGTTAGGGAAGATTCCCTTTTTCTATTGATTGGATAGTTTCAGAAGGAATGGTACCAGCTCCTCGTACCTCTGGTAGAATTCGGCTGTGAATCTGTCTGGTCCTGGACTTGTTTTAGTTGGTAGGCTATTAATTATTGCCTCAATTTCAGAGCCTGATATTGGTGTATTTAGGGATTCAACTTGTTCCTGGTTTCGTCCTGGGAGAATGTAAGTGTCCAGGAAATTGTCTATTTCTTCAAGGTTTTCTAGTTTATTTGCATAGAAGTGTTTACAGTATTTTCTGATGATAGTTTATATTTCTGTGGGGTCGGTGGTGATATCCCCTTTATCATTTTTTTTTTTTTTTTTTTGAGACGGAGTCTCGCTCTGTCCCCCAGGCTGGAGTGCAGTGGTGTGATCTGTGCTCACTGCAAGCTCCGCCTCCCGGGTTCAACGCCATTCTCCTGCCTCAGCCTCCTGAGTAGCTGGGACTACAGGTACCCGCCACCGCGCCCAGCTAATTTTTTTGTATTTTTAGTGGAGACAGGGTTTCACCGTGTCTCGATCTCCTGACCTTGTGATCTGCCCGCCTCGGCCTCCCAAAGTGCTGGGATTACCTTCATGAGCCACCACATGTAGACTATCATTTTTTATTGTGTCTATTTGATTCTTCTCTCTTTTCTTCTTTATTAGTCTTGCTAGTGGTCTATCAATTTTGTTGACCTTTTCAAAAAACCAGCTCCTGAATTCACTGATTTTTTGGAGGGTTTTTTTGTGTCTCTATCTCTTCCGTTATGCTCTAATCTTAGTTATTTCTTGCCTTCTGCTAGCTTTTGAATGTATTTGCTATTGCTTCTCTAGTTCTTTTAACTATGATGTTAGGGTGTCAATTTTAGATCTTTCCTGCTTTCTCTTGTGGCATTTAGTACTATAAATTTCCCTCTACACACCGCTTTAAATGGGTCCCAGAGATTCTGGTGTGTTGTATCTTTGTTCTCATTGGTTTCAAAGAACATCTTTATTTCTGTCTTCATTTCGTTATGTACCCAGTAGTCATTCAGGAGCAGGTTGTTCAGTGTCCATGTAGTTGAGCAGTTTTGATTGAGTTACTTAGTCCTGAGTGCTAGTTTAATTGCACTGTGGTCTGAGAGACAGTTTGTTATAATTTCTGTTTTTTTACATTGCTGAAGAGTGCTTTACTTCCAAGTATGTGGTCAATTTTGGAATAAGTGTGATGTGGTGCTGAGAAGAATGTATATTCTGTTGCTTTGGGGTGGAGAGTTCTGTAAATGTCTATTAGGTCCGTTTGGTGCAGAGTTGAGTTCAATTCCTGGATATCCTTGTTAACTTTCTGTCTCGTTGATCTGTCTAATGTTGACAGTGGGGTGTTAAAGTCTCCCATTATTACTGTATGGGAGTCTAAGTCTCTTTGTAAGTCTCTAAGGACTTGCTTTGTGAATCTGGGTGCTCCTGTATTGGGTGCATATATATTTAGGGTAGTTAGCTCTTCCTGATGAATTGATCCCTTTACCATTATGTGATGGCCTTCTTTGTCTCTTTTAATCTTTGACGGTTTAAGGTCTGTTTTATCAGAGATTAGGATTGCAACTCCTGCTTTTTGTTTTGTTTTGTTTTCCATTTGCTTGGTAGATCTTCCTCTATCCCTTTATTTTGAGCCTATGTATGTCTCTGCATGTGAGATGGGTCTCCTGAATACAGCATACTGATGGGTCTTGACTCTTTATCTATTGGACCATTTAGTCCATTTACATTTAAGGTTAATATTGTTATGTGTGAACTTGATCCTGTCATTATGATATTAACTGGTTATTTTGCTCGTTAGTTGATGCAGTTTCTTCCTAGCATCAATGATCTTTACATTTTGGCATGTTTTTGCAATGGCTGGTACCTGTTGTTCCTTTCCATGTTTAGTGCTTCCTTCAGGATCTCTTGTAGGGCAGGCCTGGTGGTGAGAAAATCTCTAAGCATTTGCTTGTCTGTAAAGAATTTTATTTTTCCTTCACTTAGGAACTTCGTTGGCTGGATATGAAATTCTGGGTTGAAAATTCTTTTCTTTAAGAATGTTGAATATTGGCCCCCACTCTCTTCTGGCTTGTAGAGTTTCTGCCAAGACATCTGCTGTTAGTCTGATGGCTTCCCTTTGTGTGTAACCTGACCTTTCTCTCTGGCTGCCCTTAGATTTTTTCCTTCATTTCAATTTGGTGAATCTGACAATTATGTGTCTTGGAGTTGTTCTTCTCGAGGAGTATCTTTGTGGCATTCTCTGTATTTCCTGAATTTGAATGTTGGCCTGCCTTACTAGGTTGGGGAAGTTCTCCTGGATGATATCCTGCAGAGTGTTTTCCAACTTGTTTCCATCTTCCCCGTTACTTTCAGGCACACCAATCAGACATAGATTTGGTCTTTTTGCATAATCCCATACTTGTTGAAGGCTTTGTTCATTTCTTTTTCCTCTTTTTTCTCCACACTTCTCTTCTCACTTCATTTCATTCATTTGAACTTGAATCACTGATACTCTTTCTTTCAGTTGATCGAGTCAGTTACTGAAGCTTGTGCATTTGTCATGCATTTCTTGTGTCATGGTTTTCATCTCTATCAGTTCATTTATGGTCTTGTCTGCATTGATTATTCTAGTTATCCATTCTTCCATTGTTTTTTCAAGGTTTTTAGTTTCTTTGTGCTGGCTACGTAGTCCCTCCTTTAGCTCTGAGAAGTTTGATCAACTGAAGCCTTCTTCTCTCAACTCGTCAAAGTCATTCTCTGTCCAGCTTTGTTCCATTGCTGGCGGTGAGCTGTGTTCCTTTGGACAGGGAGATGCGCTCTGATTTTTTGAATTTCCAGCCTTTCTGCACTGCTTTTCCTCCATCTTTGTGGTTTTATCTGCCTTTGGTCTTTGGTGATGGTGACATACTGATGGGGTTTTGGTGTGGGAATCCTTTCTGTTTGTTAGTTTTCCTTCTAACAGTCAGGACCCTCAGCTGCAGGTTGTTGGCGTTTGCTTGAGGTCCACTCCAGACCCTGTTTGCCTGGGTATCGGCAGCGGAGGCTGCAGAAGATAGAATATTGCTGAACAGCGAGTGTTGCTGTCTGATTTGTGCTCTGGAAACTTCGACTCAGAGGTGTACCCAGCCATGTGAGGTGTGAGGTGTCAGTCTGCACCTAGTGGGAGATGTTTCCCAGTTAGGCTACTCAGGGGTCAGGGACCCACTTGAGCAGGCAGTCTGTCCATTCTCAGATCTCAACCTCCGTGCTGGGAGAACCACTGCTCTCTTCAAAGCTGTCAGACAGGGACATTTACATCTGCAGAGGTTTCTGCTGCTTTTTGTTTAGCTATGCCTTATCCCCAGAGGTGGAGTCTTCGAGCTTCCTGGTGACTTTGTTTACCTACTTAAGCCTCAGCAATGGCGGGCACACCTCCCCCAGCCTCGCTGCCACCTTGCAGTTAGATCTCAGACTGCTCTGCTAGCAATGAGGGAGGCTCCGTGGATGTGGGACCCTCTGGGCCAAGTGTGGGATATAATCTCCTGGTGTGCCGTTTGCGAAGACCCTTGGTAAAGTGCAGTATTAGGATGGGAGTTACCTGATTTTCTAGGTGTTGTGTGTCTCCATTTCCTTGGCTAAAAGGCACCTTTCTTGCAGAGAACATGGTTCTGGGCTGAACAGGTGGGATACTCAGTCTTATGATGGATGCCTAGTCTTATGATGGATGACTTGGGCTCAGGTCTTTTCTGAATTCATAAAGAGGGCTAAGGCAAAGGACACAAGTTGTTCTTTCTTTCTTTTTTCTCTTTCTTTCTTTCTTTCTTTCTTTCTTTTTCTTTCTTTCTTTCTTTCTTTCTTTTCTTTCTTTCTTTCTTTTTTCTTTTTTTTTTTTTTTTTTCAGATGGAGTCCCACTATGACCCAGGTTGGAGTGCAGTGGCGCAATCTTGGCTCACTGCAACCTCTGCCTCCCAGGTTCAAGCATTTCTCCTACCACAGCTTCCCAAGTAGCTGGGATTACAGGCGCATGCCACCGTACCTGGGTAATTTTTGTATTTTTAGTAGGGGGTTTCACCATGTTGGCCAGGCTAGTCTTGAACTCCTGGCCTCAAATGATCCACCCGCCTCAGCTTCCCAAAGTGCTGGGATTACAGGCATGAGCCACCGTGCCCAGCCACACATGTTCTTTTTCCCCAACCAGTTGTATTCCCCAGTAGAAGAGGGGGCATTGATGTGCAGGGTCTCCCATTTTTACCTTGCTCTCAAAGGTAAGGGAGAAATGCTGTGGTAATGCTGTTCGGAGTCTCCACCATGTGTAAGTGAACATAAATTATCTAGCAATTCCTTCACAGTTCCAAACCGTGTACCAACGAACTTTTCTATTCAATGAAGTAGACACCAATTTTCCCCAAGACGTTCTTCTCCCAGAGTAAAACAATTTACTTGGCTAAATAGAGCCTTTTACACTACACTAAAAGCTTTTTTTGTATTTATTATCTCATTTTATATTCAAAGCATTGCTGGGAGATGTGCAGAGTAGGTATTCATAATGTCTCAATTTTTGATGTTGTTGAGGTAGGTGGTTTATGTACCACACGTCGAAATAAGTTGATATAAAGCTTTGTTTCCTCTATATTATGTACACACTCTCATGCACAAAGGCAGCTGGCAAGTCTCTATGATAGTTCTAGAAATACCTTACAGGGCATTATGACTATACAAAGTCAGGGTAGGGCAGCAGAATGCCTGTCTTAAAGAATCTCCATCCCAATGCTCAGGACCTGCTGTGCTACTCAGCATCTTTTGCACAAAATATTTATGGAATCATTTGTGAGAAAGGAATACATATATTTTGGTTTTAGACATTTGAAAGAATCAGGTACAATATTAATATGAGATTTTGAGCTTGTGTGTAGAACAGTCAATTTAGTGAGTTAAAATATGGGCCTGTTGGATCTGAGGTCTTCACTCTTATGTATCTGCACAATTCACTCAGAAAGAAAAACATGCAATTCCAAGGGCATGGATTTATTTCTCATCTCAAACAAATCAGTTGGCAAATAGTTGCCACTGGGCACTGAAAGGATGAGTGAGTTGCAGTCTGTAGCCAATTCCAGGGGTAAAAATATTCCCAAAGAGCCAGCTCCTTGTACTGTAAGTCAGCAGCATGTCTTCAAAAATATATCATATTGCATAATGAAATAATTATTTTATTTAACAGGTATAAAAAATCCAGAATAATTTTAGTAACAGTTAAACTTGAGATACCTTGATTAAGAGACCAAGTGGGAAGAACTCATTAGTTCCAATTTTCTGTTGCTGTTTAGGACAATAACGCTAAAGACTCTTTTATTTAAAACTCTCTGAAAAAAGAAATTTATACAAAAAGTGCACACACCCCCCCACAAAAACACACATGTATATAGCATAATTAAGATCTCAAAAGTAGATCAAGATGTCTCGTGACATAATTCATTTATAGGCAGTGTTGGAAACTTTTCTTTCAATGTCTGACCAATCCACTGTAACTCATTTAATGATGATAGCAATACCTTGCATGTGTCCTTGTGTAATCCTTTATCCACATTTTCACCAGAATTAACTTTCCCAGAGTATAAATTGGATTATGGCTTTATTCTGCTTAGTTTTTCACTAACTCACAATCTCCTACAAGAAAAATCGAAGCTCTTTAAATGCATGTAAGTCATTTCACAATCAGTTCAAACAGCCCCTACCCACCCAAATTATTTCCGAGATCCAAAATACACATATGCCCTGATTGTATATTTAAAATAAATTGTTTTTCTTTTTTTTGTGCCCCAAGAGCTGTTGTGAAGCTGTTTCATTGTCCTGAAATATTATTTTCTTATTTTGCCTACCTCCATATTCAATCTAAGCTGTCTTTCTTTAAGTATATCCTGCCAGTGTGAATGCTTCCTTCTGCCTGCATGGATAACTCTGTACCTTCTTTTTTTTATTTTTTTATTTTATTTTTTTTATTTTTTTTTATTTTTTATTATACTTTAAGTTCTAGGGTACATGTGCATAACGTTTATATCATGTATAACTCCCCAATGCAATCCCTCCCTCCCCCCCCTCCCCATGATAGGCCCCAGTGTGTGATGTTCCCCTTCCCGAGTCCAAGTGATCTCATTGTTCAGTTCCCACCTATGAGTGAGAACATGCGGTGTTGGTTTTCTCTTCTTGTGATAGTTTGCTAAGAATGATGGTTTCCAGCTGCATCCATGTCCCTACAAAGGACGCAAACTCATCCTTTTTATGGCTGCATAGTATTCCATGGTGTATATGTGCCACATTTTCTTAATCCAGTCTGTCACAGATGGACATTTGGGTTGATTCCAAGTCTTTGCTATTGTGAATAGTGCCGCAATAAACATACGTGTGCATGTGTCTTTGTAGTAGAGTAATTTATAATCCTTTGGGTATATACCCAGTAGTGGGATGGCTGGGTCATATGGTACATCTAGTTCTAGATCCTTGAGGAATCGCCATACTGTTTTCCATAATGGTTGAACTAGTTTACAATCCCACCAACAGTGTAAAAGTGTTCCTATTTCTCCACATCCTCTCCAACATCTTGTTTCCTGACTTCTTAATGATTGCCATTCTAACTGGTGTGAGATGGTATCTCATTGTGGTTTGATTTGCATTTCTCTGATGGCGAGTGATGACGAGCATTTTTCATGTGTCTGTTGGCTGTATGGATGTCTTCTTTTGAGAAATGTCTGTTCATATCCTTTCCCACTTTTTGATGGGGTTGTTTGTTTTTTCTTGTATATTTGTTTGAGTTCTTTGTAGATTCTGGATATTAGCCCTTTGTCAGATGAGTAGGTTGCAAAAATTTTCTCCCATTCTGTAGGTTGCCTGTTCACTCTGATGGTAGTTTCTTTTGCTGTGCAAAGCTCTTTAGTTTAATGAGATCCCATTTGTCAATTTTGCTTTTGCTGCCGTTGCTTTTGGTGTTTTAGACATGAAGTCCTTGCCCATGCCTATGTCCTGAATGGTACTACCTAGATTTTCTTCTAGGGTTTTTATGGTATTAGGTCTAACATTTAAGTCTCTAATCCATCTTGAATTAATTTCGTATAAGGGGTAAGGAAAGGATCCAGTTTCAGCTTTCTACTTATGGCTAGCCAATTTCCCAGCACCATTATTAAATAGGGAATCCTTTCCCCATTTCTTGTTTCTCTCAGGTTTGTCAAAGATCAGATGGCTGTAGATGTGTGGTATTATTTCTGAGGACTCTGTTCTGTTCCATTGGTCTATTTCTCTGTTGTGGTACCAGTACCATGCTGTTTTGGTTACTGTAGCCTTGTAGTATAGTTTGAAGTCAGGTAGCGTGACGCCTCCAGCTTTGTCCTTTTGACCTAGGATTGTCTTGGCAATGCGGGCTCTTTTTGGTTCCATATGAACTTTAAAGCAGTTTTTTCCAATTCTGTGAAGAAAGTCATTGGTAGCTTGATGGGGATGGCATTGAATCTATAAATCACCTTGGGCAGTATGGCCATTTTCACGATATTGATTCTTCCTATCCATGAGCATGGTATGTTCTTCCATTTGTTTGTGTCCTCTTTGATTTCACTGAGCAGTGGTTTGTAGTTCTCCTTGAAGAGGTCCTTTACATCCCTTGTAAGCTGGATTCCTAGGTATTTTATTCTCTTTGAAGCAATTGTGAATGGAAGTTCATTCCTGATTTGGCTCTCTGCTTGTCTGTTACTGGTGTATAAGAATGCTTGTGATTTTTGCACATTAATTTTGTATCCTGAGACTTTGCTGAAGTTGCTTATCAGCTTAAGGAGATTTTGGGCTGAGACGATGGGTTTTCTAAATATACAATCATGTCATCTGCAAACAGGGACAATTTGACTTCTTCTTTTCCTAACTGGATACCCTTGATTTCTTTCTCTTGCCTGATTGCCCTAGCCAGAACTTCCAACACTATGTTGAATAGGAGTGGTGAGAGAGGGCATCCCTGTCTTGTGCCAGTTTTCAAAGGGAATTTTTCCAGTTTTTGCCCATTCAGTATGATATTAGCTGTGGGTTTGTCATAAATAGCTCTTATTATTTTGAGGTACGTTCCATCAATACCGAATTTATTGAGCGTTTTAGCATAAAGGGCTGTTGAATTTTGTCAAAAGCCTTTTCTGCATCTATTGAGATAATCATGTGGTTCTTGTCTTTGGTTCTGTTTATATGCTGGATTACGTTTATTGATTTGCGAATGTTGAACCAGCCTTGCATCCCAGGGATGAAGCCCACTTGATCATGGTGGATAAGCTTTTTGATGTGCTGCTGAATCCGGTTTGCCAGTATTTTATTGAGAATTTTTGCATCGATGTTCATCAGGGATATTGGTCTAAAATTCTCTTTTTGTTGTGTCTCTGCCAGGCTTTGGTATCAGGATGATGTTGGCCTCATAAAAGAGTTAGGGAGGATTCCCTCTTTTTCTATTGATTGGAATAGTTTCAGAAGGAATGGTACCAGCTCCTCCTTGTACCTCTGGTAGAATTCAGCTGTGAATCCATCTGGTCCTGGACTTTTTTTGGTGGGTAGGCTATTAATTGTTGCCTCAATTTCAGAGCCTGTTATTGGTCTATTCAGGGATTCAACTTCTTCCTGGTTCAGTCTTGGGAGAGTGTAAGTGTCCAGGAAATTATCCATTTCTTCTAGATTTTCTAGTTGATTTGCGTAGAGGCATTTATAGTATTCTCTGATGGTTGTTTGTATTTCTGTGGGGTCGGTGGTGATATCCCCTTTATCATTTTTTATTGCGTCTATTTGATTCCTCTCTTTTCTTCTTATTAGTCTGCTAGCGGTCTGTCAATTTTGTTGATCTTTTCAAAAAACCAACTCCTGGATTCATTGATTTTTGGAGGGTTTTTTGTGTCTCTATCTCCTTCAGTTCTGCTCTGATCTTAGTTATTTCTTGCCTTCTGCTAGCTTTTGAATGTGTTTGCTCTTGCTCTCTAGTTCTTTTATTGTGATGTTAAAGTGTCAATTTAGATCTTTCCTGCTTTTCTTGTGGGCATTTAGTGCTATAAATTCCCTCTACACACTGCTTTAAATGTGTCCCAGAGATTCTGGTATGTTGTATCTTTGTTCTCATTGGTTTCAAAGAACATCTTTATTTCTGCTTTCATTTCGTTATGTACCCAGTAGTCATTCAGGAGCAGGTTATTCAGTTTCCATGTAGTTGAGCGGTTTTGATTGAGTTTCTTAGTCCTGAGTTCTAGTTTGATTGCACTGTGGTCTGAGAGACAGTTTGTTATAATTTCTGTTCTTGTACATTTGCTGAGGAGTGCTTTACTTCCAATTATGTGGTCAATTTTGGAATAAGTGCGATGTGGTGCTGAGAAGAATGTATATTCTGTTGATTTGGGGTGGAGAGTTCTATAGATGTCTATTAGGTCCGCTTGGTGCAGAGATGAGTTCAATTCCTGGATATCCTTGTTAACTTTCTGTCTCGTTGATCTGTCTAATGTTGACAGTGGAGTGTTGAAATCTCCCATTATTATTGTATGGGAGTCTAAGTCTCTTTGTAGGTCTCTAAGGACTTGCTTTATGAATCTGGGTGCTCCTGTATTGGGTGCATATATTTAGGAGAGTTAGCTCTTCCTGTTGAATTGATCCCTTTACCATTATGTAATGGCCTTCTTTGTCTCTTTTGATCTTTGATGGTTTAAAGTCTGTTTTATCAGAGACTAGGATTGCAACCCCTGCTTTTTTTGTTCTCCATTTGCTTGGTAGATCTTCTCCATCCCTTATTTTGAGCCTATGTATGTCTCTGCATGTGAGATGGGTCTCCTGAATACAGCAGACTGATGGGTCTTGACTCTTTATCCAGTTTGCCAGTCTGTGTCTTTTAATTGGAGCATTTAGTCCATTTACATTTAAGGTTAATATTGTTATGTGTGAACTTGATCCTGTCATTATGATATTAACTGGTTATTTTGCTCATTAGTTGATGCAGTTTCTTCCTAGCCTCGATGGTCTTTACATTTTGGCATGTTTTTGCAATGGCTGGTACCGGTTGTTCCTTTCCATGTTTAGGGCTTCCTTCAGGGTCTCTTGTAAGGCAGGCCTGGTGGTGACAAAATCTCTAAGCATTTGCTTATCTGTAAAGGATTTTATTTCTCCTTCACTGATGAACTTAGTTTGGCTGGATATGAAATTCTGGGTTGAAAATTCTTTTCTTTAAGAACGTTGAATATTGGCCCCCACTCTCTTCTGGCTTGTAGAGTTTCTGCCGAGAGATCTGCTGTTAGTCTGATGGGCTTCCCTTTGTGGGTAACCCGACCTTTCTCTCTGGCTGCCCTTAAGATTTTTTCCTTCATTTCAACTTTGGTGAATCTGGCAATATGTGTCTTGGAGTTGCTCTTCTGGAGGAGTATCTTTGTGGCGTTCTCTGTATTTCCTGAATTTGAATGTTGGCCTGCCCTACTAGGTTGGGGAAGTTCTCCTGGATGATATCCTGAAGAGTGTTTTCCAACTTGGTTCCATTTTCCCCCTCACTTTCAGGCACCCCAATCAGACGTAGATTTGGTCTTTTTACATAATCCCATACTTCTTGCAGGCTTTGTTCATTTCTTTTTCTTCTTTTTTCTTTTGGTTTTCTTCTCGCTTCATTTCATTCATTTGATCCTCAATCGCTGATACTCTTTCTTCCAGTTGATCGAGTCGGTTACTGAAGCTTGTGCATTTGTCACGTATTTCTCGTGTCATGGGTTTCATCTCTGTCATTTCGTTTATGATCTTCTCTGCATTAATTAGTCTAGCTGTCAATTCTTCCACTTTTTTCAAGATTTTTAGTTTCTTTGCGCTGGGTACGTAATTCCTCCTTTAGCTCTGAGAAGTTTGATGGACTGAAGCCTTTTCTCTCATCTCGTCAAAGTCATTCTCTGACCAGCTTTGATCCGTTGCTGGCGATGGGCTGCGCTCCTTTGCAGGGGGAGATGCGCTCTTATTTTTGAATTTCCAGCTTTTCTGCCCTGCTTCTTCCCCATCTTTGTGGTTTTATCTGTCTCTGGTCTTTGATGATGGTGACGTACTGATGGGGTTTTGGTATAGGTGTCCTTCCTGTTTGATAGTTTTCCGTCTGACAGTCAGAAGGACTGTCTGTTGGTCTGTTGGAGATTGCTTGAGGTCCACTCCAGACCCTGTTTGCCTGGGTATCAGCAGCAGAGGTTGCCAAAATAGAATATTGCTGAGCAGCGAGTGTACCTGTCTGATTCTTCCTTTGGAAGTTTCCTCTCAGGGATGACTCCACCCTGTGAGGTGTGGGGTGTCAGACTGCCCTAGTGGGGGATGTCTCCCAGCTAGGCTACTCAGGGGTCAGGGACCCACCTGAGCAGGCAGTCTGTCCGTTCTCGGATCTCAACCTCCGCGTTGGGAGATCCACGGCTCTCCCCAAAGCTGTCAGACAGAGTCGTTCGCCTCTGCACCGCCCCGCTGCTTTTCCCTATTGGACCTCAGCTGTGGGCTGTCCCCAGAGGTGGAGTCTACAGAGACAGGCAGGTTTCCTTGAGCTGTGAGCTCCACCCAGTTCGAGCTTCCCAGCGGCTTTGTTTACCTACTTAAGCCTCAGCAATGGCGGGCGCCCCTCCCCCAGCCTCGCTGCTGCCTTGCGGATAGATCGCCGCAGACGGCTGTGTTAGCAGTGAGGGAGGCTCCGTGGGCGTGGGACCCTCCCGGCCAGGTGTGGGATATATTCTCCTGGTGTGCCTGTTTCCTTAAAGCGCAGTATTGGGGTGGGAGTTACGCGATTTTCCAGGTGTTATGTGTCTCAGTTCCCTGGCTAGGAAAAGGGATTTCCTTCCCCCTTGCGCTTCCAGATGAGGCGATGCCTCACCCTGCTTCAGCTCACGCTGGTCAGGCTGCAGCAGCTGACCAGCACCGATTGTCCGGCACTCCCTAGAGAGATGACCCCAGTACCTCAGTTGAAAATGCAGAAATCACCGGTCTTCTGTGTTACTCGCGCTGGGAGTTGGAGACTGGAGCTGTTCCTATTCGGCCATCTTGCTCCGCCCCTTAACTCTGTACCTTCTTACAGCTGTATTTTATTGGGCTTGTTTGATCTAGCATTTCCTGTTCAACTAACTAGACCGGGGGCTCCTTAAGAATATGAAGTATCTTATTTATCTCTGCATCCTTATCACCAAGCTCAGCACTTAGAATGTAGATGGCACTCAGTGAATACCTATTGAACATATGAATAAGTGGATAAGCACATGAACAGAGTTTCTAATGAGGACTCAGGGAATCTAACATTCTGGTTCTGCTCTGTTTCACTCTATCTCTGATTTGTTATAGTGTGCTTTCTTTCTGAATAGGACAATTAGCTATCATTGAGCCAGCTTTCATGAGCGTCATGCTGCCAGGGCAGGTGTTGACTGCTGTATGCTACTCCACATGCAGAGTGGCCCTCCTGACCCCAGCTGTGTTGGCCATCTTTGCTCAATCAGCTACTCTTAAAGAGAAGAACTTTGTCTCTCCAGTAATCCCAAAATAATGGATAGCCCAGAGTATGATTGTCATGAAATGCATGTAAAGCACTTTGCATTGGGTCAGGCCTTTGTGAAAGCTTAATTAATATCAGCTGCTATTATTATGTAATTGTTTAAAGACTTCCTTAGGTGAAAGACTATAAAGTTTTATATTGATATTCTTTTCTATTTGTATTATAAATATTTATGAATGTAGGTGTAGGACCTCTTTCTATATACAGCTTTTATCCCTTGGAATACAGACTGACCTGGGAGGTAAAAATCAGCAAAGAAAAAAAAAGAAAAATATAGGAAGTAAAATTGATGTGTTTATGCACTTGTTCCACTTCAGTTTATAGTATAATAATTTCTCCTAAAATTGCACTTTCAAGGTCTCTTTAAATGTATATTTTCATGTAGCATTTCTATTACATCAGCTTTGATGTAAGAGCAGTTTGGCTAACTGCTCTTATCTCCCATTGAAGACAATGAGTTTAACTTCTAAGATGGTTCATTTGTGTTTTAGGAATGGACATCTGCTCATCTTAGTCTCTTGTGGTCTCTCTGGTTTGCAGAAAATAAAATGATGAACCTTGAATTTCTTTTTTCTTTTGACCACAGGGGAAATAATTCTGGCCACAGATATAAAAGAACAGAAAAAGAATCTGTGCTTTTCCTCTGTCCTTTATTTACATTCTTCATGGTTTATTTTCCATTGGGTATTCTCATTTGTGTGTGGTTGATTATTGATCTAGCTCAAACTCAGATCTCCATTACTGATAACCAAAGTTTGGGTGGAAGTAACTTAGCATTTACAAAATGCAGTAAAACAAACTGCCCTTGTGAGATATATTTTTGTTTGACTTTTGCTTGACTAGTCAAACAGTAAATTGCAGAAAGTGGTTCCTTTCTTTATATTTATAAATGCATTCATGCCAGTGTTAACTTACCCAATAAATATTTTTAAATTAAAATTATGAATGATTAATATAAAAGCAAAATACTAAATGATCGTAGACTCAACTGACAGTTTACTTTTGTGAAGAGAAGTTTTGTAGATGATGAACTGAAGGTTGTTTGTGGCTCAAGTAGAAAAAACTTGAAGTTTTAGAGATAGATTAGCTCTGAATTAGACAATGCTGAGTTACTTTGAGTGAATAACTGAGCTTCTCTGATCTCTCATTTCTGCATTTGAAAAAAAGGAAGCAATGGAACATGATTCATATGGTTGCTTAAGCTTTAAATAGTGCACAGAAAACATTAAGCCTGTAATACGCACTCAATTAGTAATTATTTCTCATTCATGTACCCTCTCTGAAACTTTGTCTTCTGCACAAAACAATCACATATGTGCCTATATTTGTCCATAGGAGCTTTTGCCTATTAAGGAACCTAATGACAAGTGTCAAAAGTGAAATAATTTGATAAAATTATATGAAGATATTTATATGACATTTATTAGCTCTGGGCAACATTATTCATGATCCTTCATCTAAATAACAAGCAGAAGGTATGGTCAGAAATTTTCATAACAAGCAGGAATGCCTGGGAATGCACTGTGGTGATGTGAGTTAAGTGCTCTGTCTCATTACCAGCTAATGTGACAATAATAATGCATAGTGCCCAAGGTTATGACATTGGAAAGTTATTACTTCCAAAAGAAATAACTGAAGACGTTGTAGGCCATTGATACACCTCGTGGGAAATTGCAGGGGATCTCCTGTAATTAACATGAACCACCAGTGCACAAAGTAAATAAGCAACACAATTATAATTTTTCCAGCCGTGAGCAGGTATTAGGGATTTTCCCTTCATCCTCTTTGCTTTGGGAACTGGCTCCTTGCCATGCTCTGTCTCCGTATTCCCTTCTGAATTCTACATTTTAGTACTTTTTCTAGGTCATAAAGTCATTTGATGCTCTGTGAGTTGGTGAGTGGATAAAAGAATCTCTACAGATGGAAGCAAAACTCTAGCAACTACAGGAAAGGGAAAGTTGCCTTTTATAGCTGTCTGTGTTTGGTTGCAGGGGTGACCTGCATAATGATATGGCTAATGGAAATCAGTAGCACATACTGTCCCCTAAGCCCACAGTTCTTTCTCTCTGTGAAATTAGAGGAGAAAAGAATCAATAAGCAGGCCAACATGAAATCCCTTCTGTTTCTAAAAGGGGCAATTGAGAATTAGGAGCTTTGAAATGGGACAATATAGTTTTTAAAAGGGCACTCAAACCTCACTGTGTGGCCTATGATGAGTCTGTCAACCTCTCTGGTCATGTGCCTTCTTGTCTGGAAAGGGAGAGTTAGTAACTATTCCGCAGAGTACAGAGAGGACTAAATGAGGTAAGCTACATAAAACACTTAGCCTGGTGCCTGGCATATATTAAATATTCAATAAATGTTAATACGATCACTTTCTATTGATAGGCAGTTTCACATAGAGCATTTATCTTCTTTTGGCTTATTAACTTCCCAGAGGAGTAGATGAGCTCAAGTAGTGGGGTAGTAAACAGAAGAGTGATGGGATGGGAAAATAAATCTCTATGGAGATAGTTTGGGGAAAGCTATTTGTCCTAGTCTATTAAATCAGTTACAGCCTAAGGTGGTCCTGTTTATCTGACCACATATCTAATTTTGTCCAATTCGCTTTAAGAATCGTTTTTTAACAAGGCACTACATGGCTAAGCACATGAGCTCTAGAAAGTTGAAATTCACTTGGTGAAATTTTTAGTACAATGACAACATATGAACAGAAATTTAACTTCCTTTTGTTCATCACAACTACCTCCCCACCTCATGTACACACTCACACATCCCTCCAGAATCTCATAGCAATTACCACTGGAATGCGAAAGTAGTGGGAAATCTGCATCAGTTCTGGAAACCATAATATGTTACATCCTAATGCCAATGCCATATCGGCATGAAATATTGAGAGATTTCCATCATATACAGTACTGAAATGGTCTGCTGAAGGGAGCCTTGAAGGGCAATGCCATGCAGTCCTCTGAAAGGCCAGCATCCTAAGGAATTAGGTGGAGTCCTTGCCAACAGCCCTTGTAATACCTCCTTAATTCAAAAAAGACAAGAGCATACTATGACTCATGGGTGAGGTTGCCAGATCAAGTATAGGACACCTAGTTAAAGTTGACTTTTCAGTAAACAATAGATTTTGGTGGGTGAGGGGAGGGACCAGGGTAAAAAGTATATCTCATGCAATATTTGGGGTGGAGGGAGGGAGCAAAGGTAATAAGTATGTCTCGTGCAAAATTTGTGCCATACAAAAAAAAAAAAAAAAAAAAAAACTGTTTAAAATACTACTATCTAATAGGCTAGAAACTGAGAAGAGTACGCCATAAACAGCCTCTGTGGCCCTTTCTGATTATATGGAAATGCCCAGACTCTTGCTAAAAGATTGTAGATACAGTAGCACAAGCATAGGCATGTATATTATTTGCTAAATCAGGCAAGGCTACTCACAGGGCTACCACAAGCAAAGCTTTGGGAAGAGCTGCAGGCTGGGCTGTGGCTCAGCAACTGTGATGAACAGAAGATGGGCAGTATTGCAGCATGTTCTGCAGCAGGTGGCTACATGGGAACAGAAAACAACAAAGAAGCAACGTTTCAGCACAGAGGAGGGGCTCCCTGATGAGGCTGCCTATTGCCTCAGCTCCCTCTCCTTTCCCCCAAGACAGCAGGCTCTCTGAACAGTTACTGTAATTTTACAGGAAATGTATTCTCTTTTTCTCTTTTCATCTGGATCTAGAGGTTTCAGACAGTCACTTGCACCAATAGAGGACAGAATCTCTCAATGTATTGCTGTGAACCAATACTGGATATTCATGGCCACCGACCCCCATCCCCCCAATAAGAATGAGGAACAAATCTATTTTTTAAAAACTCTAAATCTAAAATACAGAAGGAGTTAATATTTAATATGCCCTGAATTCCATTATGAAGACAGTAATAGAATTAATACTAAAGAAAATCAAGTTAGTAAAGTAGAAAGTGAACTTAAATATTTCTAGAAATTGGAGACAAAGGCATAAAAACTGTACAACTTGATATGTAGATTCAAGAGACTTAATTCATACAAATAATAATCTTACAAATAAATAACAGATTGTATGATACAAAGGTATTAATAAAAGAAAGAGTAAAAGAAAATCTTCCTGAGAGGAAACAATATTAGGTCACAGATCAGAAGGACTCGTGGAACCAAAAGGAGCCTCTGTGTGTGCTGGTTTTTTTTTTTGTTGTTGTTGTTTGTTTGTTTGTTTTTTGCTGATTTCTTCTCAAGAATAAAACATGAAATGTTACAAGTATCCAAGCAGATAAAAATTAACATATTACTAAACACCAAAAACAGGCTACTGTTAGTTTTCTCTAGAACATTCCTTGAGGTAGTAATCATCCAAGCTCTGAGCAAAAAGGGCTTCTGTCCCCAGTGGTTCCTGTAATAGGGACAGCAGAAAGACATTCTCCGACTGCAAAGACTTCCAAAGCATATCACCTACACACCTCTCCTGAAATAGTTAAGTCAAGATACATTTCAGCTGACTAATAAAAGAAAAGATAAAGAATTTTGAAAATGGGAAAGTTGTTATACGAGATTAAGAGTGAGCAGTAAAACTGGATAAACATAGTTAAGTCCCAGTGATTGTTTCTAATATGGTATTAAAGCTTAATGCAAATAAATACCAGACATTATTTTAGAAAAGACAATGCATAGGCCGGGCGCGGTGGCTCAAGCTTGTAATCCCAGCACTTTGGGAGGCCGAGACGGGCGGATCACGAGGTCAGGAGATCGAGACCATCCTGGCTAACACGGTGAAACCCCGTCTCTACTAAAAATACAAAAACTAGCCGGGCGAGGTGGCGGGCGCCTGTAGTCCCAGCTACTCGGGAGGCTGAGGCAGGAGAATGGCGTAAACCCAGGAGGCGGAGCTTGCAGTGAGCTGAGATCCGGCCACTGCACTCCAGTCCGGGCGACAGAGCGAGACTCCGCCTCAAAAAAAAAAAAAAAAAAAAAAAGAAAAGACAATGCATAGTATCGAATCATTAATTTTATAATTATAATCTGAATCTATATAATCTGGCATAAATAAAAATGGAGAGTTATCAGAAAAAGGTATTGGGATAAAATTAGGTTCCCCGAGTAGAAACCTAATTCATTATAATTATGAAAATAACTTGATATTTAAAAAATTATAACCATAACCACTAGTGGACTAAAAATAGGACATATATTCCAATTTAGTAAAGTAACATTAAAAATGAGAAAAAATATTTAAAGGACATACATTATCAAAATATTAATGACATTCATCACTAGATATTACTTTTGTAATCTGAAAAAACTAAAAAAACTAACTGTTTCAAGAAACCTACTCTCTAATAAACTAGAAACACAGAACAGTAAGCTACAAAGAGCCTCTGTGGCTCTTTCTGGTTATGTTTTAAATGCCCAGATTCTTCCTAAAGAAATTGTAGCCATAGGAGCTGTGTAAACATAAGCATGATTAAACCCTCTTCTCTGATATCACACTGGTACTCTTATCAATGATTGCAAACAGAATTGACACTGTCTGTGTAGAAGACATTGGTTTCCTGGCTGGATGCAGTGACTCACACCTGTAATCCCAGCACTTTGGGAGGCGGGTGGATCACGAGGTCAGGAGATCGAGACCATCCTGGCTAACAGAGTGAAACCCTGTCTCTACTAAAAATACCAAAAAAAAAAAAAAAATTAGCCAGGAGTGATGGTGGGTGCCTGTAGTCCTAGCTACTCGGGAGGCTGAGGCAGGAGGCAGGAGAATGGCGTGAACCCAGGAGGTGGAGCTTGCAGTGAGCCGAGATTGCGCCACTGCACACTAGCCTGAGTGACAGAGGGAGACTCCATATCAAAAAAAAAAAAAAAAAAGATATTGGTTTCCTGTTACTTTTGCCTCCAGCTTAAAACAACCATGATAACTTTTTGAGCAGTAGTGGAAAATTTCAAAAAAGATTTTGCTGTACTGGCACCCAGTCTGTCAGTTTAAAGGTATGACAGCAATGACCATGCCAGGATGTGTTGTGCTAAGATTACTTCAAAGATGGCCACTCAGTAAAATCTACATTATGTAAAGCATCCTTCACTTTGACCTTGGCAACAGATTTGTAGCCTGAGATAGCAGTCATGGCTGATCACAAATAATTCATTTTATATTAAACAAGTGCTAAATTCCATAGTAGTTCTTAACAGCAAGGGACTCTCAAAGGGCAAAAGACTGAATAAACTTAAACTTCAGGAAACAGCAAGCTCTTACTTGCAGCAATCAATAGCCTTTTACTATGGAGAGCAACAAAACCTTTTTGGCTTCCTGAGTGCAAGTCAAGACTCTGATCCCCTTTCTAACCATCATTCATTTTCAGGGCACTTTGATTCTGTGTCTCTCATGTGGAGGCAACAAGGTGCTGGCCCCTGTTTGAACTCAAGTCCTGTGGAGAAAAAGATTCCCCAACAGAGAAAATAAATACTTCCCAACTTCTTTGTTTGTCTTCCAGGCTCTCAGTGGGTGCAGCACTCCTGCTCCCTCTGGGTAGCACTCTTCAACTCTCCCTGCTAATTAACCTCTCCTACAGGGTTGCCAAATGAGCTGCTGACAACCAGCCCTGAGCAACTAGAAAACACCAGGACAGCAGACTGGATTGTTAAATTCTTCCATTAAGTCTAAGAGCAGAGAGTGCCTTTGGAGTTTTGCTTGGATTCAGTAGTGATAGGTTGACATCACAGTCAGAAAAGGGTAAGAATTTGTGTCACACTGACTCTTTAGCTACAATCAGGACACAGTTTTTGGATTTTTTCATGTGGTAAAGGAGGCTATAAAAAGTAGTACATTAATTTTAGAGTATCCTAAAACGTAGTAGGTTTTCTTGCAATAGGAAATAAAGATTTCTGAGAAATGTGAGGAGCTCCCTTGAACTTTCAACCTTCCTACCTCTCTTTCCCTGACATAAATGGATCCCAAACCAAGCGGCCATTTTGTTTTGTTTCAGCAAAGGGATGAGGGTGGCTAACATTCCTGACAAGTCGTGAGAGCTCAATAACTAATGAAGAAGAGCCAACATGTGATAAAACAAATAACCCATATCACAATTTGTAGAACTACCATAATTTACAGAATTTTCAATAAGGAATTAGCTATAAATAATTTACTTAAAAGTAAAAGCTTTAGTGAAAGCAATAAAGAAACATTTTTGCTTTTTTTAACCATCAAAACTAATCTTCAGTTCTATATGTGGCCAGATGCATGAATACATTTTAGTGACCTTCAAAATGAATGTTGCTGTAAGTCAGGATCACCTTAGCATTTCCAATGGGCTGAGTATCAGAAGGCCAGTACATGCCAATGTATACTTTCTGAAACTCAGAAATGTTGATGTTTATTTTCTTTTAAAGCATAAGATTCTACTTCTTTTTCACCTTCTTCACCTCTTTTGGTTTCAAACATTTCCACCTTGATATATTTCTTCCCTTTTTTTGTCTTTTAGATTTCAGTATTTCTAAACTCTTTTACTCCAAGACAGTTTCATGGGTCATTTTTACCTTAAGCTTAACTGATGACCAAATCTATGTTTTCTTCTTTTAATGATTTCTTCTTGCACCCTCACCTTACAGCTCATTCTTCAGGGTAAGTTCATCCACATTGTTTGATTTGAGGGATAGTGTCCAGTAAAATTTTTCTCTAATTTCTGAAACACATTCTTCTTTCGGATTAATCTCTCTGCTTATTGATGGCCTGGAATGTTACGTTGCAACAGATTCCTAGGAGGCTTCAGTGGGAATGTTGACCATAACTGATTAACGATGCCCGGGACACAAGACAGGAAAGTGCTAGTCAACATCCTGTACTTTTGCCAGCTACGTCTGCTGACTCCTTTGTATGAGGGCATTGGCCAGTCTCCTTTACTTACTGCATGTTAGGAGAGATCTTTAAGTACATAGAGTGAAGAAGTTCACAAAAGAGAATATCCCAAAGTAGGTGGGGTTCTAAATACAAAGTGCTTATGTGCCACAATTTTGCTTTTTGTGCCCTGATCTAGCCTTCAATATCTACTTTGAAATACCTATTCAAAATGCAATATTTTCATTCCAAAACCAAAATTGAAAAGTACCAACATAGACATGGGCAGTACCTATTTCTCAAAGCATATTAGTCAAGAAAAAAATTTTACAGGGACCAATCTACAGGTAGATTTTTGTTCATAATTCAGGGTGACCATACTGTTAAAAAAAAAAAAAAAAAAGTAAAAGCCAGAATCAATATACTGTAGTTAATTAAACGAATAAATGGACATACTTGAAGTTCTCTGAGCAGTAGCAGGGCACGAACAAAACTCTCTCACTGCTCCTCTGAATCTTTAACAAGTTCTTCTTTCCTACATATTGGAAACATATAATGTTTTCTCCACAAACCATTTATCTTCTCCTTTTTATTCTCTTCCTTGGGATCCTCATCTCAATCTCACCTGAATGTTTTTCCTCTCCTTAAATGACTTCCAATCCAAAACTTCAAACTTGGTTCCTTCAGGTTTATTCCTGAATATCTAGTTGAATGCTAAAATGTGGATTTTGGAATGTTCTCCCTAACCTTTAAAACATTCCAAGGTGAATTCATTATTACTACACAAAACCTTTGTTTTTCTCCCACCCTTTTTTTTCTGAAACAAGGTCTCACTCTCATTGCCTAGGCAGGATCATGGCTCACTGCAGCCTTGACTTCCTGGACTCAGATGATCCTCCCACCTCAGCTTTCTGAGTAGCTGAGACCACAGGCATGCACCACCATGCCCAGCTAACTATTTGTATTTTGTATTTTTATTTTTGTAGTGATAGGGTTTCACCATGTTGCCCAGGCTAGTCTTGAAGTCCTGGGCTCAAGCGATCTGTCTGCCTTAACCTTCTAAATTGCTGGGATTATAGGTGTGAGTCACCATCCTAGCCCCATCTAATTTTTATGTTAATGAAACTACAATAGTTCAATTACTATGCATTTTGATTTTACCACGATTTTATCTCTTTACATCTACAATGTAGAGGGGCTATTGTAGATCCTCAATTCCTTTCGTTTTCCATTCCAATTTCCTCCAAACTTCTTCCTTCTTTTGAGGTTTTTTTATTTCAATACATATTAAATATCACTATCAGATATTTCATTTTAAAGTATCGTTCTAATTTATTAACCTCTGTTTAGAAAGCTGCAGAGACAGTCCTTTACCTAGAGAGTAAAGCACACAATGCCTTAAGCTGGCATTCAGTATCCTCTGTAGGCCAATGCAAGCCTGACCATTCATCCATCCCTCCTACCTCTCCTTCTTTGCTTCCTTTCTTCCTTGGTTCTTCCCTCTTTCCTTCCTTTCACCCTTCCACAAGTAATCACTGAGTGACTACTGTATGTCCAGCACTGTGTGAGGCCTTGGGAACACCAAGTCAAATGACATAGTTTTACCTCAATCAGCCTAATAAAACCAGATATGTGTACATAGAATTACATTAAGATGTGGTGAGTGCTGTAACCCAGGTAAGGACAAAGGAGATCAAGGACACCAAAGAAGAAGCAGCTAACTCCTGGAAGGCAGGAAAAGGATTGTTCAGGTAAGAGTTCACATAAAATATGACACTGACTTTGAGTACTGATGAATGAAAGAGTTCCCTGCTCTTTTTCTACATTCTGTGTACCTTCCAGACAGACCAGAAGACTTTCCTTGCTGTGAATATATGCCAAAAGTGCATTTGATCATGCTTTTTACTTTTAACCAGGTCTCCCTTCCCATCTGTAGTGAGTTGAATGGTGTTCTCCAAAAACTTACTTACCTGGAACTTAGAATATGACCTTAACGGAAAATAGGGTTTTTGCAGGAGTAATTTGTTGGGACATCTCAAGATAAAATCATCCTGGTTTTAGTGTGGGTTTTAAATTCAATGACTGGTATACTTAGAAGAAGAGGAGAGGACACCCAGAGATACATCAAGGATACTGCCATGTGAAGATAGAGGCAGAAATTGGAATAATATGTCTCCCAGCCCTGGAATGCCAAGGAGAGAAGCATGAGCAGATTCTCCCTCAAGGCCTCCAGAAAGAAACAAACCTGCCCACACCTCGATGGCAGACTTCTGCTCTCCTGAACTATGAGAAAAATGTCTGCTTTTTCTTTTTCTTTTTTTTTTTTTGAGACGGAGTCTCCCACTGTTGCCCAGGCTGGACTGCAGCTGCACGATCGTGGCTCGCTACAACCTCCGCCTCCTGGCTTCGAGCGATTCTCCTGCCTCAGCCTCCCAAGTAGCCGGGATTACAGGTGCCCGCCACCACGCCCAGCTAATTTTTTGTATTTTTAGTAGAGATGGGGTTTCACTATGTTGGCCAAGCTGGTCTCAAACTCTTGACCTCGTGATCCGCCTGCCTCAGCCTCCCAAAGTTCTGGGATTACAGGCATGAGCCTCCGCTGTTTGTTGTTTTGAACCACTGATTTGTGGTAATTTGTTTCGGCAGTCTAGATAAACAAATATACTTTCTTAATCCCTTGCAATTCTATCTAGTTATTAAAATTTTCTCAAATGCCACTTTTTCCATCAAGTTTTTTTCCTACTGGTTTGCCCCAACTAACGATTGATGTGTGCTTTCTCTCCTTTCTTTGACCTTTATTTGTGACTCTTCTAGAGTATTATATTTTACCTTGCATTTGTCATGTATATTCTGTTTACCAGATTGCAAACTTTTGGGTTTTTTTAACATAATTTATTCATATTCATCTCTTTCATGTAGCAGAGTTTCTAGCACTTTCTTCACTCAGTTCTATCAAAAGCAAAACTTGAAGGAAACAAAGAAATATGTGTGAATAGTTTTAGGAATGTGGTGCATAAAAGCTGCTCAATAAAGGTATAGAGAGGAAAAACACTCAATAAATGTTTGTTGAAGGAATTTATAATTTACTTATAGGACAGGCATCTTGTCTAATCAGTATAGTTCCAGTGCCTAGCATAATTATTGGTGTATATAACATGTCTTCAATAGATATTTGTTGAATGAATGAATGAATGAATGAATGAATGATGAGTGGGATCATTTCAAGGGACTTTACCCAGTATGAGAACTTAGTTTCATGGTTGTCCTTAGCTCTATTGAAATATACCCTCCCCCATGGTCAGAGAGGAATAATAATATCAAAACTCTTAATTGATATGATCCTCTCTAAATTGCTATTATGTTAATGTGATCGTAATGTTCATAATCAAATTTACATGTATCAAATTATCGCATCTGATTGATTCATTCTATGGATAAAATGAAAAGCTCATTGTTCACTTATTTTTATTTGCTCACTATCTTTAATCAAAATTCTGACTTGTGAATTTTGAGAGATGAAATTGAGACCCCAAGTGAGCTGCCCAAGGTCACACAGGTAGAAAACAGCAGAGCCAGAATTTAAAATTAGATTTAGCCAATTCCAAAACTCACACTGTTTCACTATTCCAAGCTGACTTGGCTTCAAATCATTTGACTTTTCCTGACCTCAAAATCCCCCACTCACCAGCTCAAGTTGATTCCTTTATTTTCATCATCCTGCTAGCATTGAATTGTTTCTAGACTTCCAATCATCTTGTGATAGGAATGCCACCCACTTATGCTGTACTGACCTCCGTCTGGTCCTCGTCAATGTGATTTTTCCTTCATCATCTCTTCAGGGTATTTGCCCTTTCTTTGCCACCTTCCAACACCATATGGCACATTCTTATGCCACATGGCTTCCATACATCCTGCCTCCTTATGCTCTTCATTCTCTTAATTCCCTTTATATACACTTTGACAATTTCTCCCAGCTCTTGGATTTCTGATCTCTACTTTCATCCCAGGTTTCACTGCCATGCCCTGTTCTTTCTCATTTCATGGCAGTCTACACAGTTATGATTGCAGCATATGTCTATAATTCCTTCCTAGTACTGGGAACATCCATCACTCTGCTGACACCACATAAATTCTGTGCATACATTTCAGATTTGAGAGGAAGGGAGGACACTTTCATCCAAAATGAGCTGACATTGCTTCACAAGTTAATTTGGGGGCCCACCAACCCCCTACAAAGTGGCATCATATGAATGTACAAAGAATTCTGAGACAAAGATTTTTATTGAATTTCTAGAGATTAACTCACATAAATATACACAAATGGAATCACACATACAAAACACATATGTCATGTTTCTTTTGTTTCCAAATTTGTATTATACATTGGTAAATACTGAAATGTTTAAATGAACAATGAACATCCATATGCCCAACATCTAAATTCAATAACTGTTAACTTTTGCCACATTTGCTTAATGTAGCTATAAATATGTGTGTATTTTTCAAATAAACTATGTGAAAATCAATGAAAGACATCAAGATGCTTCAGAATGTATCTCCTAAACAATGAGGACATGTTCATTTACAGCCATACTATGCCATTATCATATGTAAGAAATTAACAATGATTCCTTAGTAACATCAAATAGAGGTCCATATTCAGATTTCTTCCAGTTGTTCTTAAGTGTATTCTATAACTTTAAAAAAATCACTATCGGAAAGCTAAGGCAGAAGAATCCCTTGGACCCAGGAGGCGGAGGTTGCAGTGAGCCGAGATCGTACCACTGCACTCCAGCCTGGACAACAGAGGAAGACACCACCTTAAAAAAAACAAAAAACAAAAAAACAAAACAAAACAAAAAAAAACAAATCAAGATCAATAAACTTTCATATAGTGCATTTGGGTATGTTGTCCTTTTAGTGTCTTTTCATTTACAGTAGTAGTCTTCCTGCCTGTTTTTTATGTCTAGACATGACCAAACAAGGCTGATTCTCTTGCAAAATATGTCTCATTCTGGATCTTGTGTTGCTACGTAATTTCTTTCTCCATCCCTTTATTTTCTGTAAATTGTAACTTATTTTTAAAGTATTGATTAGGTTCTGGCTAAAATTTTTTGAAAGAGTATTTCCTAGATGAGTATATGTACTTCAAATTGCCTCACGTCAGGGGACATATAATATTAGATCTGTCCCACTATTTGATCTCTTGGTTAGGGTGGGGAAAGCCAGATGTCTCCATTGTAAAGTTGCAGTTTTCCCATTGCAATTGGCAAGTAGTCTGTGAACTGACACTTTGGCAGAGTGTGAATTACTTACTCCCCTGACTGCCTTTCCCATAATGATTTTAGCATCCACTGGTGATCCTTCCTGAATTAATTACTGTATTGGGGGTTACAAAATGTTGATTTTTCTAATTCTGTCATTCATTCTAGATAGAATTATTACCTGGCCTTGCTCTATAAAGAAAAACTTATTATCAACTAAGATAAAACTATATTTCATCTAAATTAAAGGCAGAATAAGTACTTACTAGTTCTCTTTAATTACTAGTATTTAAAGTAAAGGATTGTTATAATCATCATCTTCAGTTGAGGCTAGTGAGATTTCTCCTCCTTTCTTTCCTTTTAGCCTTATGGATTTTATTTACTCTATCATTATATTTATTAAAGTCATGATTCTTATCCCTCCTCAAGTCATTCAAATTTTGGCCAGTGGGAGCTCCTTCAAGCTGGCTTCTGTTTCCTTTTGACACAACTACATTAGACTTTGAATGTTTCCTTACCTTCTGGCACAGGTGCTCAGGCTCCCCTTGAATTTTTCTTCGCAGGATTATTTTAGCAAGAAAATATACTAATTTTTATGTTTAGATGAAAAAAAAAAAACCATTGTGCCCATAATTCATGGCAGATCATTCCAAAAATAAGCTTAATGTAGCACGAATACATTAACCCCAGAAATCTGTTCTAACCATCAGAAGAAAGATGTTCAGAATCATAGCCTAATTTTGTGTTTCACTGCACCGATGAGGAATAAAGGAGACAGAAAGAGAAAATGACATGACTCCTAGACCATACCCATGGTTTACTGATACGTACAAGCAATCAAAGAAAGAGTGGAGAGGTACTAGCACCACTATAAATTTAAAAGCTTGAATTACAAGAAAATATTAAATGTCTTACTGTAACATTTATAAGATAGGCTACAAAATTTATGAGCGATGTTTCTTAACTTACCACCATCCCCAAATTTAATATTTAAGGAAAATAATAGTAATGCTAGTTGAATATTGGTTTGGTCATAGCCAAAATCATATGGAAGCAAAGTAAAAATTTGATATGCTAAACCACAGTGAAATATCTAATATTAAATATAATATCAGATAAGTGCCCTGAAAATAAGTATTCTTTACAAATAAACACCAATAGTTAAATTCCTACAATTTGTCATCAATGTCAGAAACTAGAATGACCTTTAAACAATTCAGTAAATTCAGAGCTTGTACGCGCAGTCTTTCAAAAGCCTATACTAGCCTTAATGAGAATCCTGGTAACACTTGAGTCTGCTTATCATGCTAGGGCTTCCACACACACAAAAAGCCTCACAAAAGAGCACAAGCATCCTACAAAGGTTAAGTGAACTGCAGGAGTTTATAATAAAAACATTTAGACATTCTCGGAACAAAATAAAATTAATGGATCACTCATGTAGTTGGAATTCAGAGAAGCAGAGCTCACACAACTCCAAACAGATGTTAATAGGGGTAATGCCAAAGAGAAGATGTGCCAGCTTGCTCTTCAGGAACAGTGATTATTTTGGTCACTAACACCATAGCTTTGTGGTGAAATACATTAATAGGTTAAAGCAGTGCTACTTCTTTTCTTTCCTCTAGAAAGAGGTAAGATGGACAACATCTACCACATTTCAGACATATTTATCCTCTTACACACATATTTATTGCTCCACCCAATTTTAAGAAAGAATATCAGGCAAACATACTTGTCTGTTGTCATATTCTTTGAAACAGCAACTACTTCTACCAGAGGTAGTTTCTCAGGGCTGTAAGAGCATCTGTTCCACAGCTGGAGGGAAAGAGGCTTACAGCTATTGAGCTGTGCACAGGACCCTTTCGCAACTCTAAGTTTTACCATTAGTTAAGGACCATTTTTTCACACAAGGTATGCATAATGCATGGGCAGGTAAAGGCCTGCTTTCCACTGTGTTTGAGATGGGGAAGAACAATGCCTGGGCACTTTTTTCCTCTATGTTAATGGCACTTAAATTTGTGTGTGTGTGTGCAGGGCTGGAGGTGGTCAAGATCCCTTTGAATAACTGATAAAAACTATGGGCTCTGTCCCTGAAAAAAATGTACAATACTTTAAGTGCAATTTGAGGGTGTTTATTGCTCCCCTGAAGTCCATCCTTGGACAGCTGTGGACTCTATGAGCTCTCAGAAGGAAGCCCTCACCCACACAGCCAAGGCTGCTAAGCATAAAAACGGAGTGAAGCACAGCATTCCACTCAACTTTTTACCAAAGGAGAACGTATTCATGTGTTACTGTCACATAAACACAATTGAATTTTTATCTCAGCTTTTTAAAAATTCACATGAAGAGCCAAGAATAAGTCAATGATAAAATTTGGGCAATCCTAGGCATTTCCACAGCTTCCAAAGTAGTGTGATTATGAAAGAGTTATAATAAATGTTTAAAAAACTGATAACAAGAAATTTCAGCCTGGAAAAGACAGTGGCGTAAACCAGATTTCTTAAAGGCCACTACATTTCCCATGCCATTCTAATTAGTAATGGATTAGAAACAGCTCTTTGTGATAATATAAGATCTTGATTTCTTCCTTAGGAATTAGTTATTTCTTTTCCTGGTAATTTAGGAAGGTATTACGTGCAACTGCTAATACTATTAGTTCTTAAGTTAACAAAAGTTTAGTGGACATTTATGAAATTCCACGATGACCATCCATGCTTAAAGGTAATCTCTCCTCTAAAGTTTAAATTATTAATGCTTGTTGGGTGCTTGGTTAAAGGGCTCATTTGTTTTTAATCTCAGGCTATTTTATTTGCGATCTGCCCTCCAAGTATCATCGACTTCATCTCTTATGATCACCCTCCTTAGATCCCTTACCATTTCTTGCAGGGCCCTGCATCCATGTCTTTTACCACTCTTTGCTAGTTGCCTGAAATGCCATTTTCTTTTCCTCTATCTAATGAAGAGCTACTTGTTCTTCAAAGTTCAGCTAGGCTTGTCTCTCCACTGAGAAGCCTTCCCCTACTTGCTCAGGCACACACAGTCCCCTATGTTATCCACTGCCCTAGCTCTTTATTGGAAGAAAGGAAGGAGGGAAGAAAGAAAAACAAATGAATGCCATAAGTGCTACATGAGTAAAGATCATGCTTGTGCTTTCATCTATGTGGTTGTAATGCTTACTACAGGGTCTGGTGTTTGACAAATAATTATTATAATTAATTAATTACTTTGATGCATTTTTAAATTCTTTTTAAATCAAAATTTATAATTAGATACTTACTTTTTTATTTAGAAATTTAACATAGGTTTATCCTGTTAACCCATAAATGCCATGAGGCATATATTTTTTAAATTTATTTAACAGCTTTATTGAGATATAATTGATATACAAAGAACTGCACGTAGGTAATGTGTACAATATGATAGGTTTGCACATATGCAGATACTCACATGCCATCACCACAATCAAGGTAACACATCTAACACCTTCCTAAGTTTCCTTGTGTCCTTTTGTTTTTTTGTTGTTTGTTTTGTGGTAAGAACACTTAATATAAGATCTATCCTCTTAAAATATTTTGAAGTACACAATACCTTATTGTTAACCTTAAACACTATGGTGTACAGCAGATCTTGAGAACTTACTCATCTAGCATAACTGAAACTTTATACCCACTGAACAACAACTGTTCATTTACCTCTCCCTCTAGTTTCTGTAAACCAATATTGTATTCTCTGCTTCTTTGAGTTTGACTATTTTAGAAACTTCATATAAGTGGAATAATGCAGTATTTGTGCTTCTGCGATGCTATTTAACTTAGCAAAATGCCCTAAAGATTCATCTATATTGTCACAATTGGCAGACTTTTTTTTCCTTTTGAAGGCTGAGTAATATTCCATTTTATGTAAATACCACATTGCTTTATCTATCCATCTGTTGATAGACAGTTGTGTTGTTCCACATATGTTGGCTATTGTGAATAATGCTGCAATGAACATAAGAGTGAAGATTTTTTTTCTGGATTCTGATTTCAGTTCTTTGGAATATATACCCAGAATTGGGATTGCTAGATAATATGGTAGTTCTATTATTAACATTTGAGAAAACTCCATACTCTTCTCCATAGTGACTGCACCATTTTGCATTTTCACCAACAGTGTACAAGGGTTTTGATTTGTCCACATCCTCAACACTTTATGTGTGTGTGTGTGGTGTGTGTGTGTGTTTGTGTAAGTGGACCCAGCCTGGAGTGCAGTGATGTGATCATGGCTGCAGTGAGCCATGGTCACACCATGATGACACATCCTAGGCTTAAGCGATCTTTCCGAGTAGCTGGGAATAGAGGCATGTGCCACCACGCCTGGATAATTTTTGTATTTTTAGTAAAGACAAGGTTTTGCCATGTTGCCAGGCTGGTCTCAAACTCCTGAGCACAAGTGATCCACCTGCCTCAGCTTCCCAATGTGTTGGGATTATAGGCGTAAGCCACTGTGCCTGACCCCCAGGCCTTTTTATCTTTTGTTTTCTTAATACTAGCCATCCTAACGGGTGTGAGTTGTAATCTTGTTGTTTTGATTTGCATTTCCCAGATATTCCAAAGTATTTCAAAGTGCCTTTCACCTCTTCAAAGCAAAATTCATATTTTAAATACCAAATGTATAGTGCGAATAAATGTGAGAATTCTGTGGAAAATATAGAGTCTCATGTTGTTTTATTTTGGTTTTCAGAAGGCAGCATAATATAGTGATTAGGATTTCAGGCTCTAGAATCAGACACCTAACAATTAATCTAAGTTACTAGAGCACTCTGTAATAACAGAACAAGACTTATAAAATCTATGTGAGGATTAAGTGAGATAATGCACTTAACAGCCTTGTCTGTGGCGCATAGCAAACAGTTAATGAAAATGTAACTAGAAGTGATGACAGAAGTGATGGTGGAGATTATAGTGGTAATGTTTATTTAAAACAATTAGAAGGCACCTATTTTAATTTCTTAGAATAATCCCTAGCCCTATGATTGTACAAATATAGCAATAGATTGGTTTTTTCTTCAACTGTTTGTAGCATTTATTCTTTAACATGAGTGAATAATGAGAAATGAAGATTGATATCTTATTTGTAAGAATAGGCAGGCTCTAGAGTAAAACATTGCCATGTCCTTTCAGTCAAGGAAAAAAGAAGAATAAAAGTTTCTGTGTACCAAGGGGCTAAAAGTGGTATAGCAAAAGCATTTAGGGGGTACAGTGGGTACATAATGAAAAGGATGGTGGCTTCTTTATTATCGATGAAACAAAAACATATCCATAACCATAAATTATGAAATATGAAGAATATTTGCCAAATACTGTGAAACTTGGACCAAAAGAGAAATAGTACTGATATCTATTCCCATATTCTTTAGGCAGGAAGAGATTTCTTAAAATTAAGTGTCCAAGTTCCTAAAAGCCCATATATTAAACTTTTGAGTAAAGCAATAAAATAGAGGGTTTTAGAAAGGTCTTAGAAAAAGAGGAGAATGTTCCTACAGTAATCAAGTTGATAAACAATTTATCGGGGAGATAGGATTAAAGTACACCTCATACTAATGTATCTTTTTAATGATGTATTATATAATATAACGTTTATAATTACATAAAATATCTGCTGCAGGTATAATAAAGGAATAAGGGAAAGCAGTGAAAATAAGACTATAAATCAAAGAGCATATTACCTAAGGGCTATAAACAACCCTAACTTCCTGAATGGGAAAAGACAGAAGATGGTAGGAAACCAGGACAAAGTAATGACAAATTTGGTTAGAGGGCATGGAGTAACACAAACGTGATTTAAATCTGGGTATTAACCAAGCTAAATCAATTAAATTTTCCTCTGACTTTAATTGGCAAATAAGTGTTCTGAGTTCAACACTCATTTAAATATAGGTAGTAGGTAGAAAGGAAACAATAGTGGGAGGCATGACAGAAATACCAGGTTGGGGAGAGAGGAGGAAATAAATATATGCAAAAAGCAAATAATCTCAGGATACAAAATCCATGTGCAAAAATCACAAGCATTCCTATACACAAATAATAGAGAACCAAATCATAAGTGAACTCCCATTCACAATTGCTACAAAGAGAACAAAATATCTAGGAATACAACCTACAAGGGATGTGACGGACTGCTTCAAGGAGAACTACAAACCACTGCTCAAGGAAATAAGAGAGGACACAAACAAATGGAAAAACATTCCATGCTCATGGATAGGAAGAATCAATATCGTGAAAATGGCCTTACTGCCCAAAGTAATTTATAGATTCAGTGCTATCCCCATCAAGCTACCATTGACTTTCTTCACAGAATTAGAAAAAATTACTTTAAATTTCTTATGGAACCAAAAAAGACCCACATAGTTAAGACAATCCTAAGCAAAAAGAACAAAACTGGAGGCATTATGTTACCTGACTTCAAACTATACTACAAGGCTACAGTAACCAAAACAACATGGTACAAGTACCAAAACAGATATATAGACAAATGGAACAGAACAGAGGCCTCAGAAATGACAACACACATCTACAACCATCCGATCTTTGACAAACCTGACAGAAACAAGCAATGGGGAAAGGATTCCCTAGTTGATAAATGGTATTGGAAAAACTGGCTAGCCATATTCAGAAAACTGAAACTGGACCCCTTCCTTACACCTTATACAAAAATTAACTCAAGATGGATTAAAGACTTAAATGTAAAACCTAAATTCATAAAAACCCTAGAACAAAACTTCTAGGCAATACCATTTAGGACATAGGTATGGGTAAAGCCTTCATGACCAAAACACTGAAAGCAATGGCAACAAAAGCCAAAATTGATAAATGGAATCCAATTAAACTAGAGAGCTTCTGCACGGCAAAAGAAACTATCATCAGAGTGAACAGGCAACCTACTGAATGGGAAAAACTTGTGCAATCTATCCATCTGACAAAGGGCTAATATCCAGAATCTACAAGGAACTTAAATTTACAAGGAAAAAACAACCCTATCAAAAAGTGGGTGAAGAATATGAACAGACACTTTTCAAAAGAATACATTTATGCAGCCAACAAACATATGAAAAAAAGTTTATCATCGCTAGTCATTAGAGAAATGCAAATCAAAACCACAGTGAGATACCATCTCATGCCAGTTAGAATGACAATCATTAAAAATCAGGAAACAACAGATACTGGAAAGGATGTGGAGAAATAAGAATGCTTTTACAATGTTGGTGGGAGTGTAAATTAGTTCAGCCTTTATGGAAGACAGTATGGCGATTCCTCAAGGATCTAGAACTAGAAATAGCATTTGACCCAGCAATCCCATTACTGGGTGTATACCCAAAGCATTATAAATCATTGTAATATAAAGGCACATGCACACATACGTTTACTGCAACACTGTTCACAATAGCAAAGACTTGGAACCAACCCAAATGTCCATCAGTGATAGACTGGATAAAGAAAAAGTGACACATATATACCATGGAATACTATGCAGCCATAAAAAAGAATGAGTTCATTTCATTTGCAGTGACATGAATGAAGCTGGAAACCATCATCCTCAGCAAACTAGCACAGGAACAGAAAACCAAAAACTGCAAGTTCTCACTCATAAGTGGGAGTTGAACAATGAGAACACATGGACACAAGGAGGGGAACATCACACACTGGGGCCTGTTGGGGAGTGGGTGCTAGGAGAGGGATAACATTAGGAGAAACACCTAATGTAGATGATGGGTTGATGGGTGCAGCAAGCCTCCTTGGCACGTGCATACCTATGTAGCAAACCTGTACATCCTGCAGATGTATCCTAGAACTTAAAGTATAATTTTTAAAAAGCAAATAAATTAGCAAATATAAGTATTACACCTCGAAATAGAGAAAGAGTTGAGAAAAAGTTATTTGACATTTCAGTCTATCTTTCTAACAACAACAGCAAATGATTCAATTGGAAAGAAAGAAAAAGAAGGCAACTTAAAAAATCAGTAGCAGGAAGGAAAAAAACTGGTAAAACTCAGAAAAGAAATGAACATAATGATGAAAAGATAACAGAAATACAGAAACATTGACTAAAAAATAAAGAGCTGAAGAAGAGACAGAAATACCAACATGAAATGCAAAATAAAAATAAAATACCAATAGAAGAATTAAGATGAAAGTGATAAATATGATTTAAAAGGAGATTACATTTCTTGAAAACCAAAGACAAAATGGATGTTTTAAATATAACAGATATAACAGAAGAAAACTTCTGAAATAAAGCACTGAATCTGCAACTTGAAAGGCACACTAACCTTATTGAGTATTCAGTGAATTTCCAAATTTTGAGGATAAATAAATAACTTTTGAAAAATGATGAAAAAAAGTCACAAGCAGAAAAAACATTATAAATTCTCACAAACCCATTTCCAGAAGACAGTGGAACTATATCTACAAATATCTGAGTACAATTGTGACCAAAGAGTTTTAGAATTCTGAAAGTTTTTCTTTCAGACATAAAGTCAACAGACTAATATTATCTCACATGCAGAAGTTCAGGGAAAACTGTACCTCTAATCTTATTGAAGAAAAAAAAAAAATGAGCCAGGCACCATGGCTCACGCCTGTAATCCCAGCACTTTGGGAACCCCAGGCAGGCAGATCATGAGGTCAGAAATTCGAGATCAGCCTGGCCAATATGGTGAAACCCCGTCTCTACTGAAAATACAAACATTAGCTGGGCATGGTGGAGGGCACTGTAATCCCAGCTACTCGGGAGGCTGAGGCAAGAGAATCACTTGAACCTAGGAGGCGGAGGTTGCAGTGAGCTGAGACTGCCCCATTGCACTCCAGCCTGGGCAACAAGAACACAACTCCATCAAAAGAAAAGAAAAGAAGAGGGGAGGGGAGGGGAGGGGAGGGGAGGATCAGTCTTTGGTGAAATCTAGACAACCAAGTAATGTACCAAAATAAGCAGCTGAGGTAGGAAGATTCCATGGTGAAAATATTGGCAATGAGCACTAAATCATATTAAATATAGAACTAAAGACTAAGTAACTGTGGACTTATGGTCAAAGAACAGAATAAAGATGTTATAAATCTTGACCATGTAGAAATAGTATTATTACCATTTTGTTAGTAATATTACTAACAGAATTTGGACGTTCTGAAGGAGAAATTATAGGAAAAAGTAAGTATCTAATTATTTTATCAGCTATAGTGGAAATAAGTAAATGTTACTGCCAACTGAAAATATTAAAATAATTATTTCTATTAATATTTTAATTCTAGAGTTTTATCTTTTAAAAATTGTATGATTTGTGTGTGTATAAAATATATAATACATACATCTACATACATACAAAGGATTTAGAATAGATATGTTCTAGGTTACTTGCATTTCTATATAAGTTTTATAATCAATTTGGTAATTTCAACAAAAACGTCTGCTGGAGTTTTTATTACAACTGCTTTAAATTTATAGGTAAATTGAGGAGAATTGACATCTTAACTATATTGTCTTTTATCCTATTAGCATGGTATATCCCTCCAACTATTTAGATTTGATTTAATATCAGAATAATTATTTTTAAACTTCTTTATATTTTATCGCCCTCCAGCAGTCTTGCTGATAATGGATACTCAGGAAATATTTACTCATTGTAATCAACGTCCCCCAAACCAAAATATTTATTCAAGAATAATGAATCTGTAGGTAGAGAGAATAATAAATCTGAGAGTAAGAAAAAGATAGGTAAAGATACAGGTAAGTGTATTGTTCCATCATCAATTTAAAGTTTAAAGGTCTACTGCTTTTGCACAATTTAAAGTTCAAAAGAGCACTTATTTTTATTTAGCCACCAAATCTCCCACTGGAATTCCATATCTTATCTCCATTTCACATATAATTATCACTGAATTAGTACTTGTTGAATGAATAGCCTTTACATTTAACTCTTGAATATCTGCCCTACACTGTTGTGTCATTAAACCTGATTTGTTTCCAAGGGGGAAGCAGATCTTCTACAAATGCTTGCTGAAACTCCACACGAAACACTATTTTGCAAACATCTCAGGAATAGTGTTGTGAGGATATTACTCAAAGAACATAACATTTTAGTGCAGAAGCCCTGACTACAAAGACCTGAAAAACTGATGAAACTATGGTTGAGTCATAGAAAATGATAGTTATGTAACTACTGAGTCTTTGAAAAAAAAAGGTTGAGAAAAGAGGAGTGGGGCTAGAAAAGCGGTGTGGAGGGAAGTTTAAATATTTGAGAGGTAATGGAAGGAAATGAACAAATAATGATGAACATTAGTAGTTATAAAATAAATGCATTTGGAGAACCACTGATTGGGTTTGTAAAACTGTATTGTAACACAGAACTATGTAAAAATTCTTCTATATATGTTATGATAAAGTGGTCAAGACATTAACAACAGGGTATTGTACTGCTTTTCTTTAATGTTAAATCCAGAATACCCTTACAGCCAGCTGGTGTGCTTTTCTGAAATGACTAACTGGTGTTAAAAACACAATCTTTTATTTTAGGACAGTGCATTTCTCTTTAGACATTAGTGTGCTGAACCTTAGTGTCACATGTTTGAAACTCTAACCCACTAAGTTCATTGTCCCTGATTAAAACATGAATAATGCTACAACAATATAATTGCTGTTGAAGTCATTGTTTATTATAGAAAAAAAGGAGCAGGTAACATTGGCATTTCAAGAATAATGAGTATCTCACTCACACAAAATAGGCAGGAGGGTTCAACAGATCTGCTGGACTGATCTGGTGTGAAATAATTGCATTGATGACTTTCTTCAGGTTGTCATCACCAAATATCGCCTGGCAATTATTTTGAACAGCTGGCTGCCATTATTGTGCATCTATTTATAAAGCTGTTCTCTTCGACAAAGCTGAGGTCTTATAAGCAACTGTCTGCAGCCAGTTTTTGTTTCTCAAGTAAAGATGATTTTTTGCAGACCTTAGTTCTTGTCAGCCTTTCCCCCTTCCCCACCAATATTCAACATCCTTTTGTGGATCTTCTTTATTTATACATCGTTTCTATTAACAGATCTGTCCCATCCAACCAAAATGAAAATAGCCCTGAATTAATTAAGCCATGACTGGCTTCTGTCATGTCTTAAAACAAATGAGATTATGTCTTATCCCTGTGCTTACAAAGTCTACTTCCAAACACATATGGGATGACAGCAATAGTTCTTCAACTTCTGATTTCCTCTTGTAGAATTTCGTGATTTTATGTTATGTTTTTATAGATGCAATTAAATGAAAAGAAATAGAAGTAATTGAAAAACTGCTTCAAATTAAAGAATTACATTTCTGGAAGAATTACCATAGAATATTTCAGTTCAAAAATATACTGTTTAGGTGCATATCCTAAGAAAGTTTAAACAAATATGAGAAGGAGATGACAGCTTGGTGGTGGCCCTTTTTTTCTCAGAGGACACCCAAGCATCTGTTATAGCTTTGGTCATTTGCTGATACTGTTTGAAAGATAAAGCTAAGAAAAGAAATGTCTCATGAAAAATGTCCAGAAATATATAAGTAATGGGAGATCTGCTAAATCAGCACTGTCGAATAAAACATTCTGCAATGTAAATACTTCATATCTGCCAGTAGCCACATATGACTATTGAACACCTTAAATACTATTAGTGTAACTGAGGAACTAAACTTAAGTTTCTATTTACCTAATATTTATTTATTTTATTTATTTATTTATTTATTTATTTATTTATTTTGAAACAGAGTCTCACTCTTTCTCCCAGGCTGGAGCGCAGTGACTCTATCTTGGCTCACTGCAACCTCTGCCTCCTGTGTTCAAGCAATTTTCCTGCCTCAGCCTCCTGAGTACCTTGGATTACAGGTGCCTGCCACCATGCCTGGCTAATTTTTGTATTTTTAGTTGAGATGGGTTTTCACCATGTTGACCAGGCTGGTCTTGAACTCCTGACCTCATGTGATCCGCCCACCTCAGCCTCCCAAAGTGGTGGGATTAACAGGCATGAGCCACCGCCCCTCTGGCCCCAGCCCTTTAATTTAAATATAAAAAGCCATATGTACCTAGTGGCTACTGTATTTCCAGCTCTATGTAATAAACTCTAATCCCATGAACAATTATAAATTATAATCTAATGTTTAAGATTAGCAAATAAGTGAAATATTTAAAATGCATATAAGAAAACATTAGAGGAGCTTGTTTTTTTTTAAATTTTACTCACAATAAAATATGTTCTTATTATATCTAGTCTTTTCTATTATTTCACCCATTTTTAAAAGTTATATTAGTGTGATAGTTACAGAATTTGGAGGTTGAATGAAACCAAAAGAAAAAAAAGAAAAGCCTAACTCCGTTTTATATATGAGTAAAATGACTTCCAAAGAGCTTTGAAATGACTTCCCTAAGATCACCTGGCCTTGTCAGAAGCAAGGTTAAAACTAACATCCTTTTGAAGGAAATCCTGCCATTTGCAAAAACATAGATGAACCTGGAGGACATTATGCTAAACAAAATAAGTCAGACACAGAAGGACAAATGCTACATGATTCTACTTATATGTTGAATCTGAAATAGTCAACTTTAGAAGCAGAGAGTGAAATGGTGGTTGCAGGGGCTGGCAGGAGGAAGAAGTGGGAGGTATTAGTCAATAAGTACAAAGTTTTGGTGACACAAGTTGAGAAGTTCTAGAGATCTACCAAACAACATTGTGCCTATACTAAGTAATACAGTATTATATAGTTAAACTTTTGCTAGGAGGGTAAACTTTTGCTAGAGCTCTTAATCTTCTGTTAAGACCTCTTATCACATTAATAATAATAAATAAATAGGGAGGCAGGAGGAACCTTTTGTGGGTGATGGTTAGGTTTATGGCATAGATTGTGGTGATGGTTTCATGAGTATATGCTTAATATCCAAACTCATCAAGTTGTATACATTAAATATGTACAGCTTTTTATATGCCAAAAATACAATTAACTTATTTTTCTAGATAAATATTGTTTTGTTTTGGTAAAAATATATATAATATAAAATTTAACATTTTAACCATTTTAAGTGAACAATTCGGTGGAATTAGATTTTACTTAAATATACATTTAAGTACCAAATGGTTTATAAATGGTTGTGCATCATGTGCAACCATCACCAACCACTATCTACTTCCAGATTTTTGGATTCTGTGGATTGTAAAGAGTCGGTGGGAAGGATTTCTAAAAATAAATTTTAGCTACTTTAAAATTTTACCTAGTAGAATACACAAATGGAGACAGAAAATAGAAAAGAGGTTACCAGGGGCTGAGAACAGAAAAAAATGGAAAAACTGACACCTTTGAACCTCTCTCAAATATTCTTTCTTCCCCAAAGTTGTTCAATGGCTGTAACTTTTTTTAAAAAGTGAAATACTCTGTTTCACTGTCACACATATTTTATTTTTAATTGTATATCCTACGTATACTAATAATAATGGTAATTCTGGTTAGTGAATATTAATATTTAATATGGGAAAGATACTGCTTTTGGATATACTGTTTGATTAAGTCCTCATGACAAAGCCTTTGAGGTAGATTTCAGTATTATTCCTATTTTATAGATGGGAAAACTGAGGCACAGGGAAGCTAAGTAAGTTTCCCATAGTCACAAACCTAGGAAATAGCAGAAGAGTTATCTATAACTACCTGAGGACTATAGGTTGATAATTACTATTACTTACACTAATTGTTCTGCTGTGCAGTTGCAGTCTCGTGCAATCTGGTGTCACTCTTGCTTACTCAGTCTGTCACCTGCTGCTAAACAACTCTGCTATAGACATTGAACAGACCAGTCAGCCTTTCATTGTTCATAGATATCTCCTGTGCATTCCAGGCTTTGTTCTTGTTGCTTCCTCCCTTCCCATTCACTCATCAGCCAGCTCCTGTGTACTTCAGCCAGGGCTCTCTAATGAATTTGCTCTTATCAAGGTACAAATGAACTCCAAGTTAATATACCCAGTGGATGCTTCCTATTCACCCCTTATTAGCTCTTTCAGAAGCACTCAATGGTGTTGATCTCTCCCTTCTATTTAAGTAGTTGACCCTCTGGTTTTTGTGATAACGTTAACTTCTATTTCTTTACCGCTATCTTTGGCTTTTCCTTGGATGCTTCATTTACTGGCTTTTTCTGCTCTATCTGACCCTTAAATATTGATGTTTCTCAGAGTCCTTTCTCATTCTTTCTCCAATCCTTAGAGAACCTCAGCCTTCTCCACTCCTTTAAATACCAGCTTGATGCTTCTGAGTCCCAAATTTAATTCTCAATCCAAGTTTTCCTTAGTCTTGTGTATACATCTCTCTATCTGATGTTTCTATCTGGTAGTTTTTCAAGCATCACAAATTGAAAACAATTTGAGGAGTTTCCCTCAACCAAAATTTTCCCTAGTCTTTTCTGGTATAGTATTTGGTGTCACCTAAAAGGACTCCCAGATAAAATCTGTTGTAAGAGCCAGTTTTTCTCTCTCTTATGCAGCTCAAATTGTCCCAGTTATACTGAAATAGACCCCAAACTCATTCTTTCTTCCCCCATCCTGGTCCAGATCATAACCAAACCTTTCCTGGAGCTATTTCAATGATATTTCAAATGGGTCTCTCCTGGCCTTATTTTTCCCCTAAATCTCTCTTCTATGTAGATACCATATTGATATTTTAAAAATGTATGTCATATCATCATTTTACTTGCTTAAATCTCTTAAATGTTACACTGAAAATGAATTAGGAGCTTCTTAATTTCATCTTCTCTTCAATTTCATTTTCACCTATCATGTACCACTCATTCCCTCATCCATGGTAGTCCAGCCACACTGGACTTCTTGCTGTACCGCAAACATTTTAAGCGCCTTCTCATGTGGGAGCATTTGTATATGCTGTTTCCTATGTCTCAAATGCTTTTGTGTGGGTTCTTCTCAGGGCTAGCTCTTTTTCCTTTTCTAGTTCTCAGATAAAATATCTCCACTGTGGAAAGGCTTCCCTGAACATCCTATCTAAAAGGGTCAATCCTATTGTTCTGTATCAAAATACACTGTTGTCTTGCTCATAGCCTTTTGCATTTTGTAATTATTTCTTTCTTTACTTTTAGTAAATGATAAGCTTCAGAGAAAGCAGAAACAACGTTTTGTTTTTCTGCTGAAGACCCAGCACCTAAGACAGTGCATTGCACAGAGTAGGTTCTCAACAAATATTAGTTGAATATGTGTGAAAAAATAAAATAAATCACATAAAATAATAGAGGCATTATTTTCAGGCATTGTTCAGGCATTAAAATTTGGGCACCCTTGCTCCACTGAGGGATGAGTCTTTTCGCAAGGGAAGGAACTGTGTAAACAATAACATAAAAAAAAAACCCTGAGATTATTTGCTCTTTATATCCTCCAGGGCTTGTACAATAAATGCAGTGCATTGGCTGGTTTTCATGCTGCTGATGAAGACTCACCCGAGCCTGGCAATTAAAAAAAAAAAAAAAAAAGGTTTATTGAACTTACAATTCCACATGACTGAGGAGGCCTCACAGTCATGGTGGAAGGAGCAAGTCACATCTTACATGGATGGCATCAGACATAAAGAGAGGGCTTGTGCAGAGAAGCTCTCATTTTTAAAACCATCAGGTCTCATTAAACCCATTGATTATCACGAGAATAGCACAAGAAAGACCCACCCCCATGATTCAGTCATATCCTACCAGGTCCCTCCCAGAATGCATGGGAATTATGGGAGCTACACGATGAGAGTTGGGTGGGGACACAGAGCCAAACCATATTATGCACACTGAATATTTACTTAATTGAAATATGCAGAATAGACTTTAGAAAAAGTTCACCTTCAAATATGCCCTTGAATCATTCATATGAAGGGCTAGAGGGGTCATCCATTTAAGCATATTTTTTATTAAAGCTGTTCGGTGTTTTTAAGAGAATTTTAAGTCTTCTCTCTACCTGTGTGAGCCTCAAAGCACATAGGCCTGTCTTTTTATCAATATCTCAGAACACCTGCTCTCTAGAACCTTGGCAAAGATTACTTCTTGAAATTCCCAATTATATCCCCTCCCCACCAGCAAAAGGTGTCACCTGGAAGAAAGACCCAGTTTGCCCTGTTCCTCTCTCTTTTCCAGCACCTAGTATAAAACCTGATACACAGTAGGTACTCAACAATGTGCAACAGTTGCTAAATAAATAAATGAACACTGTTTGATTCTATAAAAAAAAAAAACTCATTTCTTGAAAAAATACAATAGAAATCACCCTAAGTAATATACCTTTCATTTGTTTCTCTGGTGTCTGAAGTCTTGATAGTTTAGATATTACAGGATTTATAAATTATATTCTTAAGGCAGGCCATCAAAAAACTCTAATTTTAAAATATAGTGTTTATTATCTCATATAAATATCTTTAAGAAATTGTGTTTAAATGATGTTTTCAGCTTATATAGCATAACCTGGAAAGATTATTTATTGATATTTAGTCGAATTGAACATCTAGTTTTTGATTTGATGGAAAATTCGCTCTCTCCTTTTAGAAGAAATATGTTGATCTTTTTCATATATAATTTCATGTTGAATACACATTAAAATATAGACTATCATGTAAACATAATTCAGTGCATGTAAGTTGATATTAAAAACATATTCTAAATTCATATTCTAAGATCATATGCCATATTTATATCCAAGCTTCGGAAGTACGATCTCCTAGTTCTATGAATTTAGAGTTGATATATGCAAGATTATTTCATAAGGTACAAGAAACCATGCATAAATTGATGTATCTTCCTGAATAAATTTATTCACTAGTAAGTAGTTTAAAACAGTATTTTAATATTAATACTAGCACATACAGTTTATAGAGTAGAATGCAAAATTCGCATGAATTTTTAAGAAAAAATACAAAGACTTCAAAGAAATTCTATGCCTAGAGAAAGCAGCTCTGAGCTAAGCTTTTGGGACCCCCAGAAGTATACATATTCCTTCTGTGAAGTCAGGAATTCTTTGGTGGAAGAGTTTGAGATTCATTAAACCAGTTCTGAAAAAAAGAGTCATCTCAACACTAAAAAAGAGGCCCATCTAAGATGACAGAACTAAAGAAAGGCTTTAGAAAGAGTTCTTCAAGGAAGAATTCTTCAAGGAAGTAGGCATGAAGAAAAGCCTAAGTGAAGATGAGAGAAATGGGAAAGCACAGGAAACCACAACCAATCCCAAAAGTCCCTTCTAAAAGCTCAGCAAGATGAATCTCTGAATGCAGAATAGAACTCATTCTGAAAGTGTTCATCCTCTTCAGGTTTGAATCTCTCCCACTCTCCAGCCCCGCCACTGCCCAGGTTCTCTAAGCTAGGACCCACAGCATGAAGTCTTCACTGGATACAGTGTGAGATGCGGCTGGAGGAACAAGCTGAGTGAGAATTCCACGACCTAGGACTTGATGGTTCACATTGAGGGGGAGCATAAGAAAGGGAAACTGTGGTAAACTTGGAGATGCATTGCTCAGATGCAGAGAGGGCAGTCAGCATGTCTCTCCAGTTGTCAGCTCTTTTAGTGGCTGCCTCAGCTAAGGACAGCCACCTCACCCAAAGCCACATCCTTCCCAGGGCACCCCTCATCTGCAGACTGAGCAAGGCAGGAGCAAATGCCTAATGCTTTGGCCCAACAAGAGCAATTCTGATGGGCAATATACTTTCCAGAGTTTTGAGTTAGTGGAGCCTTTTGGGGGCCTGTACACAGTTCAGTTTCTCCTACAAGCCAGGCACAGTGGCTCACACCTGTAATCCCAGTACTTTGGGAGTCTGAGGCAGGTGGATTTCTTGAGCCCAGGAGTTTGAGACCAGCCTGGACAACATGGAGAAACATTGTCTCTACAAAAAAGTACAAAAATTAGCTGGGCATGGTGGCATGCACCTGTGGTCCCAACTACTTGGGAGGCTGAGGTGGGAGGATCACCTGAGCCTGGGAGGTTGAGGCTGCAGTGAGCCGAGATCATACCCACTGCACTCCAGTCTGGGTGACAGAGTGAGACCCTGTCTCAAAAAAAGTTTTTTTTTTTTTTAATGATCCTGCATCCTAATCCTGTTTCCTCCCCCTTCCTCTCTCAGGTGTTGACCCCTCATAAACTCTCTCTCAGCAACGTGCGTCTAGGGAACCCAACTGAGATGGCCTGACATCCTGGCAGGGCCAGAGGCAGTGCCTGGTATTGGAGGGCAGATCTACACACATGGCAGAAAGGCAGTAAATGAAGAGAGACTGGGAACAAGCAGATGAAAAGGAGGGGATGTGTGAAACAAGAGAGCTCTTATTGAATTGCTTTGAATTTTAGCTAAATTTTGAGGCTAGCTTTTCTGGGCCAGCAAATGTGTGATGGGTGGAGGACAGGTTTATACAGCCAGGCATAGGATAAACAATTCCATCCTGTTTGCTTTAGTGCTTCTTTGCCTAAATAGGAATCTCAAGTTTTTGACCCCATGCTCATGTTGTGGGAGGAAGGTTTACTTGACTAATTTTCAGCCCCATACTTCCAATTTTACCTGCTGCTGGAGTCAGCCTTCAGACTAATGGGAATCTAGCATTTCCCCTACCACACATTCTCATTCTCCATTTAGCTTTCAGGGTTGGATGCAGGCCTGGGCAGTGAAATGTGGGGCTTTGGTGAACCAGGCATGGCGGGCAGCAGTAGAAGACAAGGTGGGTGTGTGGATAGACACAGTTGAAGGGTTGATGATTCCTCTGACCTTAAATGACCCTAAGTAGCAGTTGTGCAGTATTTTGAGCAAGAGCAGATGGTCTGTGTAGATAGGAGTAGAAACAGATGGCATCTCACTGTCAGATTTTCTCTCCTGAGACCTGGTGCCTGTCGTTGTATGCTTTATATTGCTCTTTGGCATGCCAAAGGGAGTTTTTAAGAACTCCTTGAATAGCCAGTGGCTCTCCCAGGATCTTGCTGGCCTTCTGCTAAGGTGATATGAGGTGGTTTGGGTAAGGGATGTAAGTAAATGCCGTAGTTATGACACAAGGATAAATTTTAGCGGAAGTAGTATAGTAAGCAATAAGCAAATTCCCAGGTGGTGAGTTAGATAAACCCATGCTGTCGTCTGTGTGATGTGCAGCGATGACATGATCACAGGGAAGTGATTAAGCATGCAGACTCTGGGGCCCCACTCACAGCAATTTCACCACTACGGTGCAACCTTGGGCAATTTACTTAGTCTTTCTGTGTCTCAGTTCCTCATTTGAAAGTGGATGTAACATCATAGCACCTACCCCTTTTAGGTTTGTGAAGACCAAATGAGTTAATACATCCAAAACGCTTGCCACAAGGTAAGTACTCAGTACAGATGCTCCTCGACTTGTGATGGGATTATGTCCCAATAAACTCATGGTAATGTGTCAGCATGGCTGACTGGGAACTGTGGCTCCCTGCTGCTGCCTAGCATAGTGAGACAGTAAGGTACAGCATATCTCTAGCTTGGGAAGAGATTAAAATTCAAAATTTGAAGTATAGTTTCTACTGAATGGTGTTGTGCCAAACCCCTATTGACTCCAGTGTGGATGGCAACAGGCTTAAGAGGCTGAAGAAGAGACCCAGAGCCTGCAAATGAGACAGGGGGGTTTACTGGGGGCTTACATGCAGGAGAGAGGGTCCAATGGCAGTGAGTTGGACAAGATAACCACATAGCCAGTGGTGATGGGCTGGGCAGAAAGATACAACCACTTGAAAAGGCATGAAGTTTTTATTTAACATTTTCACTTAGCACTCTTTCCCTAACAACCTCCACCTGGCAACCTTCATTCACCCCCAAACACAGGGCCTTCATCCTCTGTAAGGCCTGTGTTCTATGGGATAGGCCAGAGGCTCATGTGTTCCTCATAGACAAGGAACCAATCTCCAGGCTGGTCACTCCTGGATTCCTTAGCTCAGAACACACATTCAGGTGCATCTGCCATACAAGGTCATTCTCAGGCTATGCTTAAGTTATTGCTATCAGGTGCGTTTAGCATAAAAATGCATATCTCTTTCATACTGCACCATTGTAAAATAAAAATTATAAGTCAAACCATCATAAGCTGAGGAGCATCTGTAAATGTTAGCTATTATTATTGATTCATTCCATATGGCTATTGGCTTGAAAGTAAAGCAGCAGATAGATTAAACCAGAGGTGGATATCTCAGCTACTTCTAGAATTGGGTCATGATCTTGGGTTACGTTCAGAAATGCTGTTGCTAGGTAATAGACATGTTGAAAGCATCCTTAATCAGTGGAGAACAGGGGCTTGTTGACAGAGTGCAGGCAAGAAATAAATTGTGACCTGGGAGGGCAGCCATTATCACAATAATAGGTGCCGGTCATAGCAGGGCTTGGCAGTGAGCCATCATGAGAGAGTTCCATGAACATCTGAAGGTTATAAATGGGCATGAAAGTTCTTCAAGCTCCATAAACATGCCCTTGGCCTGAACATGTGTCACAAATGCTGATGTATCAGAAAGCATCATGCAGGCCATCAGGACTCAGGTGGCAGCACTGAGTGTGGGCTTCCCCCACAGGGAGGAACAGCTGCTGTTTCAGCAGAAGGATGCTTTCCATCCCCCAGCTCTACCCTTGCTTTCTCTTCTCACGTCCCACAGCACCTAGACCCTGCCCTGGACCCCAAAATCCCCTTACAGGCACAGCTTTGCTTAGGCTTCTGCCTGTTTGTCTTACCAGATTGCCTCAATTCTCTGCATTTACTACTGGATAACTAGAGAGTTATCAGGGAGAGAAATTTCTTGGGAAGAGTTGTATTTATTTCCTGATATTTTGGTATATATGACAGAATATTTAATAATTGGTTTTGGCTACTCAGTACATTCATTTATTCATTCACTCATTCATCTACCTCCTATGTTAAAATATAAACATATATATACATATACATTCTGATTTACATCAGAATCACTGAAAGTGGAATTAAAAAAGAAAGTATCTGGTAATCATAACTTGCAGTCAAGCTTGAAAAACAGTGTTTTGGCTGAATTTGTAGCCCACCCAATTTTCTCAGCCAAACAAAATGCATCATAAAATTAAGTGTGTCCCATGGCTTCATTACACTTTTCTGCCACTTTTTTCCATTTGTTCTTACTGTATATACATATATATGTAGTAAGAATCACTTTCAGTGATTCTGATGTAAATGAACTGGGGCGAGGCCTGGGCACCATAGGTTCCAAAAACTTCTCAGATGAAGCTAAAGGGCAGCCAGAATTTCAAACCACTAAAAGCAAAGAAAAAAACAACTGATTGATCATGAAAATTACCAGGTTCCTTCCTTGGATATTTTGATTTAGCGCTCCTAAGTTGTTAAATAAGCAATCCAGGTGATTCTAATGATTAAGAAATTTTGGACGAGCAATTGATTTTTAGGATTCACAATTTTATTTGAATGTAAAGCATTAGTTTTCAGGAGGTGTTTAGCTTTCCTGGCACTTAGGCGTGAGAGAAATTTTCCAACAGTCCTCAGAAGGGAGATACTATGAAATTCATGAATAATATCCTCAAAAACATCCATTCAAAGGCAATAATAAATGTCCCACAGCCGCTCCTGATTTATCTCCATGTAGGCAGAGGGCATAGCACCAAAACACAATGCTGTTTTGTTTATTTTTAAATTATTCTCTAAGTATAAAGATCCAAAAGAATATAATGTGGATTCACAGCTCTCTGGTTAAAAGCAGGCATATATTTTAAAATAACTTATTTGCTTTACTAATTATGAAAGTAGAATATACACATTGTGGAAAATTTAGAAAGGTTAGAGACACACTTTAAAAAAAAAAAAATAAAGTAACCTGTGCTTCATTTAGGACTTAATTGCAAGTAATAGAAACTAACTCTATCTTAAGAAAAAAAAGAGCATTATTGGAAGAATATCAATAACTCACAGAATCGACATGACAAACTTAAAATGGGCAGGAGCAAGGGCTATTCCAAAGTGTCAAGAAGAACCCAATACTATTTATACCTGGAATAGCCTCACCCAATGCTGCCACCCACGGCAGATACCACCGATGTGGGGCTTCTCAGATGTTAATACTCATGCAGGTCACCTGAAGATCTGGTTAAACCCTAGGTTCTAGACTGGGCACAGTGGCTCATCCTGTAATCCCAGCACTTTGGGAGACTGACAAGGGAGTATTGCTTGAAGCCAGGAGTTGGAAAGCAACCTGAGCAACAGAGTAATACCCACATCTCTCGGGGGAAAAACAAAAACTAGCTGGGCATGGTGATGCATGCCTTTACTCTCAGCTATTTGAGAGGTTGAGGTAGGAGAATTACTTGAGTCCAGGTTGCAGTGAGCTATGACTGTGCCACTGTACTCCGGCCTGGATGACAGAATGTAACTGTCTCTAAAAATAAATTTAGAACACACACACACAAACTCAGGACATACTCAGGTTCTAATTCAGTAGGGCTAATGTGGAGTTTGAGAGTCTGCCCCACTCATGTAATATGAGAAGGCATCACCAGTACTAAATCAAAAAAGGGTGAGGCATCCAAAAGCTTGATCATTTTTCTGTTTACAACTTCTTGAGTTTTTGTAAGTGTGTTGACCCAACTTTTTTTTTTTTTTTTTTTTTTGTTTAGTAGCAATAAAGAAATCACTAATGGTAAACAGCCTTTTTGTTTTAGTTCTTTCTCACAGGGAGGAATTTGAGAATCTTGGAAGAATTTACAAGAAGGTGGCATTCGAGAGCTAAGTTATGAAAGAGAAGTGGGAAAGATTTAAAAAAGAATAACTTCGTAGAAAGACTAGATCTTAGTGGGAAGGATCTGGTGTAAAGGAGAGCTAGGAGTGAAAGACATGAAAGTTGAATACTTGTCACACAACCTGCTTAGTTTGTCCAACTCGAGACCAAAATAGAGCAGCATGTGTTGCACAGCAAAACTTGTAAGACACCGAAAAAGTCTTTAATAACAACATAGGCCTCAATAAGTGAGTCGTAGCATTTGATGGGACTTATTTAGAGTGATGTTAATGAGTAATTTTTAGGAATATGCACAGAAGACAGAATGAGTTTAAATTTTGATATGAAAATTCAGTTATACAAAAATGCCATGGTAATATATTTACATGAAATAACAAGAAAATTACAATATCTGTATTTCTGGAAAGGAAAATGGCAGCAATCTATTTTTGTTGTTTAAAACTGTTCAGTGCCCTCTCCATTGCCATGAAGAAGCAGCTCAAATTTATTGTCTCACAAGCCCCTTCATAATCTGGTCTCCTTGACCCTCCAGCTTCATTTCTCATTGCTTCTACAACCCTCCTTCAACTCATTCTCTATTTCAGTTATGATGAGCTGCTTCTAGTTCCTCAAATGCATCATGCGTGCTCTCTTGCCTTTTCACATTCTGTCTTTTCCACCCAGAGTACATTTCATATTACCTTTCCCCTTTGTATAATAATCTTTTTGTTTGCTCAGATCTCGTGGCAGTGATCATGGCCCTATTTTAAGACTTCCCTGATGCCTGCTTCCCCTTATTCAGGTATCATTCCAATCTTCCCATAGCTCCTACTTCCTCATGGTAGCACTCAACATATTCTACTGTAAATGCATGTTTACTTACCTGTATCCCCAACTAGACAGTAAACTATAGGAAATGGGACCATGTTGAAATTATTGACAATTTATTTAACCAATATATATTTATTGAGCATCTGCTAATTTGCCAAACACTTTCCTAGGACCTGGCAATACAGCAGAACAAGGTCACAGCCTTTCTTGTGCTTGTATTCTGGAAGAATAAGTAAATCGATGCAGAAATTAAATGAATGAACAAAGTTCTATAGGTACAAGATATATCAAAGATGAATCAGCAAAAGCTTATTACTCAAGCACTTAAAATGCGTCCTGACATCCTCAAGGTGCTATGTATGGCAATTAGGATTTTTTTTTTTAAGACAGTGTGTGATCATAAGTAGCTTCCAATGTAGTTGGTTCAGGAAAATACTAAAGACAGGTACATCATGTGTTCCTCTAATCACAATTTCAATAAAATTTATAAATGAAAGAGTCATGGTTGACTGACAGATTGGGAAGGGTGTATATTCATGGAGAAATTTAAACTTGAGTCAAATCATGGAAGATAACTAGCATTTTGCTTTACGGAGAGAAAGAGAGAAAGAGAGAAAGGATGTTTTCACAAGAAAAATAGCTTCAGCAAAGCCACAGGGAGCTGAAAGTGAGTATGACTTCAGGCAGGAAAAGACTGTTCCAATCTGACATCTCAGAAGCAAAGATGTGGGGCAGGAAGCTTGATTTTTGTGCAGTTCTCTACTTTGATTTGTTTATTCATTCAGTAAACATTGAGGATCACTCTATCCATTCACAGTGTAGTTACTGAGGGATGGGATACCAAGGTGAACAAACACAGGCATGAACCCAGCCCTTGTGGAACTTCCTACACCATGTAATTGGTGGAGAGGGACTTCTATCATCATACCAGAAAGGAGTCTAATCATGAAGGGGTTTCTGGAACCTGGTATCCTTACTCCTCCTCTAATATTTTCTCAGTAAACTTGGGAGTCCATAAGCCATTCAAGCCATTCATGCTTTACTTTATCAAGACTTCATCCTGACCTTATTATTTCATAAAGGATCACATAGCACATTTGGTTTTACTTCATGCAAGTACAAATTTCCAATCTCAAAGTTATTTTTAAGATTGAGACAAGGGGAAAAATATCTCTTTTAATCTGAGAAGCATTTTGTTCAGATGGTGAGTTCTATCACTCAGTTTGTCTTTTTTACTGATCCTGCTAAGGCACACTGAGACTGAGTGCTAAAATACTTCAGGTCCAATTCTCAGTCCAGAGTCACAACGCTGAAAGTGGATCTTTTCTTAAACAGTGCTTTTAATAACCAAAAAACTTGCAGTGCGCCAAAACAGGCATTCTGTTAGAAAGGAGTTTGCAAAAGTCGAAATTAAGCCTATTTCATTACTAATTCAGTGAATTCATAAACTATAGGAATAATTTTACCCTTACTTTAATTTGAATCAGAAAATGTTTTCAGATGTGTTTGATTAATGAATGATGTCTCTAGTCTAAGAGGATGATAAAGCTGAACGTATTCTCTGAGGGAATGCTCACAGCTTTTCTGTGGAGTTTGAAGCATCCAAAGCACCTGTCTGTATTCTTATAAATTTCCATCTTGCTTCAGGAATGTTTATTGCATCACCAGGAAGTTACTTTTAATATGCAAACATGGTAATGCTAAAAATGAAAAGATACAATTATTGAATTTTAAACATTGATTTTAGTAGTAGAAGGGAGGTAGATAGCTTCTTGTCTTATCTACATGAAGAGCTAAATTTTAACCAAGTTTCTATATCTCTATCATAAAGCAGATTCCAATGCCACAGAATCCAAGTCTAAGAAATGTGTTATTGATGCAATGTTTAAGTCATTTCACTAGATTTTTAAAAAAATGCTGGACAGCTGAGTACACTGAGAAGACTCTAAGTCACCTCCCTTTATCCCTTACAAGATCTCTCTCCAGGCTACATATTCACAGTTGAGATAAGGAGAAGCAATGCCCCGAATACAAGCGATTAGATGTATGATTTTCTTTTCACGTGTTTCAGTAGGGAGCAATGGTGTTGCCAGTAAGAAGCAATGGTGCTTAAAATCAATTATCAGGACAAAAATCCTTCCAGCTGGCTGAGATGTCCAGAAAAGTTGTTTCTTAGTGAACTTAGCTCGTGTCAAGCATCTCCTTGCTTAACTAGGGAGCAGGTTGAGGCCCTTAGCACTAGAATGCAAGGTCTCCTGTTGAAGCAGTTAGTCATTATTGATTGATTACATGTGCTTGTTGTGTATAGTAATGTTTTGAGTGTGTGTTTATGTGGACTTGTGTTAGAAAAAAGAGAGAATGAGAGAGAGGATAGGAGAGAAGAAAGAGAAGACAACGAAGGAAGAAATATTACACAAAATATTGTCAGCACTGCAGGAGCTCAGGTGGCATATTCTAACCATATAGGGTCCATAGTGGCTTTAAAACTGCAGAATGGTTTTCCTACACTTTCTTATAATCAATATAGAACTCACACTTCCCCTGCTGCCTTGGACCATCTATTTCTCCTCATTCAGCATCTATTGAGCTGCTTTACCATATTCCTTTCGCCTTCCTCCCTCCACATGCCCAGGAGTATCTTCTCCTCTTATGCTAAATTGACTGTATAAGTTGTCAGTCATTGTAATACTCTTGTTGAAGATTAACTTCCTGGTTCTGATGATGGAAGTGAGAACTGGTTATATTCTTTCTAAGAACATGGGTCTTTTCTCAGGAAATGTAACTCATAAAAAGAGAAGAAATGTTAGCCTGAATGTTACCAACCATCTTCTCTAGACTCAGTATGTAGAAAAGGAGCTAATTCATACCTACATCTAAGAGTATAGGTTTTCCTGAGGTTGCACTGATACCACAAGGAGGTTAGTGGACATTATTCCAGTCCCTGTGTGTCTCTGAGAAGTGCTATATCTTTCTCCTCCAGGGAGATAAGGAACAAAATTCTTCCAGCTGGTACCAGAAGTTATAACTGCAAGAACAGAGACTAGAACGTGTGTCCTGTCACTTCAGCTGCCATGGATTCTTCCCTGTATAGGGCTACCTGATCATAATCCAAATTTTTGCAAGAACAACCAGGCATCAGCTAGGCTTTCAGTTCTTTACAACCATCTTGCAAGAAGTCAAATCTTCTTTATTTGTGACATTGCATTATCTCTGTATTATAAAGATGCTGGATCATTTTTCTTCAAATATAAGTTTTGACAGATTTTATTTCATTTAGGTCACAGTCTTCTGACCAAAGGAAGAAAAGAATCTTATCCATATGGTTACTGCATAAGAAGCTCTTAAAAAAGGATTGTCTTAGGGACCCTTAATCAGATGGTCATTTGTGTCTCTGGACTTCCCCTCCAGATACAGCTATAGATGCTGAGAATGGAAGAAAAGAGTGGGAAGAACCCACAATATAGGATGGTTACCTGTTATGTGAAAGAAAACCAGACCTTGAATATAGCCAAGATTAGCCTCCAACTAACGTATTCCTGTATCCTATTATGAAAAAGTGGCCCCCTTTACAGCTCTAGCACAGGTAAATGGAAGGAAGGGAGATGAAATTCACCCTGTTATATATACATTTTCTCATCTCACCTTCATAACAGCTATATGAGGTAGTTATTATCATCCTCATTTTATAGATGAAGAAACTGAGAGTTAGTTTAATGGGTTTGCCTTTGGTCAGATAGCTAATAAATAGCAGAACCATGTTTTGAAGCTGGGTCCTCTCCCTCTAAAACCAGTGCTCTTCACCACAGAAATACTGACCTTTTAGACCAGAAAGGTGATCTTATTTTCATTAATTTCTTCTTTTGCTCATCCAATGAGCAATCTTTTCTTGTTGTCTATTTCTTGTTTTTTTTTTTTTTTTTTTTTTTTTGAGATGGAGTCTCGCTCTGTCGCCCAGGCTGGAGTGCAGTGGCCGGATCTCAGCTCACTGCAAGCTCCGCCTCTCGGGTTTATGCCATTCTCCTGCCTCAGCCTCCTGAGTAGCTGGGACTACAGGCGCCTGCCACCGCGCCTGGCTAGTTTTTTGTATTTTTTAGTAGAGACGGGGTTTCACCATGTTAGCCAGGATGGTCTCGATCTCCCGACCTCGTGATCCACCCGTCTCGGCCTCCCAAAGTGCCGGGATTACAGGCTTGAGCCACCGCACCTGGCCTCTTGTTGTCTAATATGTGCCAGTCAATATAACAATTTGGAAATACAACAATTATGAAACTCAAAAGGTCTCAGGGCATAAGGAACTCCTCTGGAACTTCAGAAACTCAACAAATGATCTTCAGAAAAGAAATGCTTGCTGCACTCAGGCACCCTGGAAGACAGAGTCCTTGAACCCTGCAGGAGACTCCAGTGTCCTGCTCACTTAATCATTATGTCCCAGATTAGACTAAAGATCATATGCTAGAAAAATGAGTTTGTATATAAGTTCACTTTCCCCCAGACTCAAAGCTTATACACTGCTAAAAGCTGATGTCTGTACCAAAGTCAGAACAAGGGCTATTTGGGGAATTCAGGGTTATGCAGGTGGAGACTCTCACCGCTGCTTCCCAGCCCTGTCACCTGGCATCTGAGTCCCATAAGCAACAAGTCCAGGAAAGATAAATTGAAGAGGGATGTTTCTGTTCTCCACGTCCAGGTGTGGAACAGCTGGTAAATGCCAGGGGACCCCAAAGCTGTAAGCAATAAATTCTGCTGAAACTCTGGCCGCTTCACATCACTCCGGATTTCTCACATTAATAATCACTGCCCTGAGCAAAATGGAAGCTCAGGTGTGTTCTGTCGCTTTGCTTTCCAACATATCCACATAGTCACCTGGTTTGGATTCACAGTGGGGTCTTGAAAAATGACAACCAGAAAGCTGTGATTTATACAGGGAGTGGGTAATTAAGGCAAAGTGCCTGGAAGGATAGCCTTAGTTGAAGTTATTTCACAATCTTCATTAGAAGCCACAAAGTCCAAAGAGTCATTGTATGAATATCTTAAATATGCATATATGTACACAGATGCACACAGACACATCGAGCTAAATGTTTGCTCGTCAGTTGAGCTTTTTAGGTTACTGGCATTAACTCAGGACATTGTGAGGTTGTGAGCTATAACATTAGGTTACATTTTTCTTTTAAAAATTGTATAGGCAAAAATAAAGGGAAAGAAAAAATAGCAATTTATGGAACAAAATAATTTGGCAGTTTTACTGCACTGAAAATTAAGCTGGTTTAATGTGTAATTAATTTAAAATATATATATTGATTAACTTCAAGTGTCTCCTCTATGAAATATTCTTTTGCCGCATTTTGATCTTCTTAGTCATATGCATCTCTGCACATAAATATAGGGACATAGATGCAATCTATGGAGTGTAGATTTTTTTTTTTATTTTGGGGGATTACAGCTGAGAGTTTATGTACTCAAAAAAATACTCTTCTGATTTTTCCACTGTGTTAATTTGTGATTAGCTGACATGTAGCCAGAGTATTCAAGTGATGATGGGACTAAGCAAATTTTTTTAACTTTCCTCATTTTATTTTTCTCATTTTATGTATTCAGGAGAAAAGAGAAACACATTGAAGCAATGATTTTTTAAAGTGAATTATAAATATAAATGACACTGGATTTCAATGAATTGCATGTGCTTTGAATGCATAGCTCATAAATAAAAGACAGGTCAGAGGAAATCAAGACCCAATCAATTTTCATGGCCATGAACTCTGATCACTATACTTAAAATTTTCAAACCTATACATAGAGATTAATAATAATACTAACAATTACCACTTGTTGAGCAATTACTATTTTGTAAGCACTGTGCTGACATTTTATTTAATGTTCATCACAGTGTAGTGTCAGTTTATCCACGTGGAACTTGAGGCTCAGCTACTTAAGTAACCTACCTAGGATTCAAATATTAGTATGTAATGAAACCAAGGTTTGAGCTTAGGTGATATGACTTCAAACTTCATGCTTGTAGTTTCTATGCCACTCTGCCTCCTAAAAAGTCAAGGGAGAGTAAAGCCTCCAGATGATTAAGAACACATGTGAACATATCAGCATCTTTTCTCTGTCATGCTATTTTTGGCAGTTGAAATCTTGCTCCTCCTTGGAGCCCTGTCCTTCATGGCTTAATTAAAGGTTTGAGAATCTTATGGATATGAATTAAAATCCAGTTTGGTCTTCTACATTATGTGACCTGAAATAGATTGCTTACCCTCTCTGAATCTGTTTTCTTCCCTAGAAAAACTGGGAATGATCATTCCTACCTTACAGGAATGTCATGAATAATAAATACATTGGTTTATGCAGTGTTCTCTTCATGACAGGCACATAGTAGGTCTTTAATAAATGCAGTTTCTGTCTGCCACTTATGCCATAAAGACTGTTCTATTATCCAGAACTGGAACTATTTTCTTACCTCATTGTCTCACAGGTCATTGTTTTATACTCCCTTACAAGGCTACTGTGGTTACTTGGTGTTCCATTTCCCCAACTAACTTGTAAAGCACCTGATGTGAAGACTGCCTTTTATAACCAATCATATTTGCATACACATTCAATAATGTGTACTTTACTAACTTATAAAGTACCCGATGTCAAGATTGACCTCATATAACCAATCATATTTGCATAGGCATTCCAGAATTCATTAAAATTCTGCCACAGAAGTTCAGTGAAGGTGGAAAGAGACAATGTGAACAATTCCTTGAGTATTTTAAAACTTCAATGAGTCAAAATTAGCAGATCCCTATGAAAACTAGAAGCTGAATATAAAGAATTAGAATTTGAAGAAATATATATAGGATTAGAAATGTTCCATAATCATCCTTTACGCTAATTGGAGATATTGTAGGTGACTTTGCCATAAAAATAACACCACCTGAAACAACGGTGAACTACTGAAACGAATGAACTAATTAGGTTATTGGGCCATCACAATGATCTGTGCACATTGCAAAGCTATCCAACTGGCTGCATGACTGATATTAATATTAAACTACATTGTGACTTGAAACATTGCAAAGGCCACTAACTGACATCACCCCAAATTATTGGTTTTAAGATGGAATAAATGAAGATATGTAGATAAATTTTCATGGATACAAGAACATATAATAATTATTTTTCTTGATAAAATATTCTCAACATCAATTTGCCAGTTGAAATCTTGCTTCTCCTTGGAGCCCTGCCCTTCATGGCTTTTTTAAGAATTTGGCAAATTGTATTCTTTATCGTGTAAGTAATCAGGGAATCAACAAAGGGTAAAACATTAAAAGAAATCTGAGGACTCTATTTTCGAAGTAACAATAAAATTAAAAAGGGAAAGTATTCCTGGTTCTTAAAGTCAGAAATTTACAAGAAAGTATAAAATTATACTATTTTACTAATGCAAAAACTGTTTTATGGAACATGGTTGAACCAAAGGAATTCAATCTCCTTTCAGTTGTGCCTAAGAAAAAATAAACCAAATAATTGGAAGTTAACAAAAACTTGAAAAGCTTGACCTGAAAAAGCTTGTTGAAAACAATGTTAATATATCAAGGGCCATATTGCAGGAATAGCTGTAAGAATAGCATAATAACTTATTTAATCGTTAGAAATTAGAACCCTACAAAATATCCAGGTGACCTGACAAAGCATAGTAAGTGATCTTTAATAGAACCCTTCTTTCATTTATTCATGCATGCATTTATTTATTTATTATGTTCCTTTATCAATTTATGCACACATTTGGGTTAGCATTCATTGAGCACATGCACATCTTGTGCTAGATGCTGGAGATAAAATATTCAAACCAGGTCACTGCCCTTAAGGTAGATTACAATTTAGTGGGGGTTCCAGGCATATAACCAACTAATTATAATACACAATTACTGTTGCTTTAATTTGGAGATGAATAACTCTGCCTAAGGCCATCAGGAAAAGCTTCTCAAAGAATTGACATCTTATCTAAGCCCTGATAAGTAAGGTGATGGGAGAGAGGGTGTTTACCAGATGGAGTAGATTAGAAGGAAGGCTATCTCAGGCAGAGTATAAAATAGCAGGAAGTATTTGGGAAACAACAGCTTGGCTGTATTATAGGCATTAGAATAGGAATGACAGGAAAGAAAGTTAGGTTAGCTTGGGAATGGTCTTTAAGGGTCTTGGTGTTAGTCTAAGAATGTGGTTGGGCTTTACTCTTTAAGCAATATAGCTTAATATTTTTTAAAAATAAAAAATGTTACTAGAAGATCTTTGTTTAAAAACAATTCTTGCTGAATTGTACAGATTGAATTGCACTTGGAAAAGACTGGAGAAAGAGAAAATTACTAAATCCAGTAATAAGATAAAAGACATATTTATGAACCTAATCTGTATGCAGTGAAATAATTATTTAATTAAGTTCTTTCTTGACTCCTTGACTGGTTTCAGTGAACCAGATATCATTTGAGAGCTTAAAATTATTTGATCAAAAAGTTAAAATTAATTTATAAAATATAATTAATTAAAGCTGATGAAAACAGCTAAAAGAAAAACACTTTAGACAAAAATATATTGGACCGAGTTTGTTAAACTATAAGACATCATTAAAGATAGTCATGTGGTAAGTGATGAGATGGTAGTAATAACAAAATGTTTCATTTTAGTAGGAAAAAAATTGCTCAAAGTAATGCATTATCATTGACTCTTAGCAGACTTTAATTATTTTTAAAATTTAAATTTTTTATTTGGAATTTTTATTTGGAATATGTAAATCCAGACAGAAAAAATATACATAAAATAAAAATTACTGTATATAAAGAGAGTAAGTTCAAAGAAAGACACAGAACATTAAGGTTGCTGTCCTTTGGGGACACTTTAGTGGGAAAAATGTCTGTAAATTACATTAACCTAAGAAAAATGCTCCATCTCTGAATATTAGTGATATAGTAGTATCTGATTGAAGAGAGTCAATCAATTGGCTAAGCTAAATCAATCAGCTTCTCTAGACTAGGAATTTAAAATTGTTATACAGGGACAGAAGTGCAGAAGCTGTAAAGGCAAGTAAAGGGATGGAGTTGTCCTTTGTATCCCAAATATATAACAAAGAAGAGAAAGTCAGTTTAGAGAAGAAGTGAAAGTAGATATTCAGAAAAGAAAAAGAGGTAAGAAAGCATGGGACACTGAAAGGGGAAAATTAAAAGAGCTGTATACCGGGTCTGATGTCTTTGGTGCCCTAGATTCTATGAGATTCCCATGTATCTTTCCAATATATTTTCAGTTATTTTTCTACATTGTTTGAGTGAGTTTATTTTTGAAGTCAGATAACCCCTAACCACTACATACATGTTTCCTGCATCAACAACAACAAAATTGTATCCATGGACAGCAAATTATTTTGAAGCTAAATATACCAACACTTTAGTAGGTTGGTGCAAAAGCAATTGCAGCTTTGGCCAATCACTTTCAAAGAATTTCTATTTTTTAACGGATGCATTATGTTTTTATGGCATCTTATAGTGCTCCAGAGGCATTTTCTTCAAGCATCTTCTAGAAACTCAGCCTGGTGTCAAATCACATTCTGCCCTGAGTCGGAAGGCTGTTGAGCATCTGGATCTAATCAGGGCTTATTTTTCCAGAGCAATAGTGCCTGCTCTTAGTAAACCCCACCTTCCTTGTCTAAGGGTGCAACCTATGCAGATCTATGCCCCGACTCTTAGGGGGTAACATCTTTAGAGGTGAGGAGGACAAAAATGAAAAGTAGATATGCAAATGGACCTGTTACTGATACCAATAGTGAGAAATAAAATTATCATGCACTCAGGTGCAGAAGTCATCAAAAACTATTTTCTCTGCTTTTGGGATAGATTTCAGAGCACCTTTATCATTCTGACCTAATTATGGGCAGTATCTCAGAAAAGGTATCAGTGACTTCTCCATTTAACTCACCAGATCATGAGTGACACTTTAAAAATCCAAGATATTTGACTGTTTCTTTTTCAACTGAGAAGCCTAATACAGTAAAAGTTTGACTCATTATTTTGTAACCAAGGAAGGATTGATCCCATGGAAGCTTTTACTAAATCTGTGGTAAACCAGGTTGACAAGTTTCACCAGTTTTTCTACTCAATTGTGGATAGCCACCAGAGTTCTGGAATTAATAGGGTCCAAGTTTTGAAAATAACTGTACATAAATTCTTTAGGTGGGGAGGATCCCTGGAAAATCTTAACCTGGCTTGTCTAACGTTAAACCCTGGATGATAATTAATTCTTTTGCACATATTTACATTATTTTTGCCTTCCAAGCAACATATGAGTCTAAACAGAGTGATAGATATATTATGGCTACACAAGGGACATTCAAGAATAATTAGTAGGGTAGTACCTCCCACAAGAATATAAGAATGACTGCATGCATTTTCATACCTCCTATGCTTAGAAAAAAATTTCCTGGCACAAAGTAGATTCTCTATAACTGCAGTTGACTCTTAAAACAGGTTTGAACTGAGCAGGTCCACTTAGGTACAGATTTTTTCAATAAAAGTTGCAAAAAGTATGCCAGCGTCTTCTGCCTCCCTTTCTATTTCCTCTATCTTTTCCTCTTCTGTCATCCCTAAGACAGCAAGTCCAACACCTCTTTTTCTTCCTCCTCCTCAGCCTATTTAAAGTGAAGATGATAAAGTTTTTTATGATTATCCACTTCCAATTTAATGAATACTACATATATTTTCCTTATGATTTCATTATTAACATTTTCTTTTCTCTAGCTTATTGTAAGAATACAGTATATAATACATATGCAATAATGTGTTAACTGACTATGTTATCTTAAGGCTGCCAGTCAATGGTGGCTATTAGTAGTTAAGCTTTTAGGGAGTCAAAAGTTATACAGAAATTTTTAACTGCATAGGGGTCAGTGTTTTAATTCTTGAGTTGCTCAATGGTCAACTGTATTTGCTAAGTGAATGATTGAATAAGTGAGTGAATACACAAATAAATGAACTAATGTATAAGTTACATAAAAGCAGAAACTGTCATTTTCATTACTTTAGCCTCAAGTCTAGCACTTTTTAGTATCATTTTTCTAGCACTTAGTAAGCCTAGTACTAGGAGTGAATGAATGAAGGACTAAAAAAAGCCTTAGGCTCTTAAAGGCAGGGCACTACATTTGTCACCTGTAGTTATAGACTCACTGTAGCTAATTAAATAAGTGGAAGGTTTAACAACTACCCACAAAAACTTAAAAATCTTCCTGTAACCCACTCTATGATATAAAGCTGCAGCTAATAACTTCCCACCTAGCGGTGAGCTTGTAACAGAAGAATTGCCTTCAACAATTCTAAACAAAGCAAAACACCTATTGCAGGGAGGAGATAGAGAAGCCAGAAATAAACCAAATATAGGTGATAAAGAACTGTCTTCTTCAATCAGTTCTGACAGAGATTTGTATTTACTGCTTGTTATAAAAACTTTATTACCCTTTTTACAACTCTAGCTGTCCAGTGTTTGCTTTAACCCAAAAACATGCTAGTAATTTGCTCTTTGGTATGTACGTATTTTTCAAAATCTAGAAATAATGGACCTGCCTTTGCTGTTCTGCTTTTCTTACATGAATCAGAATGAAAAGTGCAGGTCACACACAAGGTACTGAGGAAAGGCCTCTGTCAGGTAAGAAAGTGTGCTGTTAGATTAATTTTAGACAACTTGCCCTGGAAAATTTATCTAAGTTAAATATAAAGTGTATTGCAATTTTCTATATGCAAGATTACCATTAGCTACAGTAGTGATACAAAATATGCTACCTATTTAAACAAAAATTGGAGGGATCCTATACATGTTGATTTTGCTGCATGATTGGAAACATGTGCATTAGTGAGTCTCACAATAAAAAATTCCATCTATCCTTCCTATTCTCTAGTCCATCACTTATATCATGTATCTCCCTGAAGCCTGAATCCTTTGGAGATTTCACATTGGCATTGATGTAAAAATGATATTAAGGCGTATGTTTTATTAGGTGCTACTGCATGTTTGTATCCCCAAATGAGGACTAGATTTAGTATCACTCTAGAGAAACATTAATTATTTATAATTATAGAATTTGTTTCACTCTGAGAGAAGCAATTAGAACACTTACATATAATAGAAAAATAAGCAATATATAGTAAGCTCTATTATGGGCTTCTTTCACCAATTTTATCTCAAACTGAGAGGATTCTAACAAAAACTTTCCTATTCTAAAAAATGTCTCTTACCCCAATGTGATTAAATTAGCTGTGTACCCTGTGAATGTGCTGCTGCTAGAGAAGCCCTTTGGGGTCTGGGGAAGAGACTAATGGGAAACTATAAAGCTCTTGGAATAAACAGGAGTGTAAATCATTCATGGGTTCAGTCAGTTCTAACCCCAAGAATGTACGGGCTTGGGAAAGGATTATCCAAACAATATTTCTTTTCCAGGCTGCTCTTCAGAGAAAACAGCTGGCTTGGATTAAAAGAAATGATTTCAAAAGGAACTAAATAGAAATGTTTTGAGCACCTTTCCAGATTCCAGTAAGAGAGGAAAGGGGAATGCATTTCACCATGTCCCTTTATGTCTTCCCTTTTTGCTTTCCTGAAGGAAAGGGGATAGGAAAAATATTACTTAGGTTTCTTTAGCTATTGAATTACAGGTTTTTAGTACAATAATATATGACAGATTCACAACACCCCACTGAGAGATAAAGCTACACTTCTCTTATCCAACTATTGTGAAATCACAGTCTCCATAGAAAAGGAACACAAAACAAGTAATTTGATAAGATTGTGCCAAAACACCAATTTTGTGCCTATGTAGTCTTCATTTATTTATTCCATATTGAATCCATCTGGGACAGTATTGCACCAAATAACAAGCTTTTTCTAAGCCCTGGGTTGGTGCCCCTTATGGAATGAATAGCTAGGAGTGCCAACCAGCAAATGGAGTTAGTAAACTATGGGTATATGAAGTTTGAAACCCAGGCAAGAGTACAGGAGGTGAAAGGTGATACAGCAAAAACACCTGTTTTAACAGGCTGGAAAATTTTATAACAACCCACGAGGCTCAATTCCTCCACACCTTCAGAAACCTTGAGGCAATACCACAGAGTTCATTGTGTCTAAAATGTAAGAATATTATTTTTAGGTGACTTTTCAAAAGCAGGGGTAATACCATCTCTTTGTATTCCTGTAACTGAGAAGAAATGGAATTTCAGAATCTGGACTCTATGTAGCTGTAGTGTCTTTTTCAGGTTCACTTTTCAGGCATTCAATGCCACGTTGTTAATAGCACTTCCTCTCTTCTGCTTTCAATTAACATGAGTTACTGGACTGATGTTCCTGTAAAGAGGCACCTTGTTAAATTCAGTGTAGCTGCAATTGTAGCTCTTTGTAAATCTTCAAATAGGTGTACTAAGGTTGTCTGGTGATAATCTGAGATGTTTTGAAAAACTTTTAGCTTCCTACTATGTCTGGGACTATTTAATCAGTTTAACAGAGACTCCAGTGAATAAATTTTAAAGGGTTCAGGCCATTTCCTATGTCCACGGCAGCCAAGGACACATCCCAGTTTTGTTGCACTGCACCTAACAAAAAGAGCTTTGGGATTTGAGATTTAAGCCCTGGATTTACAATGCACTGATGTTTGTTATACCTATTAATGACAAAGCTGTGTGATTTAACATACAATGGTAAGACATTTAATTTTATGAACACAGTTGAAATTTTGCTTCCAAAAATAACATGACAGGTGGATTCTTGCCTGGGAGCTAAGGAAACCTGAGAACTGTGTCAAGATAATTGTTCTCCTCTGAATTAGCAGATATCTTTCAGCTGTTTTCAGTTCTCCTTATCTCTAACAACCCAGCAGCAGAAGCCAAAATTGTTTAATCCATCAAATTGCTCATCAAAAACAAACACCAGGAAAAATAAAAAAAAAGACAGTGTGTATGCTGTATGTCTTTGCTTAAAAAAAAAAAAAAAAATCCTAGTTAAAGCTCATATCTACCTAGAAAACAGATTCCCCCTTTGATAAACATACCTAAATTCCAGGGAAGCTTGACCCATACTCAGCAGTCAATAATTATTAAATAGTTATTTCTTAACCAGTGGTGCACATCAAAATTATTCATTGAACTTTTAAAACCACCTCTTCCCTAATATTCCCAGTCCTAAGGTTGTGGCCTCAGTTTCTAATTGTTGTTAGCATATCCAAAGGCGATTCTCATATGTCCTACTATTAATTTATTTATACAGCAATTGTGATTTTTCAGCTATTTGTACATCTTGTCATTACTCTTAAATTAGATTTAATTCTGTTCAGTGTTAAGTGCCACCGAGACTTAACTCAGCCAAGGATAGGCCAGCCAAAATGTTTGAATTTAAATCTCAGGGTCAGGCAAATCCATCAAGATAAATGCCAACAAACGGTTCAAAAATATCAGGGCAGAGAATTTGGTAGAATCCACAGGTAGACTCTAAAAGAAGTCGCAGAGCAAAATCAGCACCAAGGACAGCACCACGTGCCCCAGAGATCCTTAACTTCCGTGGAGCTTCACAGGTCATTCAAAATTACTGCCACGCCTGACTCTTGTACACTTCTGCAGATCTTTGATGGTGCTGAAGCAGAAGTGTTTATCATGTGGAGCTTTTTAAACCCATTCACATGTCCTACTTCCGATCCTCTAATTCAGAAGCTCTGGGGCAGACACAAGGACAAATACACACACACACACACACGTATATAACATATATGTGTTAAATATATATACATATATGTTATATACCTATAATATGTATATTAAATATATACATATATATGTTATATACATATAACATGTATGTTAAATATATACATATGTGTGTGTATATAGATTTAACAGATGTGCACCACTGATTAAGAAGAACTTGATTTGGTGATTCTAAAACTTGAACATGCATTAAAATCACCTGCAGAACTTATTAAACTTGGATTGCTGTTGCCGGGCCCCACAGTTTCTGATTCAGAGTGTCTGGGATGAGGCCTAAAAATACATGTCTAATAAGTTCTATACTGCTTGTTTGAGGAACACACTTTGAGAACCACTGAATAAAATTATAATGGTATGTCACAGCAGGCCCAGCTCCAAATGAAATAATCTGCCTCATTTACCATGGAGATGTCTGTGAGGGATCCAAATGTAAAATCATATTATCATAGTAACTTTGTTATGCCTCTGGAAAACCTCTGGTGTCCTCTGAGGCTTCAAATTTATTATCATTTAATTACTGCCCATGATGATACTGCCAGCTTCAGAACAGGTACAGAATGGGACAGAACAACCCAACAATATTCTGGTAGTAGGAATCCTGACTATCAATGAGGTTTGTCATAAAAGATTTTCCTTTATTATCCTGATATTACTTGCTCTTTACTGCTTTTCTATTTCTTTCTTTTCATTCTTTTCCCTAAGCATTCCTTTTAGCACTACCCCATTCTTATGGGTTGAGTTTTGCCACCCCCCACTGACACCCAAAAATATGTTGGAGTCTTAACCCCTAATAAGAAACATTTGACCATAGTTGAAAATAGAGTCTTTACAGAGGTAATCAAGTTAAAATAGGTCATTATGTTGGACTCTGATCATTATAAAAGGGAAATTTGGACACAGAGATAGACCTATACAGAAGGAAGATGATGTGAAGATATACAAAGATATCCATGTAACTGGTGTAATGTCTCTACAAGTCAAGGAATGCCAAAGATTGCTGGAAAATACCAGAAGCTAGAAGAAGCAAAGAAAGATTCTCCCCTAGGGATATTAGAAAGAGGATGCCCCTAACAACACCTTAATTTCAGACTTCTAACTTCCAGATCTATGAGACAATAAATCTCCCTTATTTTAAGCCACCTAGTTTTGTGCTACTTTGTTATGGCAGCTGTAAGAGACAAATATACCTATCATAACCTAAATCAGTGAACCCATAAGTATTTATGTACTATTTCATATTTTAGAAAGCACTCATTATCACAGTTAATATAAATAGCTGAGTGAGAGAGATTTTGGTAATATGCTTATTTTACAGATTAAGACACAGGCTCAGAAAAGGTGAATGAGTTGATAAGCCTTATAATAAATAGGAGAGAGTGGCATCAGCAATATGGCTTATAGAAGCCCCTTGCCCTTATCTCCCTGACATAAACAGGCAAAGCAACAAATAAAAAACGATATCCAGAGTACACAAAAAGAGTAGCAGAAATCCTGTAGAGCATAAAAACCCAGGATTTCTGCATAAAGAAGGGAAGAAAACATCTGCCTTTGCGACCCTATCCCCCATTTGGACCAGCTTGAAATCTGGAGCAACTTCTCACTGCAGGTAAAAGTAACATAGCAGCCCCCATCACCACTTCAGTAACCTACAGTTCTTGCCACTGTGGACCCCTGGAGTTCTCACAGGTGCTACACTCAGCTGAAGAAGTTGCTTGGAGTTCATACATCTGTACTTCCTAGAGAGAAGAATCCAGCACTGTACTTCACCCCCACCATGGCCTACTGTGCTGTGCTAGGTTGGAACTGGAACAACCACTGGCACATGTCCTCCCCTGAGGGCAAGTAGCCATTGCATCTTTCCATCCCTGAGGGTCTGTCACAACTGCACCAACCCCCATGTTGGCTTACCATCCATGAATCAAACCCCAGTTAAACTCTATCTTGTTGGGCCAAACTTCTGTGCCACCCTCCTCCAAAACGTGAGCTGATAGAGTAACAGATCCCAGCTTTTTGGCAATCTACATCTACCCAGGCCTCAGTGTGAACCTGCACTCAAAATCCCAGATGCCATAGTTGGTTGTTGAGACCCTGATGCCAAGACCCTGACTCCACAGCACCTGTGTCATAGAACCCAGTGCTGTTGCAGATTATTGTAGCCTATGACAGATGCAATGAACGCAGAGGCTTCCTCTCAGCTAAGACTCCCCATTGTGGGAAAAGTGAGAACAAGAAGACCCCAAAACCGTTGCCACTGAGAATGCTAACAGCACAAGCTGCCACTGCCACTGCCATAAACTTCTGTAGCCAAGGGCAATGAATCACCCATAATCGTTGCTGACATTGATCTCAGCTGAAGAAGCTGACATGGAGGCTATACCACTGCATCCACTTGGTATCAGAGCCATTGCATCCCTACCAACTGTTACCCTAAGACCCATATGTAGGTGAAAGTCTTTTTCTAAAATAAGATATACCATAAAGTTTGGAAGACAAGACTGTTTAACCAGATCCATATACATTAACACAGTGACTGAAGAAACATGAGAATGCAGTACAAGGAAACATGACACAACCAAAGGAACACAATGATTTTCCCATAACTCACCCCAAAGAAATGGAAATTTATAAATGGCCTGAAAAGAAATTCAAAATACTAATTTTAAGGAAACTCCCTGAGATACAAAATAATAAACAATTCAATGAAACCAGAAAAATAATTTATGATGTGAGATGGATATACCATTTAAACTGATTTGATCTTTATAAATCATATGAATGTATTAAATGATCACATGTACCTTAAATATATATATATATAATGTATTGATAAAAACAATAAAATTAAACAAACTAATGCATGATCTGATTGAGAAATTCAACAAAAAGATAGATAACATAACAAAGAACCAAAAAAAACTTGGAGCTGAAGAATTCAATGAATAAAATAAAAAATACATTTGAGATCTTCAACAACAGATTAAACAAAAGAAAGAATCTCTGAACTTGAATATAAGTCTTTTAAATTAACTCAGTCAAAGGGAAAAAATGAAAAAGAATACATAAAGTATATGGTACTTATGGGACACCATAAAGCAAATAAATATTTGTATTATGAGATTTTCAGAGACCCAAGAATTGAAGACACATAAAGATTATTTGACAGAATAATTGCTGAAAATTTCCCCAGATTCTTAGCAGAGATATGGACATTCAGATCCATGAAGCTTAAAGTTTCCCAAACAGGTTCAACCCAATGAGGTCCTCACCAAGGGTACAGTATAATTTCAAAATTTCAAAAGTCAAAGATGGAATTTTTAAAGCAGCAAGAGAAAAGCATCAAGTGAAGTACAAGGGAATCTTCATTAAACTAATACCAGATTTCGGAATACTCAATTACTGTAAGGGTGGTATGTAAATCTTTCCAAAATCTGGTATGAAGGTTAAAAATCAAAATGGATAACAATAACCCTAGCTACAATATTTAATTAAGGAAAGCACAATACAAAAACATGTAAACCATGACAACAAAACTATAAATGTTGTGTGTGAAAGTAAAAGTCTAGAGTATCTGTATGCAACAGAAGCTAAGTTGTTATCAGATGAAAATAGTCTGTCATAACTATAAGAATTTTAATGTAAGTCACATGGTAATCACAAAACAAAAATCTATAGCAAATACACAAATGAAAAAGAGAAAAGAATAAAAACTGAATGTTACATAAAATCACCAAATCACAAAGGTAGACAACAAGAGAGGAAGATAAGAAGGAAGAATGTACAAAACAAAAAAACAATTAACAAACTGGCAGGAATAATTTCTTACCAATCAAAAGTACCTTAAATGTAAATAGACTAAACTCTTCCATCAAAAGACATGAAGTGGCTGAATAGATTTTTCAAAAATTACAATTATATGCTGCCTACAAGACATTCATTTAAACTGTAAGGACACACATAGGCGGAAAGGGAAGGTATGGAAGAAGATATTTCATAAAAATAGTAATCAAAAGAGGGCAGAAATGGCTTTACTTAAATTAGATAAAATAGACTTTCAAAAACCGTTATGAAAAACAAATAATGTCATTATTTAATTATCAAGGGTCAGTTTAGCAAGAGTACATAACAATTATGAATACGTATGTACCTAACATCAGGTCACCTAAATATACAAAATAAATAGTAAAGGATTTGAAAGGATAGATGGACTGCAATACAATAATAATAGAGTACATAAATATTTCACTTTTAACAATGAACAGATCAATTAGACATAAAATTAATAAGGAAACATTGAATTTGTACTACATTTTAGACCAAATGGACATAAAAGACATATACAGAACATTCCATCTAACAGAAGCATAATAAACCTTCAAGTGCACACAGAATATTTTCCAGGATGGATCATATGTTAGGCCACAAAATAAGTCTAAACAAATTTAAGAGGATCAAAATTGTATCAATTATATTTGCAAATTGCAATGGTTTGAAACTAGAGATCAATAGAAGATCTTTAATAATTCACAAATATAAGGTAATTAAACAATATGCTGCTGAACAACCAGTGGGCCAAAGAAGAAATAAAAAATAAATGAATGAAAATATTGAGACAAACAAAAATGAAAACACAACATACCAAAACCTATGGGATGAAATAAAAGCAGTTTTATGCACGAATTTTATAGCAATAAGTGCCTACATTAAAACAGAAAAGAAGAGGTCAGGCGCGGGTATGCCTGTAATCCCAGCGCTTTGGGTGGCCGAGACAGGTGGATCACGAGGTCAGGAGTTCAAGACAAGCCTGGCCAACATGGTGAAATTGCATCTCTACTAAGGATACAAAAAATTAGACAGGTGTGGTGGCACATGCCTGTAATCCCAGCTACTCAGGAGGCTGAGGCAGGAGAATCACTTGAACCCAGGAGATGGAGGTTGCAGTGAGCTGAGATCATGCCATTGCACTCCAGCCTGGGTGACAGGGCAAGACTCCATCTCGAAAAAAAAAAAAGAAAGAAAAAAAATCCAAATAAATAGCCTAACATTACACCTCAATGCACTAGAAAAAAAGCACATATACACCATGGAATACTATGCAGCCATAAAAAGGATGAGTTCGTGTCCTTTGTAGGGACATGGATGCAGCTGGAAACCATCATTCTCAGCAAACTATCGCAAGAACAGAAAACCAAACACCACATGTTCTCACTCATAGGTGGGAATTGAACAATGAGATCACTTGGACTCTGGAAGGGGAACATCACACACCGGGGCCTATTATGGAGAGGGGGGAGGGGGAAAGGATGGCATTGGGAGTTATACCTGTTGTAAATGACGAGTTGATGGGTGCTGACAAGTTGATAGGTGCAGCACAACAACATGGCACAAGTATACATATGTAACAAACCTGCATATTGTGCACGTGTACCCTAGAACTTAAATTATAATAAAAAATAATAATAATAAAAAAGAAAATATGAATGAGCTAGAACTAAAGTTAGCAGAAGTAAGAAAATAATAAAGTCAATAACAGAAAGGCCATAGAAAAAAATTAATAAAACCAAGATTTAGTTATTTGTAAAAATAACCAAAATCAACAAACCCCAAGTTAGATTGGCTAAAAAAAAGAAAGAATATTCGTAAATATAATCAGAAATGAACTAGAGACATTTCAGCAGGTACCTCATAAATGAAAGAGATTATAAGGAATTATTATGAACAACGATGTGCCAACAAATGTGATCAACTAAAGTAAATGGATAAATTTTAAAAATATATAACTTATCATGATTGAATCAGGAAAAAATAGAAAGCTTGTACCCAATAACAAATAGATTGGAGAAGTAATTCAAAACCTTCCAACAACAACAAAAAGGCCATGGACCACATGACTTTACAGTTGAATTCTACCAAGCCATCAAAGAAAAATTATGACCAGCACTTCTTAAACTCTTCCAAAAAAATAGTGCTAGAGTGAATACTTGCAAATACATTTTAGGAGGCCAGCATGACTTTGATCCATGAGCCTGATAAAAAAAAAAACACACAGGTCAATATCTGTGTTTTGAGGTATCTCTATTTCTGAGCTATGTCTATCTCTGATAGACATTGATGTAAAAATCCTAAAAATATTAGCACACCAAATTCAACAATATATCAAAAAGATTATATGTCATGACCAAGTGGGATTTATCTCTGGCTTACAAGGCTGGTTTAAAATACACAAATCAATCTATGTGCCGTATCCTATTAACAGAATAAAAGATAAACACCACATGATCATTTCAATTGATGTAGAAGAAACAATTGACAAAATTTAGTATCCTTTCTTGGTAAAAACCCTTAACAGTTTAGTTATAAATGAAAAGTTCCATAATATAATGAAGGGAAATTGTTAAAAAAAATCCAGAGCTAACATTACCATCAACTGGAACAACTGAAAGCTTTTCCACTAAGAGTCAACTCAAGGTAAAGATGTCCACTATTGCCACTTCTACTCAACATAGTACTGGAAGTACTGGCCAAACAATAAGACAAGAAAAAGAAATGAAAGGCATCCAAATTAAAAAAAAAGAAACAGTAAAATTATCTCCATTTGTAGAAGATATAAATCTATATATAGAAAACACCAAAGATTTCACACATATAAAAAAAAAAATGTTGGAAGTAATAAATTCTGTAAAGTCACAGGATCTAAGATCAACATAGAAAGATCAGTAACATTTCTATACATAAATAATTACCTACCTGAAAAATAAATCAAGAAAACAATTTCATTTATGATAAGATCACAAAATTAAAATACTTAGGAGTAAATTTGACTAAGGAGGTGAAAGATTTGTGTGCTAAAAACTATAAAATATTGATGAAATAAATCGAAGCCATAAATAAATTAGAAATACACTGTGTTTCCTCAAATAGCTGAAGCAATACTGACAAAAGTAAAGTTGGAGGCATAGCAATTCCTGATTTGAAATTATGTTACAAAGCTATAGTGATCAAAACAGTATGGTACCAAAATTAAAACCAAAAACATAGACCAATAAAACAAAATAGAGAGCCCAGAAGTAAATCTAAACATAGATAGTCAACAAATTTTAGACAAAAGCATCAAGAAGGCACAGTGGAGAAAAGACAGTCTTTTCAACCTGGATATCCACATGCAAAAAAATCAAATTGAACCTTTATTTTTACACTCTGTCAGGGCAAAAACTCACTCAAATTCAAAGTGCATTTTTTTGTTCTCACACAATAATTAACACAGAATACTTCTATGACAAAACGTGTTGGGAGTTCTCCCTGCAACAAGCAAGCATTAATTTTGCAATGGACACAAGTTGGGTGCCCTTCAGTTCAATTCCATTTTGATGCAATATACCTGGAGATAGCCTCAGTTCCCACAGGGTGAAGACTGAGTTCCACAAGACTGTGTGCCACTTCCAGTGCCAATTGAAAGCCCCAGGTTGTTTTACCTGTGCTTGTGATCAACTGGCTATAATTTGGTAATTCTATTACTACCTTCTTGGGTTTAGTTAGAAACACAAAGACTAAATACATATTTAACAATATTATAAACACTATACCAAAACAGTCAACTAAAAGTAGATAAAATGCCTAAATGTAAGATCTGAAACCATAAAACTCCTAGAAGGAAACATAGGTGAAAAGTTCCTTTACATTGGCCTTTACAATGATTATTTTGACATTATACCAAAAGTTCAGGCAACAAAAGTAAACGCAAATAAATGAGGCTATATCAAACTAAACAACTGCTGCACAGCAAAGGAAACAACCAAGACAAAAAAAAAAAAAAAAAAACCAACCTAAAAGTAAAACTACCATTTGATCCAGCAATCCCACTACTGGGTATCTACCCAGAGGAAAATAAGTCATTATTCAAAAAGATACTTGCACATGCTTATGTATAGCAGCACAATTCACAATTGCAAATCATGGAACCAACCATAAGGTCCATCAACCAAAAAGTGGATAAAGAAACTATTATATATATATATATATATATATATATATATATATATATGAGATGATATACACATGATGATGTATATGTATGATATATAGTATGATGATCATCATACATATACGTATATATGTACATACATATATACGATGATATATATGTATATATGATGATGTATATAACTATGATATATATATGATGGAATATTATGCAGCCAAAAAAAGGAACAAATTAACACCATTTGCAGTGACCTGGATGATACTGGAGACAATTATTCTAAGTGACATAGTTCAGGAATGGAAAAACCAAACATTGTTATGTTCTCACTGATATGTGGGAGCTAAGCTATGAGTATACAAAGGCATAAGAATGATGCAATGGACTTTGGGGACTTGGGGGGAAGAGTAGGAGGAAGGCAAGGGATAGAAGACTACTAATAAGATGCAGTGTATACTCTTCGGGTGATGGGTGCACCAAAATCTCACAAATCACCACTAAAGAACTTACTCATGTAACCAAATATCATCTGTACCCCAATAACCTATTGAAAAATTAAAAAATGATGAAAGAAAAAAAATTAAAAATAAAAAATCAACCTACAAACTGGGGGAAAATATTTTCAAACCACATATATAAGGTGTTAATATCCAAAATTTATAAAGAACAATTATAACTCAATAGCAAAAAAAAAAACAAATAACCTGATTTTTAAAAAGGGCAACAGATGCAAACAGACATTTTTCTAAAGAAGACACAAAGATCACCACAGAAATAGATAAAAAGTGTTCAACGTCACTAACCATTAAAAATGCAAATTAGAACTACTGTGAGATATCATCTCACACCCATCAGGATGGCTATTACTAAAAATACAATAAATTGCAAATGTTGGTAAGGGTGTGGAGAAAAGGGAACCTTTGTACAATTGTTGATGGAAAGTTAGATTGGTACAACCATTATGGAAAACAGTATGGAGGTTCCTAAAAAAATAAAAATAGAACTACCGTAATGTGACCCAACAATCCTTCTTCTGGGTATATACACTAAGATGAAATCTCTACTTTGTAAAGAGATCTGTATTCCCATGTTCATTCCAGCATTATTCGCAATAGCCAAGATAAAAAATTTAAGTGGTCATCAACAGATGAATAAAGAACGTATGGTGTATACACAATGGAATATTATTCAGCCTTTAAAAAGAAGATTTGGCTATTTGCTACAACACAGACAGGCCTGGAGGACATTATACTAAGTGAAATCAGCCAGACACATGAAGAAAAATATTTTATGATCTCATTTACATGTGGAAGTTTTAGAAAAATGCCTAATATACAGAGATAGAGAATAAAAATATGGTCACTGAAGGTAAGAAATGGAGAGATGTAGATCAAAGGATACAAAGTAGTAGATATATAGGATGAAAAAGTCTAGAGATGTAATGTACAATATAAGGACTATAGCTAATAATATTGTATTATATTTGAGATTTTTTAAAAGTAGATTTTAGCTGTTCTTGCCACAAAACGTGACGATGTGAGATGACAGATATGTTAATTTTCTTCACTATAGTAACCATTTTACTATCTATATGAATCCCATAAAACTATGTCATAAACCTCAAATATGCACAATAAAATTCATTATAAAAAAAGAAATAGTTGAGTGGTAGGAATAAGACCCAGAAGCCTGTGCTCATTATCTTTTACCATCTTTTACTCCAATCAAAATGAGAGAACACTTACTTCTATGGTGCTAATGACTTCATAAAACATACATTTCAAATTCTTTAGTTTTGACTCAAAGCCATTAACAACAAAAATGAGCAAATGTCTACTGAATGTGGTGTGGGGTTGCAGCCAGAGAAATGTGAGTTTATGTCTCATCTTTGCTACTAATTATGTTTTTGGCCATAAACAGGCAACTTATCTGAGTCATAGTTTCTTCATTGTTAAAAGTAGAAACATGGGCCGGGCATGGTGGCTCACGACTGTAATCTCACCAGTTTTGGAGGCTGAGACAGGTGGATCACCAGGAGTTCGAGACCAGCCTGACCAATATGGTGAAACCCCATCTCTACTAAAAATACAAAAATTAACTGGGTGTGGTGGTACACACCTGTAGTCCCAGCTACTTGGGAGACTGACACAGGAGAATCACTTGAAACAGAGAGGCAGAGGTTGCAGTGAGATGAGATTGCACTACTGTACTCCATCTGGGGCAAAAAAGCAATACTCCATCTCAAAAAAAAAAAAAGAAAGAAAAAAAGAAAGAAACAATAAATAATTGCATGAAGCTGTTTGGAGGTGTAAATGAGAAAACATACAGAAAGCTGGTAGCAGAGGCCTTGCAGATGGATGTTAGCATCCTAGTTCTTCCTCTTCCTTCAGACCAATTGAATGCCACTGAAATTAGAACTTGGATTTCTGAACACATGCCTAGGAAACAATGATTCACCTTCATATATGGACTACTTAGCATTAACTATTTATTAAAGTCTTATTGTTGACACAAGGAAATTCCTGGGCCACTTTAGTTTTACATTCTTAGAGGCTAGGTGGGACCAGGTTAAGCTAGAGAGACTTTTCACTCTTGATTTGAAGACATTTAACATTTGGTTGTCATTTGCCCAAAAACACATATTCCTGTCTTTAATCTGGAACACACAAAGGAAATAGGCAAGAGGTCAAGATTTTGATCACATTGATTATTGCTGGGTCCTTGTGCTGCAAAGCAATCACTGGCAATGATTGTTTCATGGTGCTGCCTCATAGCACAGCATTAAGAAAAACTAAAGGTCAGAGAAACTGTCATCACCTACTTCAAGAACCAAACCATGATTTACAACCTTAGTCACAAAGGAGTCTGATGTCACAGGTGAAACACAATTTAAGCACAGTCACAGTCTCAACACAGAAAATGAAGCACAGGTTGCCTCAGATAAGCTCTTATGCTTCATTCTTTTCACTTTGACCAGTTATCATAACATGAATCTTTTAATATTTAAAAGTATACTTGCTTGCACAGTGAGGTAGTTTGATGGTAGGTGATGGGAAATTAAATATTTCAGTAAAATGAATTGAGACATTGCATTTCTTAAAATAAATTATTGTGTGTTAATATAAGGTTTCCTAAACTTTTGTTTTCCATTTGGACATACTGAGTATAAAAGATTAGGAAATATCATTCTACATGAGGTTGTATAGTGACAGAGTAATGCAAAATGAATCATTAATAATTTTAAAATAGAATATAAATAATCCAGGGACTGGTGCTCTGTATGTGAAATGATATCCCATAAGCATAGTGGCGACTGGGTTGACCCAAAGAGGGAGTATTAGCACTGGAAGACTGAATTAAGAAAACAGGAAAAAATTAAGTAGGCCTCACTTTGATGTACTGCTCTCAATCTCCAGTGCAAACTCTAGGCAAAGAAAATAGATTTTAGTTACTGTGTGTAGCAAAAACAATGTGAGATTCATGGCACATGAATGGTTCATAATATTTTATTTCATTATTTCTGAAGTGCTTAACTTATTTTTTTTTAAATTTTACTTCAAGTCCTGGGATACATGTGCAGAACATGCAGGTTTGTTATATAGGTATACATGTGCCATGGTGGTTTGCTGCACCTATCATCCCAACATCTAAGTTTTAAGCCCTGCATGCATTAGGTGTTTGTCCTAATGCTCTCCCTTCCCTTGCTTCCCACTCCCCAATAGGCCCTGGTGTTTGATGTTCCCCCTTCCTGTGTCCATGTGTTCTCATTGTTCAGCTCCCACTTATGAGTGAGAATATGTGGTATTTGGTTTTCTGTTCCTGTGTTAGTTTGCTGAGAATGATGGCTTCCAGCTTCATCCATGTCCCTGCAAAGGACATGAACTCAACCTTTTTTCTGGCTGCATAGTATTCCATGGTGTATATGTGCCATATTTTCTTTATCCAGGCTATCATTAATGGACATTTGGGTTGGTTCCAAGTCTTTGCTATTGTAAATAGTGCTGCAACAAATATACGTGTTCATGTGTCTTTACAGTAAAACCATTTATAACCGTTTGGTTATATACCCAGTAATGGGATTGCTGGGTCTAATGGTATTTCTGGTTTTAGATCCTTGAGGAATTGCCACACTGTCTTCCACAATGATTGAACTAATTTACACTTCGACCAACAGTGTAAAAGCATTCCTATTTCTCCACATCGTCTCCAGCATCTGTTGTTTCCTAACTTTTTAATAATCACAATTATGTCTGACATGAGATAGTATCTCATTGTGGTTTTGATTTGAATTTCACTAATGACCAGTGATGATGAGCTTTTTTTCATAAGTTTGTTGGCTCCATAAATGTCTTCTTTTGAGAAGCATCTGTTCATATCCTTCACGCACTTTTCGATGGGGTTAATTTTTTCTTCTAAATTTGTTTAAGTTCTTTATAGATTCTGGATATTAGACCTTTGTCAGATGGGTAGATTGCAAAAATTTTCACCCATTCTGTGGGTTGCCTGTGCACTCTGATGATAGTTTCTTTTGCTGTGCAGAAGCTCTTTAGTTTGATTAGATCCCACTTGTCAACTTTGGCTTTTGTTGCAATTGCTTTTGATGTTTTATTCATGAAGTCTTTGTCCATGCGTAGATCCTGAATGGAATTGCCTAGATTTCTTCTAGGGTTTTATGGTTTTGGGTTTTACATTTAAGTCTTCAATCCATCTTGAGTTATTTTTTGTATAGTAATTTTTGTTTAGGAAAGGGGTCCAGTTTCAGTTTTCTGAATATGGCTAGCCAGTTTTCCCAGAACCATTTATTTAATAGGGAATCCTTTCCCCATTGCTTGTTTTTGTCATGTTTGTCAAAGATCAGATGTTGTAGATAAGTGGTGTTATTTCTGAGATCTCTGTTCTGTTCCATTGGTTTATATATCTGTTTTGGTGCAAGTACCATTCTGTTTTGGTTAATGTAAACTTGTAGTATAGTTGGAAGTCCAGGAGCAAGATGCCTCCAGCTTTGTTCTTTTTGTTTAGGATTGTCTTGGCTATACAGGCTCTTTTTTTTTTTTTTTTTGGATCCATAAGAAATTTAAAGTTTTTTTTTTGTTTTTTTTTGTTGTTTTTTTTTTAAATTCTGCAAGGAAAGTCACTGATATCTTGATGGGAATAGCATTGGATCTGTAAATTACTTTGGACAGTAGGGCCATTTTCATGATATTGATTTTTCCAATCTGTGAGCATGGAATGTTTTTCCTTTTGTTTGTGTCCTCTATCATTTCGTTGAGCAGTCGTTCGTACTTCTCCATGAAAATGTCCTTCACTTCCCTTGTAAGTTGTATTACTAGGTATTTTATTCTCTTTGTAGCAATTGTGAATGGGAGTTCACTCATGATTTGGCTCTGTTTGTCTACTGTTGGTGTATAGGAATGCTTGTGATTTTTGCACATTGATTTTGTATCCTGAGGCTTTGCCAGTGTTGCTTATGAGTGACTTTTTAAGGTAAAATTTAAATTTGCCATTTCTTTCTTGAATCCTCATTTTTTTCTTTCTTTCAGCTTATTCTCTCAATAAATTATTTTATCTTTAAAACAATATTTCTTGATCATATTAATCATTAATTACAATAACTACTTATTAAAAATATTTTTAAAGCAATAATCATTGGTTATTATAAAAATTGGGGAAATAAAAATATACATAAAGAAGAAAATAAAATATATTTATAACCGCACTACCCTCAGGCATGAAATACTGTGTTTGAGGTTTTTACTGGTTTACATATTTTTGGAACATTTTGGATAATAATGAATACAGCTTGTATAAACGTATAGCTTAATGTATCTTTTCTCATATAACATTATCATACATCATTGTTTTCTTTAAAAACATACTTCAATATATGGCTCTGGAATGGTTCATATGATTGTATCATTACTTTTTTTTTTTTTTTTTTTTTTTGAGACAGAGTCTCGCTCTGTCGCCCAGGCTGGGGTGCAGTGGCCGGATCTCAGCTCACTGCAAGCTCCGCCTCCCGAGTTTACGCCATTCTCCTGCCTCAGCCTCCCAAGTAGCTGGGAGTACAGGCGCCCGCCACCTCGCCCGGCTAGTTTTTTGTTTTTTTGTTTGTTTGTTTTTGTATTTTTTAGTAGAGACGGGGTTTCACCGTGTTAGCCAGGATGGCCTCAATCTCCTGACCTCATGATCCGCCCGTCTCGGCCTCCCAAAGTGCTGGGATTACAGGCTTGAGCCACCGCGCCCAGCCTGTATCATTACTTTTTAAGACAATCCCACTATGGTGGGCATTTAAATTGTTTTATTCTGCACTATTTTCAATGGTGATGTGTTGACGGATTGTTGTGCATGAATCTTGGTTGGAATCTCTGTGAAACTCTGGAGTAAGTGTGTCAAATGACTATTTCTTAGGAGTCTTGAAACATTGCAAAATTAGCTTCAAGAAAAGTGACACCTATTTACACTTGTAAATAGCAAAAAGGTATGAATGTGCTTATTATTAAACTCACACACAGACACATATACATAGAGCATAAAAATGCATTTAATCATTATATCGTTATTTTTTATATGTATTTCTTTGATAATATAGTTTTTTCTTCCTCAGAAAGTTACAATATTTAAAGCTAGAAGAAAACTCTTTCTTTTACCTATGAAGAAATTGAGAGAAAATTGTGTCATGAAACCTGCTCCCAGCCATATTGCAAGCAAGAGGCAGATTCAGGACATGTGACATCCAGTTTGGTACCCCTTCCACTTCACTGCAAAGCCCTCAAGTCATTATAAGCAAGATGCATACAATTATCATCCTTTTAAATCCTCTCCTAATGAGAACGTCTAAGCCAAAATTAATGTTTTAACTATGCATGACATTATTTTTACTCATATGACATGAATAACTTACAAAATCACATGAAATAAAAGATGCACTGTTGATTTCCTTATAAAAAGCACTTGACTCAAGCAAGGAGCATGGTTTTATGAAAGAAACATAATTCCCAAACACTCAAAGAAAGTGGGGGCAGTTGAGAGAATGTATTACTCAGAGCTCCTGCTCCTGAGTTGTAATTTTGTGATGGCCCCCGCTGCTGCAAGCTGAATCTGTTGCTGTATATACACCAAGGCCACACTTCCCAGGGGCTGCTTGCAGAGAACTGTGTGTGGCAAGAAGCAAAGGTTCTTGAGAAATGGGGGACTCTCCCAATGGGTGACGGTAGCTTGAGGATTTTCTATTTTCCTGACTGACTTGTTCTTGAAACTGTGCTGCAATTTGAAACTCTTCTCTAATCCTTCCTGCTAGCTGTCCTTTCACAGGCATCAATTCTGCCCCACAGTCTGAAGATTCTCCCTTCTCCTCCTATTTCTTCTTCCATTATTCTTAGGTATTTTTTTAGTTTTAATTTGCATGGATACATAGTAGGTGTATATATTTATGGGGTATGCGAGATGTTTTGATATAGACATGCTATGTGAAATAAGCACATCATAAAGAGTGGGATATCCAACCCCTTAAGCATGTATCCATTAAGTTGCAAACAATCCAATTACACCCTTTAAGTTATTTTAAAATGTACAGTTATTATGGACTATAGTCACTTTGTTATGCTATCAAATAGTAGATCTTATTCATTCTTTCTAATTCTTTTGTACCCATTATATCCCCGCCTCCAGCCTCCCACTACCATTCCCAGCCTCTGACAATCATCCTTCTACTCTCTATATCCATGAGTTACATTGTTTTGATATTTAGATCCCAAAAATAAGTGAGAATATGTGACATTTGTCTTTCTGTACCTGACTTATTTCACTTAACATAATGACCTCCAATTTCATCCTTGTTGTTGCAAATGACTGGATCTCATTCTTTTTTATGGCTGAATAGTACTCAATTGTGTATCTGTACCACATTTTCTTTATCCATTCATCTGTTGATGGACAATTAGGTTGCTCCCAAATGTTAGCTTTGTAAACAGTGCTGCAATAAACATAGGAGTTTAGATACCTCTTCAATATACTGATTTCCATTCCTTTGGGTATATACCCAGCAGTGGGATTGCTGAGTCATATCGTATCACAATTTTTAGTTTTTTGAAGAACCTCTTAACTGTTCTCCATAGAGGCTGTACTAACTTAACATTCCCACCAACAGTGTATAAGGGTTCCATTTTCTCCACATCCTCAGCAGCTTTTGTTATTGCCTGTCTTTTGGATATAGGCCATTTTAACTGGGATGAGATGATATCTCATTGTGGTTTTGATTTGCCTTTCTCTGCTGATCAGTGATGTTGAGTGCCTTTTCGTATACCTATTTGCTGTTTGTATGTCTTCTTTTGAGAAATGTCTATTTAAATATTTTGCCCATCTTTTGATCAGATTATTAGATTTTTTCCTATAGAGTTGTTTGGGCTCCTTATATATTCTGATTATTAACCCCTTATCAGATGGGTAATTTTCAAAGATTTTCTCCCATTCTGTAAGTTGTCTATTCACTTTATTGATTGCATCCTTTGCTGTACAGAAGTTTTTTTTAACTTCATGTGGTCCCATTTGTCCATTTTTGTTTTGGTTGCCTGTGCTTGTGGGATATGGCTCAAGAAATTTTTGCCCAGACCGATGTCCTGGAGAGTTTCCCCAATGTTATCTTGTAGTAGTTTCATAGTCTGAGGCCTCAGATTTAAGTCTTTAATCATTTTTATTTGACTTTTGTATGTGTTGAGAGATAGGGATATAGTGGTTTTTTTCTGCATATAGATACCCAATTTGCCCAGTATTATTTATTGAAGAGACATTATTTATTGAACAGAACACTTTTCTCTAGTGTATGTTCTTGGCACCTTTGTCAAAATTGAGTTAACTGTAGGTGTGTGGATTTGTTTCTGGGTTCTCTATTCTGGTCCATTGGTCTATGTGTCTGCTTTAATGCCAGCACCACCCTGTTTTGGTTACTATAGCGCTATAGTATAATTTGAAGTCAGATAATGTGACTCTTCCTATTTTATTCTTTTTGTTTAGGATAGCTTTGGCTATTCTGGGTTTTTCATGGCTCTACATAAATTTTTGGATTTTTTTTTAATTTCTGTGAAAGAATGTCATTGGTGTTTGATAGGGATTGCAGTGACTCTTTAGATTGCTCTGGATAATATGGACATTTTAACAATATTGATTCTTCCAATCCATTAACATGGAATATCTTTCCATTTTATCATGTCCTCTTCAATTTATTTTATTAGTATTTTATAGTTTTTATTACAGAGATCTTTCACTTATTCAATTAAGTTAATTCCTAGGTATTTCATTTTATGTGTGACTATTGTAAATGGAATTACTTTTTTATTTCTTTTCACATTGTTCACTGTTGGCATATAGAAATGCTACTGATTTTTGCATGTTGATTTTACATCCTGAAACTTTACCAAATTTGTTTATTAGTTCTAATAGTTTTCTTGAGGAGTTTTTGTTTTTTCCAAATATAAGATTATATCACCTACAAACAAGAATAATTTGACTTCTTCCTTTCCAATTTTGGTGACTTTTACATTTTCTCTTGTCTTATTGCTCTAGCTAGGACTTCCAGTACTATTTTGAATAACTGTGGTGACAGTGACCATTCTTATTATGTTCCGGATATTAGAGGAAAGGCTTTCCGTTTTTCCCCATTCAGTATGATGTTAGCTGAGAGTATGTCCTCTATGGCTTTTATTGCATTGAGGTATGTTTCTTCTATCCCCAGTGTTTTCTTAAGAGTTTTTATATTGAAGGGATGTTAAACCTTTATCAAATGCCTCTTTGGTATCAGTTGAAATGATCATATGGTTTTTAGCCTTCATTCTATTGATGTGATGTATCACACTGATTGATTTTCATATGTTGAACCATCCTTGCATCCCTGACATAAACCCCATTTGGTCATGATGAATGATCTTTCCAATATATTGTTGAATTTGGTTTGCTAGTATTTCATTGAGGATTTTTGCATCAATATTCATCAGAGATATTGGCCTATATTTTTCTTTTTTTGATGTGTCTTTGTCTGGTTTTGGTATCAAGGTAATTATGATCTCATAGAATGAGTTTGGAAGTTTTCCCTCCTCCTCAATTTTTTGGCATAGTTCGAGTAGGATTGGTATTAGTTATTTCTTAAATATTTGGTAGAATTCAGGAGTGAAACCACCAAGTCCTGGGCTTCTTTTTTATTGAGACACTTTTTATTACAGCTTCTGTCTAATTATTTGTTATTGGGCTATTCAGGTTTTGCATTTTTTTCTAGTTTAATTTTGGTAGGTTGTATGTATCTAGGAATTTGTCCATTTTTTTCTTGATTTTCCAATTTATTGGCGTATGTTGCTCATAATAGCCACTAATAATCCTTTAAATTGATACAGTATCAGTTGTAATGTCTCCTTTTCATTTCTGATTGAATTTATTTGGATCTTCTCTCTTTTTTCTTAATCTGGATAAGGTTTGTCAATTTCATTGAACTTTACAAAAATTAACTTTTGTTTATTGGTCTTTTTTATTTTTTGTATTTTTCATTTCTATTTCATTTCTTTCTGCTCTAATCTTTATTATTATTTTCTTCTAATGAATTTGGTTCAGTTGGATCTTGCTTTTCTAGTTCTTTAAGATGCATCATTAGATTGTTTATTTGAAGTTTTCCCTTTTTATTAATGTAGGCATTTGTAGCTATGAACTTCCCTCTGAGTACTGTTTTTGCTGTTTCCCATAGGTTTTGGTATGTTGTGTTCTATTATCATTTGTTTAGAGAAAATTTTCAATTTCCTTTTTAATTTATTTATTGGCATGCTGGTCATTCTGGAGTATATTGTTTAATTTTCATATATCTATATAGTTTCCAAAATTCCTCTTTATTAATTTCTAGTTTTATTCCATTGTGGCCAGAGAAGATGCTTGGTATTATTTTAATTTTCTGAATGTTTTGGGACTTGTTTTGTGACCTAACATGTAATCTATCCTTGAGAATGATCCATGAACTGAGAAAAAAAAAAGTATATTCTGCAGCTCTTAGATGAAATGTTCTGTAAATTTCTATTTGATCAATTTGGTCTATAGTGCAGATTAAGCCTGATATTTCTTTGTTGATTTTCTGTCTGGAAGATATGGCCACACAGAAAGTGGGGTGAAGTTTCCAGGTATTATTGTATTGGGACATATCTCTTTCTTTAGCTCCAATAATAGTTCCTTTATATATCTGGGTGTTCCAATGTTGGGTGCATATATATTTAAAATTGTTAAGTCCTCTTGCTGTATTGACTCCTGTATCATTATAGAGTGATCTTCTTTGTCTCTTCTTATAGTTTTGGTCTTGAAATCTATTTTGGCTGATATAAGTATAGTGACTCCTGCCCTTTTTTTATTTCCATTGGCATGGAATATGTTTTTCCCTCCCTTCATTTTTAGTCTATGTGTGTCTTTCTAGGTGAAGTGTTTCTTGTAAACAACAGATGAATGGGTCTTATTTTTCATCCATTCATCCAGTCGATGACTTTTAATTGGAGAGTTTAGTCCATTTACATTCACTGTTATTATTGATAAGTAAGGACTTAACCCTGCCATTTTGTTATTTGTTTTCTGGTTGTTTTGTGATCTTCTCTTCCTTCTTTCTTTCATTCCTGTCTTCCTCTAGTAAAGATTATTCTCTCTGGTGGTATGATTTAGTTGCCTGCTATTTATTTTTTTCATGTATCCATTGTATGCTTTTGGTTTGAGGTTACCATGAGGCTTGCAAATACTATCTTATAACCCATTAATTTAACCTGATAATTTAACAGTACTTGCATAAGCAAATAAACAAGCAAAAGAAAAAAAAATCACCTTAACTTCATTTTCCTGCTTTTTAACTTTTTATTGTTTCTAGTTCTATCTTATTGTACTGGCTATGTTTTGAAAAGCTGTTGTAGTTATTATTTCTGATTGATTCATTATTTAATCTGTCTACTTAGGATAAGAGTGGTTTACATTCCACAGTTATGGTGTTGCAATATTCTATGTTTTCCTGTGCACTTACTATTGCCAGTAAGTTTTTTACCTTTCGGTGATTATGTACTTCTCATGAATATCCTTTCCTTTCTGATTGAAGTATGCCCTTTAGCCTTTCTTGTAGGATGAGTCTTGTATTGATAAAATCCCTCAGCTTTTGTTTTTCTGGGAAAGTCTTTATTTCTTCTTCATGTTTGAAGAATATTTTGCCAAATACACTATTCTAGGGTAAATGTTTTTTTTTTTTTTTTTCCTTCAGCACTTTAAATATGTCATGCCACTCTCTCCTGGCCTATAAGGTTTCCACTGAAAAGTCTGCTGCCAGATGTATTGGAGCTCCATTGTATGCTATTTGTTTCTTCTCTCTTGCTACATTTAGGAACCTTTCTTTATCCTTGACCTTTGAGAATCTGATTATTAAATGTCTTGAAGTAGTGTTCTTCAGGTTAAATCTGCTAGGTGTTCTATAACCTTCTTGTACTTGGATATTGATACCTTTGTCTGGGCTTGGGAAGTTCTCTGTTACTATCCCTTTGAATAAACTTTCTACTCCTGTCTCTTGCTTTACCTCCTCTTTAAGGCCAATAGCTCTTAGATTTGCCCATGTGAGGCTATTTTCTAAATCGTCTGGCTTTCTTCATTTTTTGTATTCTTTTCTCTTTTGTTTCCTCTGACGGTTTATTTTGAAATAGTCTGTCTTCAAGTTCATTAATTCTTTCTTCTACTTGATCCATTTTGCTATTAAGGGACTCTGATGCTTTCTTCAGTATGCCAACTGCATTTTTCAGCTCCAGAATTTCCACTTGATTCTAATTATTCCAATCTCTTTATTAAATTTATCTGATAGCATTCTGAATTCCTTCTCTGTTTTATCTTGAATTTCCTTGAGTTTCCTCGGCACAGCTATTTTGAATTCTCTGCATGAAAGACCACATACCCCCATTTCTCCAGAATTCATCCCTTGTGTCTTATTTAGCTCATTTTGTTAGGTCATGTTTTCCTGGATGATGTTGATGCTAGTAGATATTCTTTGGTGTCTGAACATTTACGAGTTAGGTATTTATCATAGTCTTCACTGTCTGAACTTATTTGCAGCTGCCCTTCTTGGGAAGGCTTTCCAGATATTTGAAGGGACTTTGGAAAGCCTTAATAATCAAAGTTAGCTTTGTGATCTAAGCTGTTTCTGCTTTAGGGAGTATCCCAAGCCCAGTAATGCTGTGGTTCTTGCAGACTCATAGAGGTACCATCTTGATGGTCTTGGACAAGATCTGAGAGAATTTTCTGAATTATTAGGCAGAGACACTTGTTCTCTTCTCTTACTTTCTCCCAAACATAGTCTCTCTCTCTGTTCTGAGCCACCTAAAGCTAGGAGTGGAGTGACATAAGCACCCCTCTGGCCACCACCACTATAACTGTGCTGGGTCAGAACTGAAGCCAGAAAAGTTATGGGTCTCACCCAAGGCTTGCTGTAATCACACACTGGCTACTACTTATGTTCACTTAAGGCCCCGAGGCGCTACAATCAGCAGATGGCAAAGCCAGCCAGGCCAGTGTCTTTCCCTTCAGGGTGGCAATGTTCCCCAGGTCCCAAGTGGGTCCAGAGTTGTCATCTAAGAGTCAGGGACTAAAGACAAAATCATTAGAAGTCTACCTGGTATTCTATTGTACTGTGGCTAAGATGGCTCTCAACCCACATGATGCAACCTTTCCCATTTTTCTTTCCTCTTTCCAAAGGCAGAAGAGCCTTACCCCATAGCCACCATCAACCCTGGCCACAAGGAGTACTGCCAGACTACCACCAATGTTCCCTTAAGGCCCAAGGGCTCTTAAGTGAGCTTGTGGTGAATGCTGCTTGACCTGGGACTAGCCCTTCAGGGCAGTGGAGTCCCCACTGGCCCAGAGCAAATCCAGAAATGCTGTCCAAAAGTCAAGTTCTGGAATCAGGTACCCCAAAAGCCTGCTTGCTGTTCTACCCTTCCATGGTTTTGTTGGTACCTGAAGCTAGCAAGCCTCAGAGGCTCACCGAGGCCCTCAGTGCACTACCTGGATATCACTGCTAGTTATTCAGGGCCCAAGGACTCTTCAGTTAGCAGGTGATGAATGCTTGCAGGACTAGATTTTTTCCTTCTGGCCCAAGGTTTCCTTCTGTTTCTAGAAGTGTCGTCTAGGAGCTAGGGCTTGAAATAGGGGCCTCAGGACTCTGACTGGTGCCCTATTCTGCTATGGCTTAGCTGGTATCCAAGATGAAAGACAAAGTCCTCCCCACTCTTCCTTTTCCTCTCCTCAAGCCCAAGAAGGGAGACCATTTTGGAGCCATAGGCTGTGCAGCCTGGGGCTATGAGATGGGTAGTGCCAGCACTCCTTTGGCTGACCCAGCTGGTGTCTCAGTGTGTTGTGTACCCCACTAGTACACTGTCTCTGGATCTAGTTCAGCACTAAGACTTGCCAAAGAGTTGCAGTCCTCATGTCCTAGACTGCCTTTCAAACTTAGAGACAGAGAGGACTTTGGCCCTCAGTGATGTTTTTCTTTTTAATCTCTTCAGTGCCTCTTTCAACCATATGAGTTAAAAGTAGGTACTATGAGTGCTCAGCTGATTTTTGGTTCTTAGGAAGGTACTTTTTGTGTGTGTAGACAATTGTTAACTTGGTGACTTTGTGGTGGTGGTGTGAATGATTGGTGGAGTTTTCTATTCCACAGTGTTGCTCTGCTTCCCCCTCAGGTGTTCTTTTACTTTTAATCCCATCTTGCAGGTATTGCAAGGGGAACCTGAACTAACACAGAACATAAAGTGTACAAAGGACTACTAAATCCATTTATAAGCTGGGGCTTTCTTTGCATATAAATAAGATGTCCCTTATCATAAAAAAGAAAAATGTCCCACAGCTGATGGGATGTCTTCAGTGTTGACCCCTGAACTGAGTTTAGTGCTCCAGAAAAAGTTTTAGAAAATCAAGGCCAGCTTTTTGTTTTTTTGTTAATTAGGAGCCCTTTATTCCCAAGACCACCAGACCACCTAGCAGTATTAATTTCTATACATCTACCTTGACTCTCAAAAGTGGAAGGTGGTAGAATGAGTGTTATCCTGTCAGTGCATTTACTTAAAAAAATTACTTCAAAATGCAAAGTATATGTATGTGTTTAATTGAACTTTATGCCCTAGGGGCATGGATTAGTCCATTTTCATGCTGCTGATAAAAATATACCTGAGACTGGGCAATTTACAAAAGAAAGAGGTTTAATTGGACTTACAGTTCCATATGGCTGGGGAAGCCTCACAGTCATGGTGGAAGGCAAGGAGGAACAAGTCCGGTCTTACATGGATGGCAGCAGGCAAAGAGAGAATGAGGAAGACACAAAAGCAGATACCCTTGATGAAACCATGAGATCTTGTGAGACTTACTTACTACCACAAGAACAGTATGGGGGAAACCACCCCCATGATTCAATTATCTCCCACAGTGCCCCTCCCACAACACATGGGAGTACAAGTCAAGATAAGATTTGGGTGGGGAAGCAGAGCCAAACCATACCAGAGCAGTTAGTTGTACAGGAAGCAAGAATCCAGAGGTGACAATAAGAAGTGCTTTTATATAAATCTTCAGCAGAGTATTTGTTAATTAGTGCAAGAGATGTTAGACATAATTTTCACTGATGAAGTAAATGTTCTTTTTTAAAAGACATGTGGTTGGCCATGTGTGGTAGCTCATTCCTGTAATCCCAGCACATTGGGAGGCTGAGGATGGTGGATCATCTGCGATCAGGAGCTCAAGAACAGCCTGGCCAACATAGTGAATCCTGTCTATACTAAAAATACAAAAAATTAGCTGGGTGTGGTGGCGGGCACCTGTAATCCCAGCTACTCAGGAGGCTGAGGCAGGAGAATCGCTTGTACCCAGGAGGTGGAGGTTGCAGTGAGCCAAGATTGCGCCATTGCACTCCAGCCTGGGCAACAAGAGTGAAACTATCTAAAAAAACATACATATATATATATATAGAGAGAGAGAGAGAGAGAGAGAGAGAGAGATAGACAGAGAGAGACAGAGAGAGTGGAGTTTATAAAATCTGGCCAACCGTATATATATAATTAATATATTCAAATATATATTTATATACATGTATATATTTAATTAAATATTGTAATATAATTATATATACATATATACATGTATATGCATTTATATATTTAATATATATGTATATATATTTATATTTTTACATATATACACATATATATACAAACATACACACACACACACATATAGTTGACCAGATTTTATAAACTCCACTCTCCTTGAATGAACCTTCAGGACAGAGTACAAGATCTACCGTTTTACTCGGTTTGCGTGCACACACACACACGTACTCTCTCTCTCCTTCTCTCTCTCTCTCTCTCTCTCTCTCTCTCTCTCTCTCTCTCTCTCAGTGGAGGGCTCCAAAGCCTAACCAAACAGAATACTGGCTGATCAGATATCAGCATATCATTAGCCTTGGAGGAAACCTTCCTTTCAAGGTGTTTATCTTAATGCCTGGAGAAAGAGAACAAACAGAGACTTAACCAAACTTATCAGATCAGATTAGGAGTGGTTTTTGTGTACTGATGCATATTCTTGTGCACATGCATACATGCTTGGCTACTGATACATATTTGTATTTGTGGCAAAATTTAGACAGAGATCTGATAGGTTGTAGTGAAGGATATTCCCTACCTAGGTCTGATTGGAGATTATTAGACCTGACATTTGTTGAATGACCAAATTTACTTATGTCAGTTCACAAAAATGAGAGCTCTGTTTTATGCCAGATATCTGAAAGTTCAGGATATCTGTGAATTATGATAAGGGTGGTTGGGGAATTCTTGAATTTCTTTCATCTGTAGTCTGTCTCAAATTATTGAGATTTGTAATTAGAGACTCTCACAGTTTTGTGAGATGTAGCAGCTGCAATTGGGCTATTAAAAAGAATAGAGCAGGACTTGTTCTTACTGTGTTTCTACAGCATGAATAGGAAAAAAATTTGTTTTAGTTTTGTTTCTTTGCTCACTCAAAATCTCCCAGAGACAGTGGACACTTGGTTAATGACATAAACCCAAATTACTTTTCTACTCTTCAGAGAACCTATTCATATAGCACAAAAATATTGGTCAAATCCCTTTATAGAAGTGCTGCACTGGTGAAAAACATGGAAGAATAAAACAATGGAAAGCCCCAAGTCTTAGTCAATATATCTTCTCACCAGGGCAGACATAAACCATCCCACAGGAAATGTAACAAATTAGAATCATACAAGATTATATTTCAAGACTGAAAAATGATCTAAGATTGCTTTAATAAAAATCTCCCCCAAACAAATGCCAGGGTCATACTGATTAATGTTATTAATAAACAAGTATTTTGGCTAGGACTGGAGAGAAGAAAAAATAAATATGTAAGAATGAATAAAGTAGCAAAACTCAACTGAACACCATCTAAAATAAGCTCACTTTTAATAAGAAAATGCAGACAAGTTGAAAATAAATAGATGGACCAAAATATACCATATGTAAGAAAACAAAAGACATTTAATAATGGTAAAAAGATCAAAACATCTGGAAAACAATAATTATAAATGTATATGTAGCATCAAAATGGAACATTAAAACACATGAAGGAAACCTCAACAATTTAGTGAAGAAATGAAAAATTGTGTAAACATTTGGGCATTTAATAAACCTCTTTCAGTAATTTATACAACAACTACGTACACACACACACAAAATAATAATAATAAGAATAGAGATACAGAAGATGTTTAGAACACTATCAACCACATCGAGCTAAATAATATATATAGAACACTGCATCCAACAACCATAAAATACTAATAATTATTTTCAAGTGCGCAAAATATATTCACCAAGATAGAAGGCTTGCTAGACTATAAAACAAGTCTCTATGATTTTGAAAGTGTTAAAATAATGTATAATATGTTCTCTAACCAAAATTGAATTAAATTAAAAGCTAATTTTAAAAATCTATTGATATGGTTTGGCTGTGTATCTACCCAAATATCATCTTTAATTGTAGTTTCCATAATCCCTGCATGTTGTGGGAGGGACCTGGTGGGAGGAAATTCAGTCATAAGGGTGGTTACCCTCATGCTGTTCTCATGATAGTGAGTGAGTTCTCATGAGACTTGATGGTTTTAAAAGGGGCTTTTCTCTTTTGCTCAGCACACATCTCTCCTGCTGCCATGTGAAGAAGCATGTGTTTGCTTCCTTTTCCACCGTAATTGTAAGTTTCCTAAGGACTCCCCAGCCATGTTGAACTGTGACTCAGTTAAACCTCTATCCTTTATAAATTAGCCTGTCTTGGGAAGTTCTTTATAGCAGCTTGAGAATTAACTAATACAGTACATTGGTACCATGGACAGTGAGATGCTGCTGTAAAGATATCTCAAAAATGTGGAAGTGACATTGGAACTGGCTAACAGGGAGAGACTGAAACAATTTGAAGGGCTTGGAAGAACATAGGAAGATGTGGGAAAGTTTGAAACTTCCTAGAGACTTGGAATGCTCAGAAGACATGAAGATGTGGGAAAGTTTGAAACTTGCTAGAGATTTGTTGAATGGCTATGACCAAAATGCTAATAGTGACATGGACAATAAAGTCCAGGCTGAGGTGGTCTCGGGTGAGATGAAGGACTTGGGAACTGAAGCAAAGTGACTCTTGTTAGCTTTAGCAAAGAGACTGGCAGCATTTCCCTCTGCTCTAGAAATCTGTGGAACTTTGAACTTGAGACAGATGATTTAGGATGTCTGGCAGAAGAAATTTCTAAGCAGCAAGTATTTAAGAAAAAGCAGAGCATAAAAGTTGGGAAAATTTGAAGCCTACTATGTGATAGAAAAGGAAAACCTATTTTCTGTGGAGAAATTCAAGCTGGCTGCAGAAATTTGCATAGGTAACGAGGAATCATATGTTAATCACCAAGGAAATGGGAAAAATGTCTCCAGAGCATGTCAGAGAACTTCACAGCAGCTGCTCCAATCACAGTCCTGAAGGCCTAGAAGGGAAAAAATGGTTTCATCAGCTGATCTCAGGGTCCCCCTGCTCTATTCAGCCTCAGGACATGGTGCCCTGCATCCCAGCTACTTCAGCTCCAGCCATGGCTAAAAGGGGACAATGTATAGCTCATGCCATTGCTTCAGATCAGTGAACTTATATTTGCATGACTTAGCAATAGAAACTCTTCAATCTGAAGCAAGAAAAACACTGAGAAGAATAATCAGAGCCAAAGTGACATATGAGAAAACATAAAGCATTCTAATATATTTGTAACCAAATATCCAGAAGGAAGGCCGTGGGCAGGAAAAAAAAAAAAAAGATTTAAACAAATAAAAGGCCACAATTATTGGTGTAGCAGGACAAGCCACAGACAAAACCCCTCAGACATGGAGTTAAAGAAGAAAGGGGTTTATTCAGCCGGGAGCATCGGCAAGACTCCTGTCTCAAGAGCCAAGCTCCCCGAGTGAGCAATTCCTGTCCCTTTTAAGGTCTCACAACTCTAAGGGGGTCTGCTTGAGAGGGTTGTGATTGATTGAGCAAGCAGAGGGTACGTGACTGGGGGCTGCATGCACTGGTAATTAGAACAGAACAGAATAGGACAGGGATTTTTACAGTGCTTTTCTATACAATGTCTGTAATCTGTAGATAACATAACCGATTAGGTCAGGGATTGCTCTTTAACTACCAGGCCCAGGCGGGCTGTCTGCTTGTGGATTTCATTTCTGCCTTTTAGTTTTTACTTCTTCTTTCTCTGGAGGCAGAAATTGGGCATAAGACATTATGAGGGGTGATCTCTTCCCTTATTCCAATTTTCTTTTCTTTTCTTCCTTTCTTTTTTCTTTTTCTTTTTCTTTTTTTTTTTAAGATGGAGCCTCATCCTTGTTGCCCAGGCTGGAGTGCAATGGTGCAGTCTTGGCTCACCACAACCTCTGCCTCCCAGGTTCAAGTGATTCTCCTGCCTCAGCCTCCCAAGTAGCTGGGATTACAGGCATGTGGCACCACATCCAGTTAATTTTTGTATTTTTAGTAGAGATGGGATTTCACCATATTGGCCAGGCTGGTCTCAAACGGCTGACCTCAGGTGATCTGCCTGCCTCAGCCTCCCAAAGTGCTGGAATTATAGGCATGAGCCACCACATCTGGCAAAAATTCTTTTAAATTTAATAACAACTTTAGACTCACAAGTCTAAGAAGCTCAGCAAACTACCAAGAGAAAAGACATGAAGAAAATCACATAAAGGCATATCACAATGAAAGTGTATGAATAAAGATAAAATATTTTAAACTACTAGAAGAAACATTACAAACATGAAAATAGAGATGAGAATGACAACATACTTCCTGTCAAAACTATGCAAGTCAGAACAAAATGGAGAGAGTCTAAAAAATATTCTGCCAACTTAATTTCCTTACACATTGAAAATATTTATTAAAATTAAAATCAAAATGAATATATCATCAGATGAACAAAAGTTGACAAAATATATTGCCAGAAGACCTGAGTTAAAGAAATGTTGAAAGAGTTTTGCTAGCAGAAGGAAAATTCTACTAGTTAGAAAGTTAGAGGTACACAAAGGAATAAAGAGAGCCAATAAATGATAAATATATAGGTAAATATAAATAAATTTTATTATTTTTAAATGGTATTTTCAATATCAAATTAAGCTTCTATGAGAAAACCCTTTAAATACAAAACAAACATAGGTTGAAGAAAAAGTATATATGTGTGTATGTGTATATAGATACACACCATAGAAACACCAAACAAAATGACACTGGAGTGGCAATATTGATATCAAATAAAGCAGGCTCCAAAAAAACAAATATTACCAGGTATAAAGAGTAGAATTATATAATGATGAAAGGGTCAATTCATCAAGAAGAAATAACAGTCTTAAATGTTCATGCACCCAACAGCAGAGCTTCAAAACACGTAAAACATAAACTGATAAATTGAAGGAAGAAATAGACAAATTCAAAAGTATCATTGGCTATATTAACATTTCTTTATTAGCAAGTAATATAATAGGCAGAGAGAAAATCGATAAAGATATAGAGGGCTTGAACAACCAGATTGACCTAATAGGCATACTATACATTTTTAAGTGCAAAAAGTTGAATTTATAACAAGTACAAATTGACAGCAACAGAATTAACCTACACATAAATAAACAAAAAAACCTGGAAGTTTCCCAAATATTTTTGTGTTAAACAGTGCATTTCTAAACAGCACATGGGTCAGAAAAGAAATCAGAGAAAAATTAGAAAATATTTCTAATGAACAAAAATATTTACATAAATTTTTGTGAGATACAGCTACAGCAGTGCTTAGAGGGAATTTTTGTTAGATGAGAAGAAAGACCTCAAAAACAATAATCTCTTTTCACCCAAGAAACTAGAAAAATAAGAACATAATAAATCAGAACAAAAAGAGGAAGAAATAATAAAGATAGGAGCAAAAATCTAGAAAATTGAAAACAGGTATATAATACAGAAATCAATGAAATAAACTGTTTTTTTAAAGAACTCAGTATCTCTGATGAACCTCTAGCTAGAATGATAATGAGAGAAATAGAAAAGAAATAAATTACTATTAACAGAAATGAGAGAAAATACATCACTATAGACTCAAAAGATGTTATAAGAATTAGGGAATATTATAAACTACCTTATGACAATATATTTGTTAACAGTTGAAATAGGCCAGGCACAGTGGCTCATGCCTGTAATCCCAGCACTTTGGGAAGCCAAGGTGGGCAGATCACTTGAGGCCAGGAGTTTAAGGCTAGCCTGGCCAACATGGTGAAACCCTGTCTCTACTAAAAATACAAAAATTAGCCAGGTGTGGTTGTACACACCTGTAATTCGAGCTACTTTTGTGTGACTGAGGCATGAGATTCTCTTGAATCTGGGAGGCAGAGGTTGCAGTGAGCTCAAATGCGGGTACCACACTCCAACTTGGGTAACAAAGCGTGACTGTCTAAAAACAAAAAGAAATATATAAATTATTTGAAAGACATCCAATTCAAGAAGAAATAGTTAAACTGAATATTCCTCTATTATTAAATGAATGAAATTTGCATTTGAAACCCTTCCCACGCACAAAAAAAATTTTATGCACAGATGTCGCAATTGGCAAATTCTATCAAATATTTCAAGAAGAAAGCATATCAATTCTACACAAACTCTTCCATGAAAGTAGGAGAAATAGCCTTTATGTTTTATAAGGTTAGCATTACCCCAAGTCAAAAAACAAAGCCATCAGAAGAAAAGAAAACTACAGACCAATATTTCCCATGAACACAAATGCAAAGATATTTCACAAGAGTAAAATTTAGCAATACATTATGACCAAGTAGGGGTTATTCCAGGAGTGCAGTTTAGTCCAACACTGAAAAAATCATATAATGTAATTCACCAAATAAATTAATAAAGAACAAAAATCATATTATCTCCATAGGAACAGAAAAAGCAACTGACAAACAACTGTTTCTGATAACAATTCTTGGAAAGTAAATAACTTCCCACACAAAATAAGGATGTCTACCAAAAAATGTTTGTTAACATTATATTTAATGAAGAAAAGCTGAATATCTTCCCCTTAAGATAAAAAGCAAGGCGAAGAAGTTTGCTCTCAGGACTTCTTTTCAGCATTGTTTTGGAGGGCTAAGCATTCTAAGAAGGAGGAAGAGGAAAAGGAGGAAGGTAATGATATGCAGAGTGAAAAAGAAGAAGAAAAATTGTCTATTGTTCCACAGTTGACATGTCTGTTAGAAAACCTAAAGAATTTTTTTAAATTCTACTAGAACTATTTAGTAATTTAGCAAGGTTTCAGAATGCATAGTCAATATGAAAAAATCAATTTAAGTCTGTATTAACAACAAACAATTGGACACTTAAATTTTTAAAATACAATTTGCAATAGCATGAAAATATGTAATATTTAGGGAAAATTTAACAAATATATGCAAATATTGTACATTAAAAATTATAAACATTTGAACAGAAAAATTATAGACATAATAAAATGAACAGAAAAACATATTCACAGATTCAATTAATCAAATAGTAAGACTTTAATTTTCCCTAGATAGATATAGAGATTGAATATAATTATTAACAAGATCTCATCAGATTTTTGTATAAATTTAATAAGCTTATTTATTTAATAAACTTGTTTTCAACTTTATATGAAAGTGTAAAGTCTCTAGAATGTCCAGTTTTTTTTAAAATAAAGAGCACAACTGAATAATAAGGCAAGAAATATAAAATGGAAAAATGTTTGAACAGACATTTCACTGCCAAAGATATTTAACATCATGGTTAGCATCAGCAAAATGCAAATTGAAACCCAGGCGGTGCTGCCCACACACTGGAATGGCTAAAATTATAAAGATTGACAGTACAAAATTTTGTAGGAGATGTAGAGCTACTGGAACTTTCATGCATTGCTGATGTTAATGTAAAATATTAAAACAATTTGGGAAAATATTTGACAGTAAAATCAATGAAAATAAACATATATGCCACCTGTCAGTTCATTCCTAGGAATTTACTCAAGATAAATGAAAGTGTATGTCCACATAAAGAGCTTCAGGTTTTCTTATTTAGCACAGGATCTAAAGTGTATATTTATAAGCCATATTAAAATATTTGTAGCTGCTTCATTTATATTAGCCAAAACTATAAATAACTTAAATGTTTATGAAGAAGTGAATGGGTAAGAAAATTATAGTATATCCAAAATACATAATATAACTCAGGTATTAAAGGAGGTAAGCTACTTATACATTCAATAAAAATGAAAAATAAAAACATTATGCTGAACAAAAGCTGAACCAAAAACACATTCTGGTTTATTCTATGTATATGAAATTCTATAAAAGGGAAATCTAATATCTAATGACATAAAGCAGATCTGTGGTTTCTAGAGACCAAAGGTAGAGAGAGGGGACTGACTAAAAAAAGCCATGGGGAAACATTGTTGAGTGGCATTGCTGTACTTGGTTGTGGCAGTGCATGCATTTGTCAAATATCATGGAACTACATCCTTAAAATGCGGTGAATCTTATTGAGTGTCAATTATATTTCAATAAATTTTATTAAAAATAAATTATTTTAAAAATATTTTTATTAATATTATTACAATAGTTTTTGAGGAACAGGTGGTGTTTGGTTACATGGATAAGCTCTTTAGTGGTGATTTCTGAAATTTTGGTACACCCGTCGCCTGAGCAGTGTACACTGCACCCAGTGTGAAAAAAATAAATAAAATAAGTAAAAATCTACTCTCTTAAAAAAAAAAAAAAAGGCAGAGGAAGCTCTCTACCACGTTATGACTCAGCAAGAAGGCTATCCCCAGATGCCAGTGCTGTGCTCTTGGACTTCTTACTATTCAGAACCATGAGTTAAAGAAACATACTTTTCTTATGAAAATAAAATAAAAATAAAAATGGATATTTTAAAGCAAAGGAAAAGTCTTATAGTGGCTTATGTAATATCAAAGAACTAGGAAAGTGTGATATCATATTATGTCGTGAAAACTATAATATTGTCTGAACTTCAGTATCCCACTTTTCCACTTTAGTTTTTCTTAACATTTGTATTTTTCAAAAAGACAAATTGCTAAGTGTGGGCATACAGTCAAAATTCTAACATGTTTTTCAATAGCTAGAAGACCAGATGATGTATCATTTTATAAATACGTAGAAAGAAAGAAAGTTTGTATTAAAGTCAGCATGAATTTGATAACTTGCCTAAAAAGTATGGCTGATTTCATTATCTAAGGACTCAAAGCTTTTTATCACAAACATACTAGTCATTCTTCCTGAAAACTCCTCAGGGGCAAAGTACCCAAATTTCACAAAAGGCTGTCATACTTCTCATGTTTTAGAAAGATTCGAAAATATAGGTGCCATTTACAGATCTTGACTTTTGACTTCCATTGTTCCAGCCTTCTCCATGATCTGGAATCTCACATTCCTGTGTTCTAACCCTTTTCTGCTCTTTGCTTTTAAAAATCAAGTTAAGTTCTGACCAGCTGTCTCCAAAAATACACAAATTTAGGATAGAATAAGGTATATATTTAGGAAGATAGATGCACACTAATTTTAAAGTCCCACCCTAATACTGATCAGCAATAAACATGGATATTTAAGAGGATTGCAGATCAAACACATTTATTTTTCTGTGTGATAGATATACCTATGTTTCTATGTAGAACAAATAAGGGTACAGAGAAACGTAAGTGCAAGGTTTTATTACTATAAATACTCAGTCACATGTTCTCACTTATAAGTGGGAACTAAACATTGGGTACACATGGATATAAAGATGGGAACAATAAACACTGGGGATTCTAAAGCCAGGGAGGGAGGAAGAGAGGTAAGGGTTGAAAAACCACCTATCAAGTACTATGTTCATTACTTGAGTGACAGGATCATTAGAAGCCCAAACTCCAGCATCATGCAAAATATCCATGTAACAAACCTGCACATGTACCCCCTAAAATTGTAAAAATATAATAAAATAAAAAATAAGTAAATAAATACATATCTAGAGACTTGTGTCTACATTGAGAGAAAATATATTTTCTAACATCTTAGAGCAAGAATTATATATTATTTCCCCCAGTCACTTAAAAAATTTTGAGAAACTCTGCAACTTTTATTTGTGGAAATAACACATTAATTCAAGTTTGCTTATAAAATAGAAAAATATTTCACAAAAATGGATGCATTTCAAATAGAATAAGTGTAAAGTAGTATTTATAAATTCATAAATGTATCCTCCTAACATTATTTATATTCTGTAAATAGAAATTCTAGGTATTCTATTCACATTAGAATCCATTTGAGATAGAAAATAGTAAAATATAAAACATTTGATTTCTTTAGAAAGTTGCCTAGGTGACAATAAGAACATAGAGAAGCAAAAATTAAATAAATAAAAGAAAATAACACACAGGTTCAATGGAAGGAAATATATGTATGGTAGAACAAGACTGAAATGTCCAGTAGACATTGGAGCACTTTCACAAAAGAAAAATGTCATAGACTGTTGTAATAGTTGTAAGACGTTTAGTTTATGGGAAATATTATGCTATTAATCAGCAGTAAATCATAGTGGTTAAGAGGGTGTGATTTGGACTCAAGCTACTTACATCGAATTCTGCTTGGCCACTTAGTGCTTATGACCTTGGGCAGCTTTTAACCCTCTGATCTTCAGGGACTCCCTAGGGTTTTGTATAGCTTAAAATGAGAAAATGCAAGTAAAGTGCTTACCATAAAACTTGCTAAATGTAAGCTATTAGTGGTAGTAGTAATAATAGATTATTTTCATTAATTACAATTGATAGAAGTGACCAAAGAAAGTGAAAAAGAACTAGAATCATTCTTGTCATGATTCTTTTAGGAATGGTGACTGATAAAGGATTTCAGGTTTTCTCCTGTAGCAAATGATCTAAACTATAGGTTTATAAGCTGTATTGAAACATCTTGAAGGATATAAAGAAAATTATATTTTCTTATCTTTAATGACCAGAATTTGTTCCATAGGTTACCCAGTTTCCAGTAGGAGTGGGACAGGGATCATCTAAAAAGTGGATACAAAAGAGCAATCTTCCATGTGGTAGTCATTGACCTACCTGAAATCAGAGGGGTTACACCAGATTACCACCTGTATGGCATATTTCCTTTTGATTCCAAGGCCTTTAACAATTATTTATGTCTCTTGGGATATAAAATCCTGCCAAATGAATTCAGAGCTGTAATTATAATGCCTCTACACAAGACAAAGGTGGCAGATTGGAGTGTGAAAATAGCTTGGGAGATCTCCTGTCAATCTACACTTGATACTGCTCTGGCAAGAATCTTTCTCAACTGGCTGCTTCCTCATGTGCTAAAATGCACTTTTACCAGAGAGCCCGCATGGTTGCAGAGGAGGAAGTGTTGCCGCCAACTTGATCTTTACTCTCCATAAGCTCCAGGAAAAGGCATGTGAAAAGTGCCATCTGTAGTACGTGGCTCTTTCTGATCTAATGCAGGCCTTTGACAGTATTAATAGAAGAATGTTGCAGCAACTTCTCAGAAAATACAGTTGCCCGGAAATTTTGGATGGCCTTTCTTTATAAATCCACCATTACCAACTCTAGAAGAATTGATCTGGGTAGGATCCAGTATTGTCTTTCTCAGGTTATGTCACATTTAGAAAGGAGGGGAGAAAGCTCTGTGCATCTGGTTGTATTCATATCCTCCTGCCTGGTCTCTAGAGATGCTATTATTGAAACCATTCAGAGATCTTCAGATATGTTTTTAGTTCTACATTTGGGGTGGGGGATGGGTAAATGAGCAGTAGAGGTGAAGGGTATTACTAGACCTTGGGTCCACAGAATTGTGTATCTTTTTTGTGTAAACAATTTTTGGCTGTATGTCAGGAAAGAAGCAGTTTACTAAAGAGCCACTTTATCTCAATTAAACATCATGACAGACTAATAATTAATTGGGCATTCAAATTATATTCTGCCAGGACAATAGCTGTAAAATTTATCCTCCTACCTGTCTGCTAGCAATTAGGGATTAACAAGCAGCTAAGGAAGAAAATAAATTTAATGTGCATTTTGGTCATTTTTCCATGACTACAGTTTATTTGTTCCACCTGGCATTACAGGCCCCTAATTGCTGAACTATTCGTTTTCTAAGAGATCTCAGACACATTTCCAATGCTATGGCATTACAAGTTCTTCAGAATTCACATCATGACATTTTATTAGCAGGGCTTTTTGGAGAAACTTAAAAATAGATGTGATATATGGAGGAGCATAATAATGAGATGCTAATGAGAAGTCTGGGACAGTAGCATCCTAGAATGGGATATGTGGGATAATGAGGAGATAAACTTGTTATCCAAGTTTTACTGCTAACAAAATTCCATATCCTGTCTGTGTGTGATATATCCTTCAATACTTTTCAATTCAGGGGCAACTAGGGGTTTTTTATTGGGGCAAGAGGGTCTGGACAAAAGGGTAGAGATGAAACCAGAGGGAAATATATACTAATTGTACAGGGAGAAAAATCCAAAAGAAGCATTTTGTGAGATGTCTTAGCTGAAGAAGAATCGATAGAGCAAAAGTCGTTTTAAAAGGGATTAAATTTTTATACCCATGTTCATAGCAGAATTATCCACAATAGCCAAAATGTCAAAACAACACAAATGTTCAATGATAGACAAATAAACAAAATGGGGTATATGCATATTATAATGGACTATTATTTTCCCTTAAAAAGGAATGAAATTCTGATACATGATACAACATGGATGAACTTGAAGATATTATGCTAAGTAAAATCAGTCAGATGTAAAAGGACAAATATTGCATAACACAACTTATATCAGGTACCTACAGTAGTCAAATTCATAGACACAAAGTAAAACAGAAGTTACTGGGAGCTGGAGGGAGGAAGGAAGGAAGAATTATTCTTTAATGGGTGTGGAGTTTCATTTTGAAATGATGAAAAGCCCTAGAAATGAATGGTGATGATGATTGCATAATGCTGTGAATGTATTTAAAGCCACAGCACTGAACACTCAAAAATGGTTAAAATGGTAAGTTCTAGATTATATGTGTTATACCACAATAAAATGTGGAAATCAAAAACATTTAAATATTTCTCAAATTGGTCCTAAAAGCTTAACAAAGATGGAATACTCCATGGGTTATTCTATTTCTAGTTTGCACAGAAAATAATTTTGTTAAAATGCTTGATCACCCCCTTTTTTTATATAATTTCAACTTTTATTTTAGATTCAGACACATGTGCAGGTTTGTTCCATGGGTATACTTCTTGATGCTGAGGTTTGCGGTGTGATTGAACCCATCACCTAGGAAGTGAGCATAGTAGTCAGTCAACAGTTACTTTTTCAACCATTGTCCCCTCAGTTCTTTCCCTCCCCACAGTCCCCAATGTCTATTGTTGCCATCTAGATGTCCATGGGTACCCAGTGATAAACCACATTTGGGTATATCTTTGACAAGACAAAAAAATAACGTTGAGGAAAAACATTTAAAAAAACAAGATAGTGGAATTCCTTTTGAGTTTGATTAACACAACTGTTTGTCCTTGTTCTTATTGAGAAAACCAGCAGATAGGATTAACAGAACTCCTTATCCTTTCCAGTAGTTATTATTATTGGGGGAGGGTGGGAAATTTAGGTTTTAAGCTTTTATTAAACTGTAGCATACAGTCTTTCCATTATCTTTTCTACTATTTCATTTACTGTGCACCCTAATCATTTTTTTCCAATCAAATTAAAAGTCCTTTCAGAAGATGGTCCATTAAATAACTCCTAAGACAGTTTTCAAATGGATGTATTCTACCTCCTTATAATGCTAATTTTTAAGACAACGGACAAGGCACTAAACTTTAAACCATAAAGTCATTAAATTTCTGTTCCCCATTTGTGACGAATAAGGATCCAAGTATGTAGTAGAACACAATACTACACAAGTTAGATAAGATCCAGAGAAGTATACATCAGGGTTACCCTACTCTGCAAGTACTCCAAGAAAAAGTGAAAAAATAGACACATGTTTATATGAGAAAAGATATCAGACAGACATACATGCATGCATGAAAAATTTGATCAATTATATAAAATAGGGATTTTATTTATAATGACTTATCTTAAGGCAGTGACTATCTGATCTTAAAATCATTCGGTAAAGGAAATTCAGTCACTAATCTGAAAAATAAATACCACATCATCATCCAAATGATCATCTATAACATAATGCTAATGTTGTGGCAATTACATTTCCACGCCCCCATGGTGCTGTAGAGAAATAGCCATACTCTGTGAATAAAAGTGTTAGATAACAGATGGAAAAGCAAAACATGCCATATGAAAGACCTTCTCAAGAAAGAAAATAACAGAAATAGAGATTGCTTAGAATATAGGTTTTAAAACAGACCTAAATGTAAAATGATTAGTATTTTACAAATCTTCATTGTATCAAACAATAGCCCAGGTCTATTCGTTGACACTATAAATTTTGCAAATTAATGCAAAAATGTTGTAAAGTGAATTAGCTAAAATTTATATGCTATTTCTTTTCAAGCAACGTGATCGACCAACTAAATACAGAATATGTAATTACTCCTACAGGATTAAAAGAAAATTACAGTTGTGCCCTAGGTAAAACTTTTAGAAACATTTGATTGTAGAACTGACTGAATCTAATCATCAAAATAGGATGTAGCTCTAAATTGCATAATCTCTATTTAGTTATTAATAAACAATATTAATGTCTTCTATAGTATTTGATAGTATAACAACACAAAACCAAAATAGCTAAATGAAAAGAAAAAAAACAATCTAGATGTTTGAATCCATATGTTATACCTTATGAGTTAGAAATCTGCGTATCTTAACCTCATGTAGATAACACTTGCCCATAAATTTTAAGTGTCATCTTTCCCCCTTCTCCCTGTTTTGGTCTTTACCTAACATGTATTTCCAGGAACATTCTAGTTTATAGATTTCTGAACTCTGGTATGTATGTACCTGAGATTATCATTCTTAGTATTGGTGGTCCATGGTATCACTCTTCATGATAATCTGTTCTCCTGTCATGGTAATATTTAAAGATTTTCTCTTTTTTAAAAAGTGTGTTTTGATTGTGCTGACAAAAAGAGCAGAACTCTGTAAAATACTTAAAGCAGTTCATTCTGAGTCAAATATGAGTGATCAAGGCCCAAGGCACAGTCTCAAGAGATTCCAAGAACATATGCCTAAAGTGGTTGGGTTACAGCCTGGTTTTGTGTTGTAGGGAGACACAATACATGTAAGATATGCAGCGATTCGGTCCAGAAAAGTGGGACAACTCAAATTGGGGGTCTTAAAGGTCATTGGTAGATTCAAAAGTTTTCTGACTGGTCATTCGCTGATAGAGTTATTATTTAAAGACCCAGAATTAATAGAAAGGAGTATCAGGGTTAAGATAAGGGGTTGTGGAGACCAAGGTTCTTATTATGTAGAATGGGTGGTAAATGCCTCTTTATCAGGCATTAAAATGTTCGAGGCTCCTAGTTAAATCTATCCTGAAAAGGGGAGGGAATTCTCTACAGAATGAAGATATTCCCCACAAGGGACAGCTTTACAGGACCATTTAAAAATATGTCAAAGGAATATATTTTGGAGTAAAAATACTTCAATTTCTTTCATGGGCTGCTATCTGTCAAGTGATGCTGTATTAAAGCCAGGTTGGAATTTGGTATCAGATAGCTACAAAGTGTCTGTTTTGTGGGTACTAAGATCTCTGTTTTAATGTTAATGGTGATCTGTTGTGCCTAAAACCAAAGGGAGGAGGGTAGAATGAGGCATGTCCAAAACCCTCTTCCCATCATGGCCTGAACTAGTTTTTCAGGTTTTCTTTGGAATCCCCTTTTCCCAGAGAAGGGGTAGATTCTGTTGATTGGAGGGCTTAGAATTTTTTTTTTTTTTTTTTTTTTTGACAGAGTCTTGCTGTGTCACCAGGCTGGAGTGCAGTGGTGCAATCTCAGCTCACTGCAGGCTCTACCTCCCGGGTTCACGCCATTGTCCTGTCTCAGCCTCCCAAGTAGCAGAGACCACAGGCGCCTGCCACCACGCCCAGCTAATTTATTTATTTTTTGTATTTTTAGTAGAGACAGGGTTTCACCATGTTAGCCAGGATGGTCTTGATCTCCTGACCTTGTGATCCACCCACCTAAGCCTCCCAAAGTGCTGGGATTATAGGCATGAGCCACCGTGCCTGGCCAAAATTTTATGTTTAGTTTACAACTGTCTTGAGGGAGATTATGTCAATTTTTCCTTGATTTGGAGTAATGATCTTCCTGTAAATATCCTCCTAATAATTCCTTCCATGTGGAGGGAGCTTCATTCTCCTGTTTATTTTGGTACCTCCCAGTCATCTCCCTTGGGTAGGAGATATGACATATATGATTAGTATGTTTGAGAGATTAATCGGGATTGCATGTCTCAACCTTTGCTGCCCACTCTTTCTTTGGGCAATAGCTGCCTACAGGAAGCAAGTTTTCTCCCACAATCCTTTATCCTGTTAGAAACACAGAGAAGACTCCTGTTGGAGAAGACAAAGAGTTGTCAATGCTACCTGTGCCTGGAAGACTATGTCTAGTAATTTATATTAGGTTGGTGCAAAATAATTGCAGTTTTTCCCATAAACAAATGGCAAACACTGGCTGGGCGCGGTGGTTCATGCCTGTAATCCCAGCACTTTGGGAGGCTGAGGCGGGCGGATCACCTGAGGTCAGGAGTTCGATACCAGCCTGACCAACATGAAGAAACCCTGTCTCTACTAAAAATACAAAATTAGCTGGCGTGGTGGTGCATGCCTGTAATCCCAGCTACTCAGGAGGCTGAGGCAGGAGAATCACTTGAACCTGGGAGGCGGAGGTTGCAGTCAGCTGAGACTGCGCCATCGCACTCCAGCCTGGGCACCAAGAGCAAAACACCATCTCAAAAAAAAAAAAAAAAAATATATATATATATATATATGATATATATATACACATATGTGTGTATATATATATAGGCCAAAACCACAATTGCTTTTGCACCAACCTAATATTATAAAGCCTACTATTGCCATAAACCTAAATAACATTATCCAGTATCAGCTTTATGAGCAATAAGGGCTCTCTATCTGATATGTTTCTATCTTATCTTTGATATAATTCAGAAAGTAGGCAGGAAAAGGGAATGTTATAATTTATTTATTCCCCTCAAGATTCCATTTCTGAACCCTCAATTCAGTTTTGTTTGTTTCAGGGTTGTTTTGAAACTGCCTTTGCAAAAGCTCTAACAGTGAGAAAATTATGACAGTGAAAGAGATCTGACCTAACAAACTTCATCTTCCCTAAAACTCCAAATTGCCCTTCATCATTCCTGGGTGAGGGCCTAGCTAAATTTAGGAGAAATGTAGTTTATAGTTTAAATAACAATAGCCCTTCTAAAAACTAAATTGCCTTGATAAACTAATAAAAGACCACATGTTTAGAATGTTGAGGGGAGCCTGAATTTTGATAAGATGTAGACATAGACAACAGCCATTTTTCCAGAAGTCACTAGATTTGTAACTTCCCCAATAATTTCTATAACATCATTATTATAGAATGTAAGAGTGGCCTTTTAAGGTGCCTTTTCAGACTTTTGCATTACTGAGGACCAAATGATTCCCCTGGGACTCAAGACAAAACTCAACCAGTCCTGTGGCCCTACCTGGAATCAGACTGAGTGCACAAGGACCATTTTCTATACCCCTATGATTGTATCCTCAACCAATCAGCAGCACCCATTCCCTAGCCCCTACCTTCCAAACCATCTTTAAAACACCCAGCCTCCAAATTTTCAGGGAGGCTGATTTGAGTAATAATAAAAGTTTGTTCTTCCATTTAGTGGGCCCTCCATTGCACTTTTTCTCTATTGCAATTTCCCTGTCTTGATAGACTGAGTGTATATGAGCAGTGGTCAGGATGAACCCATCAGGTAGTTACATTTTCAGCAAGAGGGAAAAGAGACTCAAGAAAGTACTTTTTTCACCAAGTAGATTTTAAAAGTTCCAGAAATGTAAGAAAGTTCTAAAAGCATAAGGATCATGACTGGGGGGAAAAATAAAAATTCACTTTTAGTGTCAAATTCATTTGTCATAGAATTTGATTTTAGGACAATAGTACTTTTCTTAAATGAACCAGTATAACAATATTTATTAAGCAACTGCTACACATTATTATGTTTGTAAAGTTAATTTGCTATTTAAGTACAAAGGTTCCAAAGGTATTTGGTAGAGACTGTTTTCACTAGGAATTCATTTTATCTTTTAAAAACTCCATCAAATATTTTAACAATTAAATATGCACTGATTAGGAATTTTTCATTAAATCCCATTAGCTGAATTACCATATTTCTTAATAAGAAAATGTATTTTGGTTACAAAAGCTAAAAGGTTAGTTCTTATCTGATGCAATGAACCCAGGAACTTGACTTGAAAGGCCAGAGAGCATCACAGAGGGAGACTGTCAGCCACTCCGTGCATATTTATGGACTTGTTGTTCTGGTGGTAAGTACTCTCCTGACAGCCAGTGCTAAATCTAATCAATCATCCCTTAAATATATCATAGTGTAGATTCACCTCACTCCTTCATTAGCATTCATTAGCAATTAATCAACACAGCAGGAGTCTCTAGAAAGTTCAACAATCCATAAGGTACATTTACATTAAAGATGAGCAAACATGAGGAGAGATAAAAAGAAACAGGAGATGAGCTGTGTCAAATCTGTGGTATAAAACTAAATTTCGATGTGATCTTCAAAAAACAAAAATCAACAGAATTTGGTTATTCAGCCTAAGACTTAAACTCTTGATTAACAAGCAGTAGCCTGCGTAACTCTATTACAGTTGTCACGGACAGATTTATGCTCCCGTCAGCCTGCTGAGTACATTTGTTCCACTTCAAGTAAGCCTTATGTATTGTCATTATATCTTCAAAAGGAACGAAAAGACATTGCATCCAATTTTTTGCAATTGTGGGCAATAGCTTAATTCAGTCCTTAACTGTGTTCTTGTCGAGAGTTGAGAGTTATAATGGAAACCTATTTCCCTGCAGGATGAAAAGGAGTCCTGCTGTGGCGTATAATACCCTGAACCCATGGCTGAGAGCTGTATTGTGCCCACTGAAGTGTCTCTCTTTAAAATGAGAGCCATAGGGAGGGATGTCCTTCACTGGTCAGAGCACCAGCATAGGCTCAAGAATCACGGAATCCTTTCCTGCCTAACCTCACTGAATTCCTCCGAGCCTTGGGCCAACCTATCCTCCGTTTTCCTGTCAGGTTGAGAGATATTTCTTGAGGATGAAAAAACAACAATACAAAAAAGTATTTTGCCCACGATTATTTTAATGCTTTGGTTTAATTATTCCAATTTATCATTTGATTTTAAAGTAATTCAAAATCATTATGCTCAAATGAGAAATATATAGTGGCTGGATGATTTCTCAGCTTCAAAATATTAACTGACAAATATATGTTTAAAGGTATATGTCATAAAAATGGCAACTATTGGAACCATCCTGAGCTAATTTAAATAATGCCAACTTGGAATATTAATGTTAAATAACTGATAGATGTTAAATATGTGATACAGTTAATTCTAGACATACAGAAGTGTACATGATTGTAACAGTGTTACAAACAATATTCATCTGGTCCACACAGGTTGAAGTCTTAGACCATGTATTGGAACCGTTTTTTTCCCCAAACAAATACCTCAAACTTCAATATAATCCAAACACCCTGCATTGGTAAACTTATCTCAGCAAGTGTGAGCAATGAATTGCTACCAACGGGATTGCTTTATTTTGGGAGTAGTAAATTGCTCTGAAAGATTTTAGTCCCATACTGCAGTGGAAATAAAGACCTATATATATATATTTTTCTCTTTAAAGAAAATTTTACAAATGTCACAGTTTGTTGGGTTGGTCCAGTCTGCTTCTCCACGGCTATAATTCAAAAGAAGAGTGAAGTAGCTTGCAGCCCAGCATGGCTCATCATTTTATTTTCAGAATAGACTTCCAAACTCTTCTGAACAACTACCACCTCAATTCTTGTTGAGTTTTCTAAAACTCAACAAGATGTTTGATGTTTTCTAAAAGACTAAATTCTGGATTTATTTATTTTTATTAGTTTTTTAAATGTCAACTTTTCTTTCAGATTCGGGGAGTACATGGACACCTTTGTACCTGGGTATATTGTATGATGCTGAGGTTTGGGGTTTTTAAAGTTTTATCTCAATAATTTATCTTTATTTTTTTTCAAATGCCTTTTGAAAAGGGTTCATTTTAGGGGTCGAGCTCATTTCTAGTGCACATTTCAGAAGCTGATAGAGTTATGCTTAGAAATGCTTTGTCTTATCTTGCTTCTCCATTGTATCCCAGCTATCTACTGTACTGGAAGAAAACAATACAATCTAGATAGGAAACTGAATTAGCTGATAAAAGCATTGAATTAGAGGCATGTTAAGATATTACTCAGGTCACTGAAGACTACAGTGCTCCACTTAAGCGCAACAGCAACTCAGATCCTCATCACCTGAGTCTCTGACTGCAGCCATCAGCAGTGACTGACAGGTTCACATCAAGAGGCATCAAACCTTCATACATTTTTAAATACCCCAAATGATCCTAATGGAGAGTTTAAAACAATTTGGGAATTCAATATTAGGGAAATGCATTCAAATGTAAGATCAGACAAACATATTAGCCAATATTCAAAATATTAATGGACCTAAGAACTAAGTCTGTCCAGTTGAAGATAATTCATAAGGCCTTCTGGACACCAGGGATGCTCTTTAGGGTGGGAGTGGAGAGGACACATTCAGGAAATGGGAATAAAAGGTGAACAAGATGGGGGAAGGGGATGGAGGTCAGCACCACTGTGATAGATGCAGACAGAGAAGTGATTGGTTATACATCCTTTGTTTTTCAGACAGACTGAATTGTGCATTGTATCACTTTTCAGCCATTCAGTTAGATACGGTAGCATTTTCAGTCTCATAAAGTCATGAGATTAAAATACATTTTTTAAAAAAGATTTTACGTGGTCACCAAATTCACAGTAATATAGTAAGGAGCTGCCATGTTACTCCAGAGATGAATATTCCTAAGACAGGGATGCGGACCAATCTTATTTCTAAGGAAACTTACAAAAGAGAGAAAGCAAACTGCCCAGATCAGTATGATTTTAGGCAAATTATCTACTATCTCTGCTTCAGTTTTCTAATATATAAAAGTCAATAATGGTACCAACCTGTCCAGGTTGTTATGAGGGTATGGGCTCCTTTTTTTTTTTTTTTTTTTGAGGTAGTCTTACTCTGTAGCCCAGGCTAGAGTGCAGTAGCATGATCATGGCTTACTGCAGCCTCAAACTCATGGGTTCAAGCAATCCTCCTGCCTCAGCCTCCTAAGAAGTTGAGAGTACCGGAACATACCACCATACCAGCTAATTTTGTATTTTTTGCAGAGATGGGGTCTCACTATGTTGCTCAGGCTGTTTTTGAACTTCTGGGCTCAAGTGATCCTCCCACCTAAGCCTCCCAAAGTGTTGGGATTACAAACATGAGCTCACTGTGTCCAGCTGTGATTCAATTTTGTAAAAGCCTTAAAAGAAGGCTGGGTTTATAGTAGGCATAGTACATGTATTGCTGCTGTTGCTATTGCTATTAAGGTCTCAAGCCTTGAAATTTCTCAAATATAATAAAGTTATTTTCTGGAAAAAAATGGTTTAGAACATACTGGAAAGTCTTAATAGTCTTTAGACAGAAGGTTACTTTTATCTCTTTAGATTATTGATACCTATTCCTAAGTGAAGACATGGGAATGGCTTCTTATTTTCCTGACCCCTGTGTTTCTATGAGGTACAAAAATGAGAAGTTGTTTAGTGTAAAAATGAGGAAGTTAATTCCACCCTCCTGGAAACTTCACCCATATGAAAACTGTTAACAGGCTTCTCCATGAGACATGCATGCAAGCAGGTGGTCTGGCATAGTGGAGAGAATGTGGACACATGCTCCCACCTTCTAGCTTCTGTGACTGTGGGGAAGCAGCCCCACTTCTTTCAGAATTAGCTTTTTATTTTAAAACGAAGTTTTCCTGAGAATTAAATGTTATTATGTATATTAATTTTGTGCTTTAATATCTGGCTCATTAAATGGTAGCTATTAATTTATTATCATTGTATCTACCAAAAATACAGTAAGCAAAGAGACCAGAGGCAAGATTCAGGAACAAAATTCAGGAACACCTTGATAAATAAACTCTTAGTTGCAATGTACATAGAAGTACTTCCAGTTTTTTATTTGATAGAAGAAATATAGAATGACTACTCTTACATCCATGGTTTTCAGTGTTTTAAAGCACATAGATGAGTTTATCAAAGCAGTGGATTGCCTGAGCTCCTCACTCCAACTTTCTGGGTAAGAGGACTTTGGAAGAGAGCAACACATCTAATAAACCTGTGATAAAACATGTTACAAGGAAAATATTGTTGTACTGGAATTTAAACTATAGGCATTTCTTATATTGTGAAATTAAATGCTAGAAGAGTTTGCCAATAGACTATTTGGAGTTCCGTGGGCCACAAATTGTGACTCAAGAGTGAGGACTCTTTTCACTACATATCCACTCATGCATCATACCAAGAGAAGCAGCAAATATAAAAAATATCATTGTCCATTCCTATTTCTTGGGAAAGTGTCATAATTGATACTGGAGAATGGAGAAGATAAAATTCTTCAAAAATGACAGCTCTGAAAGTTCAAACAAGTTTGGCTTTTAGGATAGGACAGGCACACATGAATATGAGTTCAATTACAGGTCACAAAATCAGACAAAGAAGGGATATCACCATCAGAACATGTCACAAACTTAGTCGAAAATCCAAGTGGATAAAGAATATAGAAGGCTAGGGTAACACAGACAACCAATAAATTTCCAAAACCAAAAGAAAAAGGACAGGAAAGCAGATAGCCAGTATCAAAACTCAAAGACTAATGTGAAGCCTGAACTTCAGGGACAGGATGCAGTCAGTAAAAGCAAGAGATGTTGGATACTTGCTCCTCAGATAATTCACCAGCTAAAATACAGGGAAGACTAAGAGAAAAAAATAAGTCACTGGAGAACCAGAGTGTAGGGTAGAAACCTGCCACCACAGAGATAGCATATAAGAAAGAAGGACATGGCCAGGCGCGGTGGCTCATGCCTGTAATCCCAGCACTTTGGGAGGCCAAGGCTGGCGGATCACCTGAGGTTGGGAGTTTGAGACCAGCCTGACCAACACGGAGAAACCCTATCTCTACTAAAAATACAAAATTTACAGGGCATGGTGGCGCATGCCTGTAACCCCAGCTACTCGGGAGGCTGAAGCAGGAGAATTGTTTGACCCCAGGAGGCAGAGGTTGCAGTGAGCCGAGATTGCGCTATTGCACTGCCGCCTGGGCAACAGGAGTGAAACTCCACCTCAAAAACAAAAAACAAAAACAAAAACAAAAAAAAGAAGGACTTAAGACTTAAAGCGATCACAGAAGGATTAGAAGATTAAGCAAGGGCCCAATTTCCAGAGAATAGGGTACCAGTTTCTTGTTAGAAGCAGCAGCCAATCCTACTGAACCCTAAATCACTGTGCCACCCACCCAGAGCTCCTTCTGTCTATGCCCAAGACTAGAGAAAAGACTAGTTCCAGAGTCTTAGATAAAGGAGAATCTTAGGGGTAATAAAGGTACCCCAACTGTTAAGTTTAGGGATGGTGTGCCTAGCTGAAGGCTCCATTCCATACATGATTCATCAACCTCAGCTCAGCTACTTCCTTTGTTTACTTGACTTCTTGATACCTGACATTCACCTGACCTGGCTCTCCTCCTGCTTAAGATACAATTTTCATGTAAATGCCAGTGAAATCAGAATTACTCAAGCTAGAGCTATAAGGATATTTAAAATGAAAAAGAAGTCAGGGATTCAGCTATTTTCCAGAAGCTGACTTACTGCCCACTTTGGACTAAAGAATCCCTACCAATGCTCCTGCATGCTCAAGTGCCCTGCCAGGTCTCAGTGGTCATAAGTCATTTGGCTGATCTTAATTTTTACAAAAAAAAAAAAAGAGATAAAAGCACTTTGCAGATAAAATCCTAAAAATTATTTTGGGAAAGTGAATCCTTTTTGAATCCATCACATGCAAGTTGCAAATGAGAAAAAAATAACCTAGAGTTATAAATAGAATAAGAGCTTGGAAATAAAGAGAAACTCCCATGAAAGGGAAATAACAAAAGGGATATGAGAGCTCTCCTCTCTCTGTTCTTAGTCATTGTGTTTGCTGGTTGTTAAAGTATAATTTTATTTTAATGTAAAATAATGACACCAAGCAACTGTAAAATAAACACATCAAAGATTGATTTAATTTAGAAATTAATAAGGGAACTAGTAAGATGTTAAAGCTGGTCAAATTTTTTTAGAAGGTAGTAGATACAGGCAATTTAACAAGGAAATTTTTAGATATACTTGCAAAGTTAGATATAAAACTGATTAGTGCCCAACAAGGCCAAACACTGCAACATTTGAGGTAGTTTTCACTGGACAGACCTTATTTGCGTGTCAACTGAAAAAACAAAGACTCTACAAGTTAATCTCTGTTCTTCATGCTGAAAATTGCCCAGTCAAGAGAAAGTCAAGCCAAGTACTGCAATGAAAGAATACTCAGTAACCTCATTTGCCTATTCCTAAATTTTGAATAATTTTATGACACTACTCTCACTATATGACATACACGCTAACTTTTAAAACAAGAAAATCCATGTATATTTTAAGCAGATGTTTTTACTAATAGCATGACAATAACGTATTTGCTGTCAGTGTAAAGATGTTAATAGGATGTTCTGGTACAGAATATCCATTTTCCCTAAAGTTCTGAGTCATTGTTTTGTTGAAAATACTAGACTTTCGCTGAGCAATTTATTTAGAAGGCAAATCAATTTCATGAGTGGAACTCATGAAATCATATTTTTCCTGTAATCAAAGGTTGGTCTCCACTAATTCAAAACAGGAAAAACATGTTAAACATTTCACAGTGAATAATAATCACAGTTTAAGTAAGGATTCAAGTGTTGTTTATAGTTTTATGTGCATGAACATGTAGGCTAAAACTGGATCTTTGCTTTATAAAGTAAAATATACCCAAATTAAAATACTTGTGGTTATTAATTACTTTGGAATGGCAAGACATAGTATCATGAGAAATGAATACTATACCTGCTGAGAATATTAAATTTCTCTATTAACATTAGTCACATAAAGAAATTACTAACCAGACAGGTTTAATTTTAGTTCTATCTTATGATAGAGAAAAAAATTGGTTAACTGATAGTTGTAAAGTATCATACTTGTTAGAAATGTTTTTCATATTTGGTTTTTAATTAGACAAGGTTAGCACTAATGAATACTAATCAGAGTCATAAAACTAATTTTTATATAATCCAGCCTCAAATACACACAGACTTGCCTGATTTTAGTTTAGGGAATCCAGGAATAATGCCTGATGCATGTTGCATGTAACGATAATTTGGGAATGTTGTATCCTAAATAGTAACCATAAGCAGGGTCTGGCTATTCTCAAATATAGAAACCGAATTAGCCCTGACATAGTCACAAAGAGTTCAAAACCACAATTGGGAGCAATGGCGTTCACCTGACCATCTGCTGCCTCTTTGCATGTGTCCTTTTCACTGCACAGATTCTGACACTACAGAGAATGTGAAAGCAATGGTAAGTATATTAGAGCTTTATTTTGATTAAAAAATTTCCTAAAACTAGTAAATTGTGGTTCAATTTACAAAATTCAACTTACTCAGAATTATTAATTATCACATTTATTTCCCACTTATCAGAACATTTGTGTAGGTTCCATGTAAAAAGGATTCAATAAACTAGACTTGGTAAGCTTCAGAAATAACTTAACATCAAGGTTTAAATTACAATGACATTAATTTTTAAAGTATCTATTGAACTTTAAAGACAAATCCATAAACAGCAAATGGAAAGTTTAACTGTTTAATCTCATGAAGGTATCCATACTAATTGCAATGTTTTCACTCTCTAAATGCTTTTTTAAAATAATTATTTTTCAACTTCCTGCTTGACTCTTTATTGTAAGCCCCAAATGAAAATTTTCTTTACACTTGATTCTTGGACTTGGTAAATTGTTTCACTTTGTGTACGAATCTTGATGCACTCTCACAGACTTATGGCTACCCATTAGCTCCAGGACCAAACATGAAAAAACTATTTACCCTTGAGATGTTTATATTAGGCCCCGTATCCTGTGAAGTTTATGGTTTTCTCAATGTGTTATCTTACTTCTTGTTATATTAAATGAGAGTCTAGCAATTAAATCACCATGGGATACTATTTTTTGCTGTATGTCAGTGTGTTAGGAAGGCTCCCAATACTTATGTATCTCATGCTGGTTAGAAGAAAAGTGAAAACCCCAGTTTTGAGGGGCTGTATCTGGTGCATATACTTGAACTTTGTGATGGAGCATGTGTTCCCAACTATATCAATTCCAGATTTTCTGGTTTGCTAGAAGCTGCATGAAAATTTAAATTGCATAGTCCCCTGTAACCACTCTACAAAGAAATGTCAACTATGCGTATTGGTCAGAAATGCGGAAAAAGGGCATGAATATCTACATTTTCATACCCATCATGAATTGTATAGGTATCATCACATTTAGTCATCTTCCTCAAATGTCTAATTAGGTTAACTCCTACCCCCTTGAAAGACCTAGAGCAAATTACAATTATCTGGGGCATTCCCAAATGAGAATGAGTCCCAAGGCCTTTGACTTTCAAGATATGGTGCCAAGTACAGGCCTAGAAATAAGTAATGTATGTGAAAGAGGAGAGTCCTCTCTGGAGTCCTTGTGCCTACTCTTTGGTATATGCTTTCTTAGGTAATGATGTGGTTCAGTCCAACAAAACAGCCGCAGCATACTTGTGGGTTCAGGCATAGAATATTACAACTACCTTTTTTTTTTTTTTTTTTTTTTTTTTTTTGGAGACAGAGTCTCACTGTCGCCCAGGCTGGAATGCACTAGCACAATCTCAGCTCACTGCAACCTCCGCATCCCGGGTTCAAGTGATTCTTGTGCCTCAGCCTCCCAAGTAGCTGGGATTACAGGTGTGCATAACCATACCCAGCCAATTTTTTGTGCTTTTAGTAGAGACTGGGTCTCACAATGTTGCCCAGGCTGGTCTTGAACTCCTGGGCTCAGGCAGTCCACCCACCTTGGCCTCCCAAAGTGCTAGGATTACAGGCATGAGCCACCGCACCTGGCCTAGAGCCACAATTGACTTCCTGACTTTGCATTTGAAATTTTCTTAGTTGATTTCTTCATCACTATACTCCAGGGCACCTAGAATACTGTGTGCACATAAATTCATTCAATAAATGGTTATGAAGTGAATGAATGAATGAATGAGACAAGACACATGAAACAATTAGAAAATAACAAGAGCCAAATTAAAATATATTTCTGGTCTGAATACAATCTACGAGTTACACCCACAAACAAACACACACAAGAACAGGTAAGAGGCCGGGCGCGGTGGCTCAAGCCTGTAATCCCAGCACTTTGGGAGGCCGAGACGGGCGGATCACGAGGTCAGGAGATCGAGACCATCCTGGCTAACACTGTGAAACCCCGTCTCTACTAAAAAAATACAAAAAACTAGCCGGGCGAGGTGGCGGGCGCCTGTAGTCCCAGCTACTCGGGAGGCTGAGGCAGGAGAATGGCGTGAACCCGGGAGGCGGAGCTTGCAGTGAGCTGAGATCCGGCCACTGCACTCCAGCCCGGGCGACAGAGCGAGACTCCGTCTCAAAAAAAAAAAAAAAAAAAGAACAGGTAAGAACATCAGCATTTAATAGTGTTAAAGAAAAAGCTTCATGAAGAAAGCGTGATTTGCAATGGACTGGGTTGATTGATAAAGGAGAAAGAAGTGGGGAGGCTCTTGAATGTAAATGGGGAGGCTCTTCAGTATAAGTGGCTCTATGGAGCATGCTTCAATTGTAGTCACTGAACTTTGTGAGTTTCATAAAAATTCCATAAAATTCAACTATTGTAATGCCAGGAACTCAATATGAAGCCTTATTTAGAGATTGCCCACTTTGTTCTCATTGAAATACTAGTCACTGTTATTTATTATTATATTTTGCTTATGAATTCATTCAATTAAACATTTCTTAAACACCTATAGTATGGGAGGATCTGTGCTAAAAGCCAAAGATTCAAATAAAATACCATCCCTGTCCTTAAATATCTCACCGTCTCATGGGGGATGACTGACAAGTGAGCAGAATGTTACACAGTGTTATAAACAATATGAGAACACTCTGAGGTCACATCTCTTCACTCCTTACAACGGCCAAAGAGCTGTCATTTCATTTCTTCTATGAGATCAATTTTTTTCCTTTCCTTTCTTTTCCTTTCCTTTCCTTTCCTTTCCTTTCCTTTCCTTTCCTTTCCTTTCCTTTCCTTTCCTTTCCTTTCCTTTCCTTTCCTTTCCTCTTTCCTCTTTCCTCTTTCCTCTTTCCTCTTTCATGACAGAATCTCTCTGCCACCCTGGCTGGAGTGCAATGGTGAGAACATAGCTCACTGCAGTCTCCACCTCCTGTGCTCAAGTGATCCTCCTGCTTCAGCCTCCTGAGTAGCTGGGGTTACAGGAGTGAACTATAAGATTAATTTCTATGGTGGCTGACACATAGCTTATTTTATTAAAGAGATCATCTTTAGGCAGTAGATAAAATTTTATTTTTCCATCTTTTCTGAGTTTGCAGCTAATGTTGGGCTATTGATTCAATAGACTAGCATATTCAAGATATAAGAAGAAATGGATGAGTATTGAAGGCCATTCATCCATAAACTGTTTTCCTTTCAATAAACTCTTCATAATTTTCTACTGTTAGGTACTCAAGAAGTGAGAAATCTCAGTTCATTCAGTCTAAGTATCTTTGATTGGGCAAGACTGTTAAATTATGATTAGGGTAAGAGAATCTAACTTTTCAAGAGCATTTAAGCAGCTCTTAATGTTTTTTAAAGTCTCTGTTTCTTCTTTGGTTAAACTTATTGTGGATTGGAGATAATGAATGCAACACCTGGCCCATAGACAGCCTTCAATTTAAATGAGGCATTATTAAGTAATAAGTAGTCTGACTAGGAACTTACTTCTATGCTCTGTTGGAGATGCAGATGTGAGGAGAAATCATAAACTGCCTGTTCCTCTCCCTCTGACCTCTGAGATGGTGGTAGGCTGGAACACTGCTGTCATTTCTTGTCATTTATTGATCAGTTACTTTGTGCCAAACTCTACATACATTATCTCCTTCAATTCCCAGACAACCCTTTAAGGTAAGAATTATTATCCCTATTACACTTTACAGATAATAAAATAGAGGCTCATAGAGTTTAATTAACTTGCCAAAGTCCCCAGAGACAGTAAATGACAGAGCAGTGGTCAGTCCCAAGTGTTTCATGCCACTAAACCCTGCCTGCTACTGCTTCCTGAACCTGTGAGTTCCTAAAGGCTTTCTGGATAAACAAGGAGACACAGCTCAAGACTTTGGTACTCTTTTCCTACCCAACTTGATCCCATTTAATTTGATGCACACAATTAAAAGAGGTCTTCCTCTAGAATTTTAATTTAGAAGGACAAGAAAACCAGTTCAAATTCTATGCAGTAAGAAGCCTGCACCACCAAGACTATGATGTAAGACATGGCAATGCTTCACTAGGACAGATGAGTGACTGGAGCATTCAGAGAAGGAGCTATTGGTGTGCCTTGTTTGCTACGACTCTCAGGGGCAGAGGTCATATAGGCGGTACGTGATTGGCATGCCATACGCCTTGGGGTAGACTTTGCTTCTTGCCATCCCAAACCATTCTCCCTCTTACCTTATTAACTAAAGCTAGATCTTGTTCAGGGTGTGTTCAATGTATTCACCTCAGCTAGGGAGATGTAAACAGAAGTCTACTGGGTGAAGCTTTGGGAAAAGCCACAGATTTCCTGATGAAAGATGACAACCTCAGCTATACTTCTTTCTACCTTGTGCTCTTTCATTTTTCTGTCTGAAATGTAGACGTGATGCTTAGACAAAGAACAATTGTTTTGTGACTGTGAGTAGCAAACTTTTTCAGTAAAGATGACAGAGCAGGAAGTTACCAGAAATGTGGGTCCTTATTCAATTGCTTGAGCAGATACAGCAGCCTGGAATTGTTTATTTCCAAAAGTGAAAAAACTCAATTCTCATTTTGATAGGCAGTTCTAGTAATGTTTATATTACATGTACTTCCAAATTATTTAGTTCCTGATCTTACTCTCACTTCAATATCTGTATTTGTTGTCATCTGTGACCTAGGGAAAAAGTTAAAAATTTTCCTTATTAGAGTGAATCTTAGCTATTGCCTTCACTCATGAGCACACACAACTATAGGTCTCTAGCTTCCTCTAAAATATCACATGGCAAGGCTTTGGACAAATAAGCTGAACTTTTAAAATTTAATTTTCCTCCCATTTAGAATGAAATTAGTCATTCTTATAGGTATTCTACCCCAAGGCCTCACGTGAGAATGAGTTAAAAATATGTGAAGTCATACTTGAAGAATGGGACTATTTCCATATAAAATACAACCGTTAGTAATGCATTAATAGTTTGCTCTGATTACTGCCTGCTATTTTAAATTTGTTAAAGACTCTTCCAATATGAAAAATGTTATGAACATTTTAATGAATTATGAGTAAAAGTCCTTCAGAACATGGCATTACTTTTTTGTAATGAATATGAATGCAATCAGTGGGTTTCTGTAGACACCAGAATTAAGCAGAATTAGACCAAAAAGAAAAAAAAAAAAAAGATTAGTTCTAGAAGTAAGATAAAATAGAAAGACAGCAAGAATGGGAAAAAGGAGAGAAATAGAGAGAGGCAAAGGGCAGGATAGGATTTTTAAGAAGGAAGTGTTTTCCCAAATACAGGATTAAAGTTATTATTTAAGAATAGCTCTTATTAAAGGGAACATAATTACCTATGAATAATGTTATCATAAATATGATGCCAACACTTGAATAATTGTCCTAATAAAGTATTTTAAAACCACTAAGCATCTTGTGCAGAGAAATTTAAGCAAGAAAATGAATATAAAAACCATAAAGGGATAACTTGCCAGTGAATGCAACTGAAATTTCATAAAATCCCAGCTCTCATTCATCTAAATTTAGGGACCTCAATATTTTGCACATTGATGCTCAATAAATGTTATGTATTTGTGGGTTTTTTACATTGAAAAATAATATACTTGCTCCAAATCAGTAAGTAATTATAAAATGACTTTTAATGATAACAAGAAAGGTTAGGAATAAAAAATGCTACATAAATGCTTTCTTATTATTAATATCTTTGAAGACTATCACAGAGCTAAAATTTTTAAATAATAATTGCTATAGAACAATCAAGAATATGCAAAAACTACATTCTTGACCTTAAAATATGAAATAAAACTTTGAATTTCTGCTTTTAAATGACCAGTAGATTTGCAAAACCTGTGATTACATGAATGTCAGTTTGGCAGGATGGTCATAAATAATAGTTGATGATAAATGACAGTGTTCAGGATGTGGAGCGATCTCTTGTGGAGGGCCACAGGGGTTGGCGTAAAGCTCTTGTCTTCTCTAACATCTGGATTATTGATGGTTAGCATTAATGATCTGAAAGACAGAGCACACAGCATGCTAATAAAATTTGCAGATGTTACAAATTTGGAAGCTGTTGCACACACCAGGAGACTAAGAATTAATACAAATGGATCTAATGAGATTACAAATACAGAAAGAAAAGAGGAAAATTAGATTCCATTTAGAAAAGTGCAACTAATCAATCTTGGGGGAGGTAATCGGAAACATGTTCACTCAGCAGGTCTGAGGACAAACCTGGGAAGTAATCAATTTAAACAAAATGCAAAGCACCATAATAAGACTGCTGGGATCAGTGAAAGAGTATTTCTCCAAGATCATTCAGCAGTTCCTTACATGAGCCTCTCTTGGTCAGAATTGCCCATGGAGGGAGTAGGTCTAAGGGGAGAGGGCTGAAAGCAGGGACTTTGAGGATAAAAGCTAAGAAGTGGCCGGGCGCAGTGGCTCAAGCCTGTAATCCCAGCACTTTGGGAGGCCGAGACGGGCGGATCACGAGGTCAGGAGATCGAGACCATCCTGGCTAATATGCTGAAACCCCGTCTCTACTAAAAATACAAAAACTAGCCGGGCGAGGTGGCTGGCGCCTGTAGTCCCAGCTACTCGGGAGGCTGAGGCAGGAGAATGGCGTAAACCCAGGAGGCAGAGCTTGCAGTGAGCTGAGATCTGGCCACTGCACTCCAGTTTGGGCGACAGAGCGAGACTCCGTCTCAAAAAAAAAAAATGCTAAGAAGTAAGATCCCCGGTGCAATGGCTGCACCAACAGCCACTTCCAAGCTCCAGGTGGAGCAGCTGCATGCACAGCCACTGGCTCCAGTATTAAAAGAATGGGCACCAAAACTTGTGTCAACTTAACTTGTCTACTAGACCCATTAAGGTTCATGGTCCCATGCAGCTATTTTTCTGGTGCCAAAGGGCCTGAGGACTTTAGCAAGGGTAGGGCTACCAAATAGTCTCAATATTACCAAAAGGTATACATATAGCCTAAGGGAAAGCAGCCCAGCTAACAAACACAGACCCTTGGTATCCACTCCATCAGTTATGAGCTATGTAACTTTAGGAAAATGATTTGCCTTGCTCTAAGTTATAATATTTAGCTTTCGTATTTTTAACTGCTCTGAGCTTCAGTTTTCTCCTTTGCAAAATGGGTATAATAACATCTTCTCAGAGTTGTGAAGCAAAAGGAAAAATGTCTATAAAGTTATTGACACAGTCAATGCTATCAATTACTATTACTACAAATTATTTTATGCAGTTATAGTCCTGAAGGAATCTGGTTTTTTTTTTTTTTTTTTTTTTTTTACAAACCTCTGAAGTTCTTTGAAGGCAAAATGCTAATTGGAAGTCCTTGATCAGTTATTTTGAGGATATATCAGTTAAAATTTAAATCACTGCAGCCCACGGAAAAACAGATTTAGACTAGAAATTGTCATAGTCAAACTAGAGGCTTTCACCAGACCACAATGTGCAATGATGCAATGATTGTAATGGCAATTGGAAAAGCAAATCATCCTGGCCAGCATGTCCGTGGACAGGAAGACGGAAAATAAGGAGGCAGTGTAATACTGAACACTGTGAAACCTTGAAGCCAATCAAGTGGCAAAGGGGCTTCAACCCCAAAAACAGCATAGAGAGATAGCAGGAACAGAGATGGGCAAACTGGAAAAGTTCAAATGTGGTACTCAAAAAACAAACAAGAAACTTGAGGCAAGATTGCAATAAGTGAGGCCTAGAAGATCGTCTTGTGTCACCATTGAAGAAATGTTGTTTGTATCAGAAGTCTTCTGGGTTGGGTCCGCAAAAAGAAAAAATAACAGCAGGAATCCCAAGAATTTTTCATCAAGAAAGATTAAATGTTATCCATAGCAGAGTGAGCAGAGGCCAATATAAAGACTAGGAGGTAATTCAACATGAGCCCAAAACAAGAAACAGCTTCCAAGACAGTTAGAGATGATGGACTGGGAAAGTGGGCAGATGCAGTCTTAGGTGTATCAAGGCTCTGGAAATAATAGCAACAACTGAAGGCCCCAAGCAAGTAAAAACCTGGCCAAATCCCTTAGCCATGAGACCCAGGATCGTACTCAGCATGTCACTCTCCATCATCTCTCCATATTGAATCCTTCCTTTGGTCCTGATGATTTCACCACGGACAGATCTCTCAACATGTCCTTTGTCCTCCTTTTTATGCTGCCTCCACCGTAATCCAAACTAGCCAACTTCTCTTAGCAGCAACATGCCACAGCCTCCCAACTGATCCTTGCTTACTCATTCAGCTTCCTCTTGCTGACATACCCTTTCGAATCCATTCTTCAAACTATAGCAACAGTGATATCTTCAAAAGGTCAAAATAATCACATACACATACTCCATTTCAGGCTTGTGTTTAACACACAACCATGACAATCTGCTAGTTTAGGATAAAGGTTAAAGGAATGAATGTGGTTGCCAGGCCCCACATGGTCTGACCCTGCTTTTCTCTCTAGTTTCCTCACATACAATGCTCCTCACAATCTCTATCCTTCTTTCTGTTCAACCCTGAGCATGCCTTGACCAGGGCTGTTATCATCCTTTTTCTCCCTTGCTTGCTTTCCATCTAGTTTAACTCTCTTGTTACATCTAAGCTCAATCAACACTTCCTCAGAAAAGCCTTTTCTAAGTGAGTCACTGATCCTTCTTTTAGACACCGCATATCTCATCATTGTGACATTTGTCACAAGTGAAATTTTACATCTTTTATAGGATTCTGTGATTAGAATCTATTCTCACCCTCTCCCTTCAGGCTTACTGAGGGCAGAGCCATGTTTTCTTATATTGCCCAAAACATATCTAGCACAGGTCATTATTGGAAGTGTCTATAATTGTCTAGAGCATTCAGCCAGAATCTCTGGTTCTTTTGTCAGTTTTCTTGGTGGATATTTCTTCTCTCTTCAATGATACCCATATGAAAAGACTGGTGTGGTGGGCAGAATAACGCCTGCCCCCAAAGTTGGTTATGTCCTAATCCCTTGAACCTGTGAATATGTTAACTTAAATGTCAAAGGGGAATAAAGGTTTCAAATGAAGTTAAAGTTGTTCATTAATTAGCAGGTCTTAAACAGGGAAGATTATCCTGGGTTATCCAGATGGTCCAATGTAATCCCACGGGTCCTTATAAGTAAAAGAAGGAGGCCAGAGAGTCAGTCGGAGGAAGATATGGCTACAGAAGATCAGAGTGATGAGACCAGGAGCAGCAGCTTATGCTTGTCATCCCAGCACTTTGGGAGGCTGAGGTGGGTAGATCGCCTGAGGTCAGGAGTTCGAGACCAGCCTGGTCAACGTGGCAAAATGCTGTCTCAACTAAAAAGTACAAAAATTAGCCGGGCATGGTGGAAGATGCCTGTAATCCCAGCTACTCAGGAGGCTGAGGCAGGAGAATTGCTTGAACATGGGAAGCAGAGGTTGCAGTGAGCTGAGATTGTGCCACTATACTCCAGCGTGAGTGACAGAGCAAGACTCGATCTCAAAAAAAAAAAAAAAAATCAAGTGATGAGATAGGAGAAGAAATTGACTCACCACTGTTGGCTTTGAAGATGGAGGAAGGGTGTCAAGAGTGGGCACATTCTAGAAGCTAGGAAAGGCAAGGACACAGAATTCCCCTAGAGCCTCCAGAAAGGATGCAGCTCTGCCAACACCTTAATTTTAGCCAGTAATACCCAAGTCAAACTTCTAACCTGCAGAACTGCAAACTCTCTAACCTGCAGACAATAAACTCCTGTTGATTTAAACCACTAGGTTTGTGGTAATTTGTCACAGAAGCAATAATAATAATAAAATACAACCAATACCCTCTACCACTCTTGAATGTAAGTAACCTTGAAGGCCATTCACACTGCCCTACCAGGGTAGTGATTCTGCAGTGGATAAGAAGGCCAAGTATGGCCTCTTCAGTCAGATACTCTATCTTCTTTTCCCATGGGTGAAATTTAACAATGAAACTGTTGGTGAATTCCCAGTGACTATTCCTACTGCACATCTCTAGGCTGCTTTCTGCAGGGGCAATTGCAGCTTCTTTGTGGGGGCAGCAGCTGCCTGTGACTATTACTATTAGAGGATCTGCTTTCTGCTTTGGCTTATACAGTTTACAGTTCTTAGGGGCTTCTGGTCTCGGCAGTTCCCAATAGTTCTTATCAGTGGCTCTTTTAGGGTTCTCCTTCTTTCAGTGTACCTGAACATTAGTCATATCCCACAGCAACCAAATAGATCAAGAGTATTTCCTCCAGGGAGGTGGCTCACACTGGGAGACTGCCATGTCAATGTTGGTTTTGTACAGTCTTCCCCTGTCGTATGAGAGAAGTGAGACCATGCGGCACTGCACTGCAACGCCACACAGCAGTCCCTCCTCACTCCCTGCCTTTGCTTTTTCCTGCTTTCTACTAAGGTGGAAAAGAAGCACTAAATCTCCACTGATTTAAGATTAAAGCTCTAATATCAGTTGAAAGCACCTAGGAGACGTGCAGAGAGAATCTACCACTCAGGTACTCAAAAATCATGACATACCCCCAATTCCTCTAAATATGTCTATCAATCCATAGGCCACTGGGACCACAAATGCAAGGCGGACCCAAAAGTGTCCAAAGTGGCCTCTAGTTCCATGAGGTAGATAAGCAAATGATACACTAATAACTATTTGATTACCCATTCAACCAAAACTGACATATCATGAGAGGCTCACCAGCTTCAGCATCAAGTCAACTTCCAATAGTTAGGAGATTGAAATCTTATGAAAGGGAAGTAGTGGAGCATCTTGGGAAAAGTACAGGTTACTAAGCATGGGCACACTCAGGCAAATCTGGCTTCAAATACTACCCCTCCTATTTACCAGTTATACAACTTTGAAAAACAACTTCTATATCTAAATGTATGTTTCATTGTTGTTAAGAATTAGGCAATAGGTGTAACATATTTACCACATTTTTTGACATTCAAAAAAAATGAGTGCTTGATCCCCTAGAATAAAGTTTTGTCAGTGAATTCTTTCTAACCTACGAAACTATTCAGGAGAAAAATTCTATGACAGGGAATTATTTATCATATATGGTATAGTAGATAGATTAAATTTGTCATCAGAAGCCCTCAATATGCCCTGTTTCTATATCATCCCTTGAGGCCATGTGTCTCCTTCTTTTTCTTCCGTAACTGATCAAATACAATTAAGATGTGCCATGTCCCCTTGGACCAGTTCATGACCCATCCTAAGATTCTGCCTGGCCTTTCCTCCTCTGATCAATTTATCTGCCCCAGATGTTAATGTGATTACATCTGTCTGATGAAGTGGATTCAGGGAAGTTCTGAGACAACTCACTTTTCTCATCCAATCCAGCCACTCTTCACACCAAAATGCACATGTTTTCAAAAATTCAAGGTTACTATGAATGCTGAAAAAACTTAATATAGCACTTTCTACAATGTCCTAGGAACAATGTTCTTGCTGAAGGCTTAACTGTAATCTGATTCAATCAATTCCATCAAATAATAACTAAAACCAGCATTTACTGGGTATTTTATATGTGGCAGTCACTGTAGCATGTATCATCTCATCTAATGTTCACCACAATCTTATGAGCTAAATATTATCATTATATCCATTTTAAAGATGAGACAATTGGGGTATAGAATACTTAACCAGGCTTGACTGAGTTAGTTCCTTAAGCAGGAAAGCCATCTGTTTATTGTTTACCCAAACTTCCCAATTTTCAAATGATTCACATAGATTTGTATAGCTTATAATGCTCTCCATGCAAGTGAGTTAAAAGCAATTTCTTCTAATGGCACCTTAAAACAGAATCACTCATTTCATTTTAATCAGGGCCCTTAAACTCAGAATTTGGGTAGTTAAGAGCAAAATGAAAACTATAACAAACTAAAGACTGCAGCGGCTATTATCACAATTGTAAAGCTTTAAGGGTTTTATATTTTCATATTTATTCCTCACTTTTAACTACTATATTTACTTTTTATTTAAACACTGAAATGTGTCAATATAAATCCTTGCTATGTGCAATGAACTGGCAGGAGTAATTTAACTTTAAAACATTATAAAAATCATAAGGAAAAGAACTATTTTTACATTTTTAGAAACTTTGATGGACTATTTTGCTGAGTGACAGTCAATGGGAGTAGACAAGCAGTGCAACGTGATTAGACAACTACCAACATACGGAGCTGTTGGATTTCTCAACCCCACGGGCAACAGAAATGGCAGAGCAGATTTTTGGGAAATTTTACACATTAGTACATAAACAGTCTGTCAAAAAATCACACTTTTCAGATGTCTACCTCCTACAGTCTTAAAGACATTACAAACTATCACAAATGTGATTTGCAAGGGAGAAGTTTCGTAGCCTCAATATAAAATGATTGTCATCACTGACAAAGTCCAGGAATATCAAAGGAAAAATAATAAATCCCTTAAAAAATTGATCTGGCAAGTGGGTTGTGCACCATTACAGTAAAAAAAAGAAAAGAAAAAAAACCTCAATAAAGTTTGTGGTGTGTGTGTGTGTGTGTGTGTGTGTGTGTGTAAGATTTAATATATTGCCAGGAAGAGCAGATTTGAGCTATGTTGAGTTGGAAACCAGATTTGAAAAAGGACATACTAAAAAAATAAAAAGTATACTGTAAAGCAGCCCTGGAAGTATATAAAAAAGCAAAAAAAAAAAAAAAAAAAAGTACTTGGCAACAGTTTGCAAAATGAGATGAATCAAAAGCCAATTAAGAGATCAAAATATATGGAGCCAATAACATAAAAGTAGGGGTGACAATATAGTCAGCTTGGAAGCTAATTAGAATGGAGAGGTGATAATTGTATGCACTGGGGGAAGGCAAACTGTAGAGTGTTGAATGGAAATGAGGCAGAGATTGAGAAGGAAAAGATCTCAAACACGTCTGCAGTGTCGTAGTAAATAGTCAAAAACAAAAATGTGAGAAATGAACCCCTTGGTGAGGTGAAGAAAACTTCCTTGCTAACCCTAAGGTTTGTGCTATAATAGACTCTACAAAGATTATGGTTCTTTGAAAAAAGAAAATATGGGCTAACTCTTCCCCCCCACCAGAAAGGAGATGCTCTTCAGTCGTCTATGCTCCCCCTCTTTTTCTTTTACAGTGGGCTTGAGTGAGTCTGAAGATTGGGGATTAGAGATCAAGCTCCACTTCATTTTCTAAACTGTTATCCTGGGCCTCTTGCCAACCTTTTTTATTTTTCTTTTTGGCTTATCCGGTCTCCATAGTTTTAGCATTTTTTGTTTTTTTCCACAATAAATTTTGATCCCAGCCTAACTTACTGCTATTCAGCTTTTCTGTATATTATTGGCCTTTCCCAGAATTTCTGTGAATTCTTGTTTCATATCTCTCCCTGATGATGACCTGCTTGGTCAGAATGCCTGTAGAGCTTTACTCCAGATGGCAAATGAAGCAAAAACAATGCCTTTCTTTTAATAAGGTTGCTGAAGTGACAATCCCCAGACCATGGCTAAAAAGCACATTGAAGTTTGGTTAAGATCCACAAATGACTATGTTTCTCATACTCTTAACTCTCTGAACACAGCAGTTCTTAGCATGGCCTTTGCCCAAGCAATGATATGCTTACATAAACACTTTTGCAGGTCAGCTTCTTCCAAGCTGCTGCCATGAGCTCTGCCTCTGTAAAGTGATTGGAAGGATGGTTGCTTCGAGGCAAATATTAGATTGCTTTTTGTTTACTTACTTATTTGACTCTTGCCCAAGGACATAGTGTTACATAAGAACATATGAAAGTATTACGTAAAGAAAAAAATACTAAAGCCACACTTCGTAATTTTTTCAAAATGAATGAGGTGTCAAAAAATTTTTTAATTACACGGGAAAAAGAACACAGGGTAGCAGGTATGCAATAAAGTAGTTATGATTCTAGCAAATAAAAAATTAATATAACATATTGAAAAAGTAAGATTTGAAGTATACTCAGGAATTAATTTAGTGATATACTGAAATGAGATAAAACATAATTGGGTGATTCATTTTCTCCAAATAATTTATTCCTTTGGAAGACAGACAACTCTTAACCACCCTAGCAAACTTTACAATTCTCTACTCCTCTTAAACATAAGCATTCTTACCCTCTAGAAAATATGTATTATAAATCAAAACCACACTGACAACTTCCACTTCTGATCAAGATGAAATAATAGAAAATAGTTTACTCTCCCATCTAAAACATTTTTTTTAAACTAGACAAAAATATGAATCACCCATTTTAAAGCTGTTGAACATCATGAAACATCTATCGTGTTTCGATGAGAAACAGTAAACAAGAGTTAAATCTTGTAATTGTCCTAGAAAATGGCAGAAGACGCACATGTCTTGAGAGAATTTCCTCCATGACATGCATAGGGTATGGGAACCAATGTGGAACCTGGCAGACTCCTTGAGTTGAAGAGACAGAGCTGAAAATTCAGGGAAACCAAAGAGACTAACATCTGTAAGGCAGAGCACTGACAAATAGAGATCTGCACACAGAGAGAATCCTAGAGATCTGTAAATGTTCCCTTTGGGTATTCAATAGAATACTGATCAGCACATGCATGTTAGCAAACTACCCAGGGAGAGGGAAAGACCTCCTGGAAGAATGAGAAGGAGGAATACCTAGAGATTGCACAAGACTGGGAATAGTGCCTGTTGCCAACAGCCAGAATGAAAAAATGCATAGGCCATTTAATAGAATACTCAGAACGACCTTTCTTCAATAGTGGGGGACTAATTAGGCCTAGATGCCATACAGTTGTAGTCCTCCATAACAAATCTTTAAAAGAAAGACCTGAAAGGATCCATCTGATTCTAAGTAACTTAACTGTATCCTACAATGAAGCTTAAAGATTCTTATAGGAATACGTAATATTAAGCACCCAACAAAATAAAATATACGATATCTGCCTTCCAAAGTAAGATTATCAGAGTGCAGGAGGCAAAAGAATATGTTCTGTGATAAAAAGAAAACTACATTAATCAAAACTGATCTAGAATGGACATAGATAAAAGCATCAGCAGACTAGGGCCTTAAAAGTCTTATCAAAACTCTATTGCATATGTTCAAAAAGAGCAAAAATTGGATGTGTTAAGTAGAGATTGGAAGATATTTTAAAATATTTAAATTGAAATTTTAAAATGGAAAACTATAGTATCTAAGATAAAATATAGATGGAATTAAAAGGAGATTAGTCATTTCAGAAAAAAAAATGAACTTGAAAACATAGCAGTATTAAACACACAGAAAAAAAATTTCAAAAACATAAACAAAAAGAAAAATAGATCATCCATGACCTGTGGGATAACATCATGTGACATGCTATATGTATAATCGTAATCCCTGATTTTGGAGAGGAGACGCAGAGAAAAATAATTAAACGAATAATGGCTGTTGCATGGCAAGTATAGTAGCGACCACTAACTTGCACCAAAGATTCTTTCTCCTCTTCTATAAGAGTTGTTTGTGCAACTCTGCCATTAGCCAAAGACTACACTTCCCAACCCCCTTTGCATCTATTGTGGCCGTGTGACTAGTTCCCACTAACAGAATATGAATAGAGTGATGTGTGTCACTTCTGGTCCCACCCAGGGCAAGAGATCCTCCCTCTCTCTATTCTTCTGTGGCAACCTTGGAAGTCACAGGTTGATGATGGCAGATTGCACACTATGGAAGACACCCTTTTAATAAAGAATTTGGATTGCCTTTGTTCTCAGTTCCTTAGAGTTACCTTCTAAACTCTTGGAATTTCCAGGGTGACCATATATCTTAGTTATTTTTTTTTTTTTTGGTTTTTTTTGTTTTTTGTTTTTTTTGTGTGTGTGTGTGTCAATAACATATTTTAATCCATTTCAAGAGCCCCATATTTGTTGGGTCTCTGAGAAAGCAATTTATAGCATTGTGTTTTTTTTGTTTTTTTTTTTTTTATTTTTTTTCTTTTTCTTTTTTTTTTTTTTTTTATTATACTTTAAGTTCTAGGGTACATGTGCATAACGTGCAGGTTTGTTACATATGTATACTTGTGCCATGTTGGTGTGCTGCACCCATCAACTCGTCAGCACCCATCAATTCATCATTTATATCATGTATAACTCCCAAAGCAATCCCTCCCCCCTCCCCCCTCCCCATGATAGGCCCCAGTGTGTGATGTTCCCCTTCCCGAGTCCAAGTGATCTCATTGTTCAGTTCCCACCTATGAGTGAGAACATGCGGTGTTTGGTTTTCTCTTCTTGTGACAGTTTGCTAAGAATGATGGTTTCCAGCTGCATCCATGTCCCTACAAAGGATGCAAACTCATCCTTTTTTATGGCTGCATAGTATTCCATGGTGTATATGTGCCACATTTTCTTAATCCAGTCTGTCACAGATGGACATTTGGGTTGATTCCAAGTCTTTGCTATTGTGAATAGTGCTGCAATAAACATACGTGTGCATGTGTCTTTGTAGTAGAATAATTTATAAACTTTTGGGTATATACCCAGTAGTGGGATGGCTGGGTCATATGGTACATCTAGTTCTAGATCCTTGAGGAATTGCCATACTGTTTTCCATAATGGTTGAACTAGTTTACAATCCCACCAACAGTGTAAAAGTTGTTCCTATTTCTCCACATCCTCTCCAACACGTGTTGTTTCCTGACTTTTTAATGATTGCCATTCTAACTGGTGTGAGATGGTATCTCATTGTGGTTTTGATTTGCATTTCTCTGATGGCCAGTGATGATGAGCATTTTTTCATGTGTCTGTTGGCTGTATGAATGTCTTCTTTTGAGAAATGTCTGTTCATATCCTTTCCGCACTTTTTGATGGGGTTGTTTTTTTTTCTTGTATATTTGTTGAGTTCTTTGTAGATTCTGGATATTAGCCCTTTGTCAGATGAGTAGATTGCAAAAATTTTCTCCCATTCTGTAGGTTGCCTGTTCACTCTGATGGTAGTTTCTTTTGCTGTGCAGAAGCTCTTTAGTTTAATTAGATCCCATTTGTCAATTTTGGCTTTTGCTGCCATTGCTTTTTGTGTTTTAGACATGAATTCCTTGCCCATGCCTATGTCCTGAATGGTACTACCTAGATTTTCTTCTAGGGTTTTTATGGTATTAGGTCTAACATTTAAGTCTCTAATCCATCTTGAATTAATCTTCGTATAAGGAGTAAGGAAAGGATCCAGTTTCAGCTTTCTACTTATGGCTAGCCAATTTTCCCAGCACCATTTATTAAATAGGAATCCTTTCCCCATTTCTTGTTTCTCTCAGGTTTGTCAAAGATCAGATGGCTGTAGATGTGTGGTATCATTTCTGAGGACTCTGTTCTGTTCCATTGGTCTATTTCTCTGTTTTGGTACCAGTACCATGCTGTTTTGGTTACTGTAGCCTTGTAGTATAGTTTGAAGTCAGGTAGCGTGACGCCTCCAGCTTTGTCCTTTTGACTTAGGATTGTCTTGGCAATGCGGGCTCTTTTTTTGGTTCCATATGAACTTTAAAGTAATTTTTTCCAATTCTGTGAAGAAACTCATTGGTAGCTTGATGGGGATGGCATTGAATCTATAAATAACCTTGGGCAGTATGGCCATTTTCACGATATTGATTCTTCCTCTCCATGAGCATGGTATGTTCTTCCATTTGTTTGTGTCCTCTTTGATTTCACTGAGCAGTGGTTTGTAGTTCTCCTTGAAAAGGTCCTTTACATCCCTTGTAAGTTGGATTCCTAGGTATTTGATTCTCTTTGAAGCAATTGTGAATGGAAGTTCATTCATGATTTGGCTCTCTGTTTGTCTGTTACTGGTGTATAAGAATGCTTGTGATTTTTGCACATTAATTTTGTATCCTGAGACATTGCTGAAGTTGCTTATCAGCTTAAGGAGATTTTGGGCTGAGACAATGGGGTTTTCTAAATATACAATCATGTCATCTGCAAACAGGGCCAATTTGACTTCTTTTCCTAACTGAATACCCTTGATTTCTTTCTCTTGCCTGATTGCCCTAACCAGAACTTCCAACACTATGTTGACTAGGAGTGGTGAGAGAGGGCATCTCTGTCTTGTGCCAGTTTTCAAAGGGAATTTTTCCAATTTTGCCCATTCAGTATGATATTAGCTGTGGGTTTGTCATAAATAGCTCTTATTATTTTGAGGTACTTCCATCAATACCGAATTATTGAGCATTTTTAGCATGAAGGGCTGTTGAATTTTGTCAAAAGCCTTTTCTGCATCTATTGAGATAATCATGTGGTTCTTGTCTTTGGTTCTGTTTATATGCTGGATTACGTTTATTGATTTGCGAATGTTGAACCAGCCTTGCATCCCAGGGATGAAGCCCACTTGATCATGGTGGATAAGCTTTTTGATGTGCTGCTGAATCCGGTTTGCCAGTATTTTATTGAGGATTTTTGCATCGATGTTCATCAGGGATATTGGTCTAAAATTCTCTTTTTTTGTTGTGTCTCTGCCAGGCTTTGGTATCAGGATGATGTTGGCCTCATAAAATGAGTTAGGGAGGATTCCCTCTTTTTCTATTGATTGGAACAGTTTCAGAAGGAATGGTACCAGCTCCTCCTTGTACCTTTGGTAGAATTCAGCTGTGAATCCATCTGGTCCTGGACTTTTTTTGTTGGGTAGGCTATTAATTGTTGCCTCAATTTGAGAGCCTGCTATTGGTCTATTCAGGGATTCAACTTCTTCCTGGTTTAGTCTTGGGAGAGTGTAAGTGTCCAGGAAATTATCCATTTCTTCTAGATTTTCTAGTTGATTTGCGTAGAGGTGTTTATAGTATTCTCTGATGGTTGTTTGTATTTCTGTGGGGTCGGTGGTGATATCCCCTTTATGATTTTTTATTGCGTCTATTTGATTCCTCTCTCTTTTCTTCTTTATTAGTCTTGCTAGCGGTCTGTCAATTTTGTTGATCTTTTCAAAAAACCAACTCCTGGATTCATTGATTTTTTGGAGGGTTTTTTGTGTCTCTATCTCCTTCAATTCTGCTCTGATCTTAGTTATTTCTTGCCTTCTGCTAGCTTTTGAATGTGTTTGCTCTTGCCTCTCCAGTTCTTTTAATTGTGATGTTAGAGTGTCAATTTTAGATCTTTCCTGCTTTCTCTTCTGGCCATTTAGTGCTATAAATTTCCCTCTACACACTGCTTTAAATGTGTCCCAGAGATTCTGGTATGTTGTATCTTTGTTCTCATTGGTTTCAAAGAACATCTTTATTTCTGCTTTCATTTCGTTATGTACCCAGTAGTCATTCAGGAGCAGGTTGTTCAGTTTCCATGTAGTTGAGCGGTTTTGATTGAGTTTCTTAGTCCTGAGTTCTAGTTTGATTGCACTGTGGTCTGAGAGACAGTTTGTTATAATTCTGTTCTTGTACATTTGCTGAGGAGTGCTTTTCTTCCAAGTATGTGGTCAATTTTGAATAAGTGTGATGTGGTGCTGAGAAATGTAATTCTGTTGTTTTGGGGTGGAGAGTTCTATAGATGTCTATTTGGTCCGCTTGGTGCAGAGATGAGTTCAATTCCTGGATATCCTTGTTAACGTTCTGTCTCGTTGATCTGTCTAATGTTGACAGTGGGGTGTTGAAGTCTCCCATTATTATTGTATGGGAGTCTAAGTCTCTTTGTAAGTCTCTAAGGACTTACTTTATGAATCTGGGTGCTCCTGTATTGGGTGCATATATATTTAGGAAGTTAGCTCTTCCTGTTGAATTGATGCCTTTACCATTATGTAATGGCCTTCTTTGTCTCTTTTGATCTTTGATGGTTAAAGTCTGTTTTATCAGAGACTAGGATTGCAACCCCTGCTTTTTTTTGTTCTCCATTTGCTTGGTAGATCTTCCTCCATTCCTTTATTTTGAGCCTATGTATGTCTCTGCATGTGAGATGGGTCTCCTGAATACAGCAGACTGATGGGTCTTGACTCTTTATCCAGTTTGCCAGTCTGTGTCTTTTAATTGGAGCATTTAGTCCATTTACATTTAGGTTAATATTGTTATGTGTGAACTTGATCCTGCCATTATGATATTAACTGGTTTTTTGCTTTTTAGTTGATGCAGTTTCTTCCTAGCCTCAATGGTCTTTACATTTTGGCATGTTTTTGCAATGGCTGGTACCAGTTGTTCCTTTCCATGTTTAGGGCTTCCTTCAGGGTCTCTTGTAAGGCAGGCCTGGTGGTGACAAAATCTCTAAGCATTTGCTTATCTGTAAAGGATTTTATTTCTCCATCATTTATAAAACTTAGTTTGGCTGGATATGAAATTCTGGGTTGAAAATTCTTTTCTTTAAGAACGTTGAATATTGGCCCCCACTCTCTTCTGGCTTGTAGAGTTTCTGCTGAGAGATATGCTGTTAGTCTGATGGGCTTCCCTTTGTGGGTAACCCGACCTTTCTCTCTGGCTGCCCTTAAGATTTTTTCCTTCATTTCAACTTTGGATGAATCTGGCAATTATGTGTCTTGGAGTTGCTGTTCTGGAGGAGTATCTTTGTGGCGTTCTCTGTATTTCCTGAATTTGAATGTTGGCCTGCCCTACTAGGTTGGGGAAGTTCTCCTGGATGATATCCTGGAGAGTGTTTTCCAACTTGGTTCCATTTTCCCCTCACTTTCAGGCACCCCAATCAGACGTAGATTTGTCTTTTACATAATCCCATACTTCTTGCAGGCTTTGTTCATTTCTTTTTCTTCTTTTTTCTTTTGGTTTTCTCTTCTTGCTTCATTTCATTCATTTGATCATAAATCGCTGATACTCTTTCTTCCAGTTGATCGAGTTGGTTACTGAAGCTTGTGATTTGTCACGTATTTCTCGTGTCATGGTTTTCATCTCTGTCATTTCGTTTATGACCTTCTCTGCATTAATTAGTCTAGCTGTCAATTCTTCCACTCTTTTTTCAAGATTTTTAGTTTCTTTGCGCTGGGTACGTAATTCCTCCTTTAGCTCTGAGAAGTTTGATGGACTGAAGCCTTCTTCACTCATCTTGTCAAAGTCATTCTCTGACCAGCTTTGATCCGTTTCTGGCGATGGGCTGCGCTCCTTTGCAGGGGGAGATGCGCTCTTATTTTTTGATGTTCCAGCTTTTCTGCCCTGCTTTTTCCCCATCTTTGTGGTTTTATCTGTCTCTGGTCTTTGATGATGGTGACATACTGATGGGGTTTTGGTATAGGTGTCCTTCCTGTTTGATAGTTTTCCTTCTGACAGTCAGGACCCTCAGCTGTAGGTCTGTTGGAGATTGCTTGAGGTCCACTCCAGACCCTGTTTGCCTGGGTATCAGCAGCAGAGGTTGCAGAAGATAGAATATTGCTGAACAGCGAGTGTACCTGTCTGATTCTTACTTTGGAAGCTTCCTCTCAGGGGTGTACTCCACCCTGTGAGGTGTGGGGTGTCAGACTGCCCCTAGTGGGGGATGTCTCCCAGTTAGGCTACTCAGGGGTCAGGGACCCACTTGAGCAGGCAGTCTGTTCGTTCCCAGATCTCAACCTCCGTGTTGGGAGATCCACTGCTCTCTTCAAAGCTGTCAGACAGAGTCGTTTGCGTCTGCAGAGGTTCTGCTGCCTTTTTGTTGTTTTTTTTTTTTTTAGCTGTGCCCTGTCCCCAGAGGTGGAGTCTACAGAGACAGGCAGGTTTCCTTGAGCTGCTGTGAGCTCCACCCAGTTCGAGCTGCCCAGCAGCTTTGTTTACCTACTTAAGCCTCAGCAATGGTGGGCGCCCCTCCCCCAGCCTCGCTGCTGCCTTGCGATTAGATCGCAGACTGCTGTGTTAGCAATGAGGGAGGCTCCGTGGGCGTGGGACCCTCCTGGCCAGGTGTGGGTTATATTCTCCTGGTGTACCCGTTTGCTTAAAGCGCAATATTGGGGTGGGAGTTACCCAATTTTCCAGGTGTTGTGTGTCTCAGTTCCCCTGGCTAGGAAAAGGGATTCCCTTCCCCCTTGCACTTCCCAGGTGAGGCGCTGCCTCGCCCTGCTTCAGCTCTCGCTGGTCGGGCCGCAGCAGCTGACCAGCACCGATTGTCCGGCACTCCCTAGTGAGATGACCCCAGTACCTCAGTTGAAAATGCAGAAATCACCGGTCTTCTGTGTCGCTCGTGCTGGGAGTTGGAGACTGGAGCTGTTCCTATTCAGCCATCTTGCTCCGCCCCCCTATCTTAGTTATTTGTGGTAGGTTTCTACATAGTTTATGCTGATGACATGACTCAAGTTGGGAATGGTCATGCCAGAAATACCAATCATGTGATTAGAGGGTTGGAACTTTGACCCATGTGACATCCATCTGGGAAGGGAAGGAGCACTGCAGGTTGCCTAACATTGCCAATGATTCAATCAATCATGCCTACATAATGAAACCCCAATAAAAACTATGGTGAGCTGGGACCCTCATAGACCTTGCCATTTGCATCTCTCTTTTTGACCAGTTCAGATTTTTATCTTTTTGCTATAATAAAATTGTAATTGTAAACATAACACTTTCCTGAGTTCTGTGAGTTGTTCTAGTGAATTATCAAATCTGAGGGGGTAATAGGAACCCCTAAATTGATAGCCAACTTGTCAGACATGAGGGTATCTTGGGGACCCCAATACTTGCAGCTAATGTCTGAAGTGAGGACAGTCATGTGAAGGACTGTACCCTTAATCTGTAAAGTGTGGCCTAATTCCAGGCAGTTGGGTCAAAACTCTGCAGAAACTATATCCTGAATCACCACATGGAAGGCTGTGAGTTTTCCTGCATTAAAATATTATGTGAGCAAAACCCACACATTTTAAAACATTCAGTCAATGACTTTGGGGGATTTATATGTTATACCAATTACAGTTACCCTAACATATACCTCTTTTTTTCTGCTTTTCCCCCCCTCAAAGTTTATCTCCTAATGAGACATTTTCCTATTACTCTATTTAAAATCTTAGCCCTCTTTCCTAACCTCTCATGTCTCCCTCTGGTGTGTTTTACTTTTCTCTTTCGCACTTATTATTATCACAGCCCATATATTTTATGTAAGCTCCAAGAAGGTGGGGATTTATGTATCAGTTGTTCACAGCTGTATCTGCTGGGTTTAGAACAGTGCTGGTATGTAGTAAAGGTTTACTGAATAAATGCATGACTCAGTATGCAGAATGGATTAGATGGAAAGACAGGACACAATGAGCACAACTAATAGAATTTATTAAATGCAATAATCTAAAGGAGAGAAAATAAAACTTTAAGTAGACTAATGACAACAGAATTGAAAGAAAGTGGTAAATGCTCAAATCTTTCAGGGATAGGAACCACATGGCATGAAACGTTTTGGGGAACAAGGTAGTGAGAAAGGTGCTAATGAGATCTTCATCTTCAGCAACTAGGGTGACTAGAGAGAATATGAAGCAGTTAGCAGAATGATGGAAGTCAGGAATAAATATAATTTAAGAAAGATTATAAGCTCAATTTTGGATCTGGTATTTAAATTCCTTCCATAATCACATGGCCTTATCACAGAGTCAAGAATGCTGCAGTCTTAAGGATAAACCCCAGAAGTTAGAGGTAGATGAATGTTGGGGGAGATATTTCCAAATTAAACAGGGATTCACAGGTTTATGCCACTAAGATATATTGAATAACTTTCCGTAGAATGGAAAAAATTGTCAAACCGACCAGTTTTAATTCAAGTTTAATTTATTTCTCTATTTAGTTTATGTGTTTTAGAGACCCACAAGTGAACACTTAGGATTACAATGTTATTGACATTATTATATTAGAAAATCTTAGGCATAGAAATTCATTTATAATAGACCAGTAGGGATAAGTTTACTACCTTCAGCATCTTCAAAACTCTTGAGAATCGAATGGAGCTTATCTTTATGGCTGAAAATAAACCTAGAGTACTTCATTACTGTTTCTTAATAACAAAGCCCTTTTGCAAACAAGTAGGCCATGAGCAGAACTTAAGATGAGTAATCACATCCATACAGTTTAGGTGATCAATTGTCTTATATATGCATAAAATATTAAACATAATGAACATGTTAGGGCACTATTGATCTATTCCAGTCCAACTCACAACAAAATACGAATGGTTTCTTAGTGATTGAGAGCATTTATTAGACCCTAGGGTTTATACACATGAATAAGTATAAGGTCTTCAATGTATGACTTCCGGCAGAGATTGGGCAGCTAAACTCCTAACTCACCAAAGAGTACAGTTAGCTCTTGCTATTGAATTAATACAAAAAGTCTGGTGTATCATAGGCCATATATTTACAGCTGTCCTATTTGCAGTGTCAATGTTTTAGCCTCGAATTTTATTCCATCTACAAGTATCAGAAATCAGGGATAGTCTGGCTGCCTAGCTTCCATAATAGAAATCAGTGTGCACCATCTAGCTTTTTTTCTCAACTTCCTTGCTGTCCACTTTTCACCCTTACTTTTTCTTTATCCACCTTGCCACCTTCCCTCCATGACCCTGGGGCCACATCGTACACTATCTTTATCATTGTCTTTGTTCATGCTCTATCCTAGTCTCTCCATGTGGGATGTCTGTCCTTTCCTTCTTACCCAGAAAACACCTACCCATCCTTTAAGGCAGAGTTTCTCCAAGTATGGTCAGAATAATCTAAAGCACTTGAATTAAAATAATTTGGAAAAAGTGCTAATTTTGTCCAGAAATTTTTCACAATTTAACAATCTCCTTTAGAAGACCTGTTTCTAGGTTTGTGATGATCGGTTCCACTCTATCACTGTGTTGCAGCAGATAAGCGATTGTTCATGCCAGTGGGCTGGCCTCATATATGTACCTGCAGTCTGTCCATATAGGATGCCTAATAATTACTACATACAGGTTGTTAGGCTTGGCAATGACAGATTCTGCAGCTTTAATTATCCCAGAGTGTGGGGAGGGGAATTCAAGTGCCTTAGAATTGTTTGGGTCTCCCTCGACCCAGTGGGGTCCTCGATCCACACTGGCAAGCTGACTATTGCCACTATATCCATGTGCCTCTCTAAGCAGTTAAAGAAAGCATTAAGGAGCTTCCCGATTCAGCTGAATTCTTCATTTGGCATTTATCCTTCTCACACTTCTTCAATGCTTATTCCATAGTGAAAAGTAATGATAACAACAACTTCCAGGACTTTATCAGTTTTGCCAGTATTAAAATGAGATCAGTCTGGTAAATCAGTAACTCTGGTGATTCTTATGAACACAAAAGTTTAAGTACCTTGTTAAGGTCTTGGCAGACTGCTGCAGTAATGGGTCTGTCTCAATTTATTCATACCTATCTTTGCTGTGTAACTTGCCATCCCTCCCATCAAGAGCTGAATCTATTTCTCCATTCCTTGAATCTGGTCTTGGCTATGTGAGTTGCTTTGACCAATGGATTAGTAACAAATGTGACACCAAAAGAAGCTTGATACAGGTTTGTGCATTAAAAATTTCCCTTTCTTGCTGCAGGAAATCCTTTCTCCACGTGCATGACCCCAGACTAGCTTGTTGGAGGAGGAGAAACTATTTGAGAGAGGATCCACCCATTCCAGCTGCCTCATCTATGCTACACATCTTAGCTAAGGCCCCAGACATAACAGTGAGGTTATTCTAAACCTCCATTCCCAGCTAATGAAGCCCAGACTAGAAGCACTACATAACCAATCCATAAATGTATAATATATATATATATATATATAGTCACTATGTTTAAGGGTAAAAACAAGCTGATTCAATGGCTTAGTTCAAAAGAACTTATTTCTTCACCTCCCTCCATGGCAGAGCACACCCACTCTGTCTGCTATATTCTTCCAGAATATATTTACCATATTAATGAAATAAATCACTGTTCTGGGTATGAAGTTCTAGACACTACACTAATACTCACCTTGTCTATAGGAAAGTTAATGGCATCCCCACTTTATAGACATGGAAACTGAGACTCAAAGAGGTTGTTTAAATTGCTCAAGGTCATACAGGTAGTACCAATGGTAGATGCAGTATTTGAATCCAGATCATGTGTTAGTCACTAGGATCCATGTTGAGTCAAGTCTCATGTATTTAGTCACCAGGCTTTACAGAATTGAACTACAATAATATAAGCTGAATATAAGTTTGCCTTCACTGTAGTTGCCAAGTCTTTTAAAATTCAAGATAGTTTTTCATTTGTCATTTTAATCAGATACTGGGTTGAACATCTGTTATAACAAACACGTTTAATACATATTTATAGAATAAAATTGACCTTTAACATTATATTTACCTTCCCTATCCATCTTTCTTGTTTGTCATTGTTCAACTTTTTGCCTACCACCCCACCATAAAACAAAACAAAAAGAAAAACACTACATTTTTATGGCTCCAAGTACTCTGAACTGTAGCATCCTTTAAGATGGCTTTCACAGGTCCATGCCACTTTTAGGTCTTTTTACCTTAGTTTTATGCCCTTGCTGTAATAGCCACATGGAAATGCTTCTGGATGCCCAGATAGTTCTATGACTCACTTAGATACCAAGGCCCTGGTGTCTACTATAAAGGAATATTACAAGAACAAGATACAGGTACAAACTATAAATATCAGGCTCTAACTTTACATAGGAATAGTATTTATTAAAATTGTAATTCTGGTTCAAATTTCCTCCACCTCTCTTAACTGAACCAATCACTTTGAAATCATCCATGTTGTGTTGTCATTCCATTTAAATGAGGACTGTGACACTGCCTGGCTTAAGCACAGTGCATTCACGACTGTTTTTTTTCTCTGTGCACACTGCTGACAGCATCATCCAGTGAATTTTCAGTGTCTCATGTGTGTGTGTGTGTGTGTGTGTCTTCGGAAGAGAAAGAACAAATAACATCATTTATATGAGAGACGAAGAAACAGGAGTCTGGAAGGCTTTTTAGCTCTTCCTGAAAGGACATGAGCAGGAAAACAAGACAAAAGTCACAATTCCCTTGAATTAAGTACCATTTTTCCTCCAGGCAGGCCTGGCTTTGATTTAAAATCATCAAGATCTTCAAGCTTTTTCCCAAGGTTTTGGAGTTTTCAAAAAATGGATCCTGTTTCCATGCAGTTTTCCCTTTATTTTAGGGGAGATTTAAACAAATCCAGTATTTCTTGTTCAAGTAAGCTTAAATCATTTTAAAAAATTAGAATATACTCAATTCCCAAAAGTGTTTAAAAATTTTAATTTGTCTTTTGTCCCATTCCTTAGAATTACTTTTCAAATGGTTTGGATTTAGCCAAACCTAAAATAGATTTTTGCCAAGAGTCTTTTCTCCCCACTTAATTTTTAAACCCATGTGTATTTTAAGGGAAATTTAATACATATGCTTCTAATTCATGTGCACTTAACTCATCAGAATGTTCTTTTGTAAGACCTGTTTGAAGTTTAAGAAGTCTTTTTGGAGCCTCCCTTTAATAAGTCTTTTCAAGCCTTTATTCTTAGAAGCAGGAAGTCACATTTTGCCAGGAGTAAATGAATTTCAACCCCCAAAGGTTCACATTTAGTCCAAAACTAGCAGCCAAGCCACTTTGTGAGCAACTTAAAAAAATGAGTTACTTTGCCCCAGGATGAAGTTGTTATACTTTTTAGGCCCTGAACTCAGAAAACATAGAGACTTTTATTTGTCTTATTTTCACATATTAACGTTGTCAATGATATTTGTGAATGAAGATAACTTTAAAATAAATATAACTCTAAGTGCATCCTAATATTCCTTTAAGATTTACTAATAGATTTTGTGAATAAGCTGATAGGATTATTTCATCAAAATAAAAACAAAACAAAACACAAAATGTATCAGATATTGAGTCAAAAATAAATGATAATGAGAGGGGTGGAGTGAGATATGGAGAGAGATTGCTTATAGAGTAACATGACAATAGCTCAGTGCATAGAAATACAGCATAACAAGGGCTTTGATGAGTTTTTATCACAGCTCCATGTGTCAGAGAATCTGACATATATGAAATATGAGGATTAAAGAAGGACAAAGGGATTTAACACAAGATGATGAACAAAATGCCATTAATGAATTATAAAGACAAGAATGACAGTAGAGAAATCTCAGTGTTTAAAAAAATTACTAGTTGGGCTAGGATAATATTCCATCAGATTTATTTTTCACTTCCTGCTTATGGCCACAGCTGTTCTTTCTGGTTTTCTATCTCCCAGATCTGGAAATGATGCCCAGGAAGACCAGTCTGCATCTGGTCCACCAAAAGAAGGGCTAGTGAGAATCACAAGATATAGAAAATCAGTTACTTTGATTTCTTTATAATGAATGAGCTACCCCTGTTAAATAAAGCAAGCAATACTTGTTATTATCAGCAGAACCATAAACATTACACTTTTTATGCGACATTCAGTTGAACAGAACATATGTGTAACCCAATGACTATCATTAAGAAACTTGTGGCCGACTGAGGTGGCTCATGCCTGTTATCCCAGCACTTTGGGAGGCCGAGGTGGGTGGATCACAAGGTCAGGAGTTCAAGACCATCCTGACCAACATGGTGACACCCCATCTCTACTAAAAATACAAAAATTATCAGGGCATGGTAGCAAGTGCCTGTAATCCCAACTACTCAGGAGGCTAAGGCAGGAGAATTGCTTGAACCCAGGAAGAGGAGGTTGCAGTGAGCCGAGATCGTGCCATTGCACACCAGCCTGGGCAACAGAACGAGACTCCATCTCAAAAAAAAAAAAAAAGAAAGAAAAAAGAAAAAAGAAACTTATGTGCTATCTGGCCTGGAACAATAGTCAGAGGTTAAGGAATATTTACTCATTAAATTACTCATTAAAAAGTTATGCTTGTACTAAAAAGATTTTGCTTGACTTGAAGGAAGTTCTCAGTCCACCTCTCCCTAAGAAAACTGAGAGAGATGTGGCCCTGTGGTGAACCAGGGACAGACCTGCCAGAGACGCTCATCTGCAATAACCTGCACTGTGACATTTTGGAGGGAGGGCTCCTGCATCAACAAACGTTCTCTTCTTGCTCTGTTCCCTACTCAGGGAACAAGGCCCTTGATAAAAACCAAAATGTTGCTTAGTAAATTGTGCTTGTTCCTCCTTTGCTTTGCATTCCCTCTTTTTGCTTTTCATTATCTCCCTCTGATTTTATCTAATTCCTTTCTTGGGTTCCATCATTATTTTTATTTTCTTCTCCTACCATCTCCTTACTCTTCCAACTTTGCATATATTTCACCCCGTTTGCATTTCTCACAAATCTGTTTCTCTGTGCCCTCCTCACATTCCATCTGTTCTTTGTCCCCAGGTTCACCTCTTCGCCTGCCTCTGACTGGTCTGGCCTGCTTTTTCTCTGCCTAGTAGCACAAAGGCAGTTGCTCTTTTTTTTTTTTTTTTTTTTTTTTTTCCCTAACATCCTCTTTATCCCAAGCCTCAGCTCTGCACAGTAAATTGGCAATGGCAGGAGGAAAAATTTACATTAACTCTTACTTGACAACAGAGAACACAGGGAGAAACATACACACTCATTAGGAAGTGGCTCGATGTTCATGTACAGATGTACCTGGCAAACTAGCAGGTCAACTATGATGTTAATAATTAAGTTCTCACCTGTTGATTATGCCACCACCCTCTTGAGGCATGTCACCATCATAACAAGAACCAGGCTTGATGCAAACCAACTACCCCAGCTTCCCATCCCCTGCAGGAATTAGACCTGTAGCCTCCTGACAGTCATGCCACATCTTACTGAAGACTTCCAGCAGTGACCTTACTATTTCAAGAGGCCCACTGTTCAGCAGTTAGAAAGTACATTTGACCATTGAAGAACTCAGGGACTAGGGGCACCAACCACAGGCACAGTTAAAAAAAAGTCCAAGTATAGGCTGGGCATGGTGGCTGATGCCTATAATCCTGGCACTTTGGGAGGCCGAGGGGAGAGGATCACTTGAATCCAGAAGTTCAAGGCCAGCCTGGGCAAGACTGTGTCTCTACAAAAAGAAAATTAAAAAATAAATAAAGGCATAGTTGAGCTTTCCTATGGTCCCACATACTGGAGAGACTGAGGCAAGAGAATTACTTGAGCCCAGGAGTTTGAGGTTGCAGTGAGCTATGACTGTGATTCTGCCTGAAGCAATCCTTCTCTATAAAAATTACAAAATAAACAAATTAATCAGGCATGGTGGTGTGCACCTGTAGTCACAGCTACTCAGGAGGCTGAGGTGGCAGGATTGGTTGAGCCCAGGAGATTGAGACTGCAGTGAGCCATGTTGTTCACACCCTTGCACCACTCCAGCCTGGGTGACAGAGCAAGACCCTGTCTCAAGGAAAAAACAAAAGAAAGAAAAAAGAATATCCAAGTATAAGTTTTGACTCCTCCAAATTTAACTATGAATAGCCTACTGTTGACCAGAATTCTTATTGATAATATAAACAATCAACTACCACATATTTTGTAGGTTATATGTAATATATACTGTATTCTTACAATAAAGCAAGCTAGAAAAGAAAATGTTATTAAGAAAACCATGAGCGAAAATATATTATTCACTAAGTGGAAATGGGTCATCATAAAGGTCTTCACCCTTGTCATCTGCATGTTGAGGAGACTGAGGAGGGGGAGAAAGATGAGGGGTTCATCTTGCTGTCTTAGGGGTAGCTGAGGCAGAAGAAAATTCACATACAAGTGGACCCACACAGTTCCAACCTGTGTTGTTCAATGGTCAACTATACTTATTGTCAAAGAGCTTCTTGTCATTAAGTTCAAAACAACCTCACTGTGTGCTATGGACTGAATGTTTATGTCTTCCCAGACTTTGTATGTAGAAACGTAATCCCCAATATGATGGTATTGGGAGGTGATTCAAAAGTGGAGTACTCACGAATGAGATTAGAGTCCTATAAGCAGGCTGAAGTGACCAGAGCTCTCCCCATCTGCCATGTGATGTTACAATGAGAAAATGGTCATCTATGAACCACAAAGCTAGCCCTCGCAACACATGGAGTCTACTGGTGCAGCCCCCAGAACTGAGAGAAATAAATTTCTGTTGTTTATAAACCATCCAGTTTATGGTGTTTCTGTTATGGATGGATTGAGGCACTGTGATTCCATTTATTGATCATAGGTCTCCCCTGTTGAGTATTGGAGAGGCAATCTTTTGACCATAAGAACAGTTCTCTTACCATCCCAAGTTTCTAATATTTTTCCAGGATAGAGATCACTGGCTTTCCTCATCGCACTCTAAGCCCTGTGAAGGTAGGTACTGTATCTCTTTTTCACCTCGGTGTTCCCAACTCTCAACAAGGTGCCTAGCATATAGTGGGCACTAAGTGTATGTTGAATAAATGAATTAACCCTTCTTAGAGAAGAGGCAATCCTAGCTCAAGTTCGCACAGCTTGAAATTGGAAGAACCCAGATACGCATCTATCTTCTTCTCTTAAAACCCACATTTAGCCTCTTTGCTGTTTTGCTAACAACATTCTTTGTTTGTGGTGGTAATGGCTATGATCTATGGAGATGCTAAGAGAACTAGTAGAACTGAAGAGACCTGGAGCTGGGATCAATGGCCACAGAAAGCAGAGATCTTTCCAGTGAAAACTGTGACAGGGATGTAGCCTTACCCAGTGAACACCAGCCTTACAGTGAACATCACAGCAGGGTGCTCAGAGACAGATACAGCCAACCACAACACACCATGTGGGAGACTGTGCTTGGCCAGAGGAGAAGACATGAGTCAGGGGCTCTCTCCAAAAGTCATTAGCATATGAAAATGTCCATAGTCCCTGAACATCCTCTAGAGAAGGAAGAGAAAAAAAAACTTTTTAGAGTCAAGTTGAAGGTTAGATTGACAGAATATTAACCCAATGAGAGTGAATTAATCTGAAAGAGGCTCTCAAGTGTATATTCTGTCTCATTCCCCTGTATAGGGAATGGGGCTTCCTGAGCAAGACAAGCTACTTTTATTTATTTACTTTTTTGGGGGGCATATTTGTGAATAGTTTAAAAACTTCAATCCTTCTGTGAGGTTATGCAGTTAGTTATGATGCCTTATTATTACCCACCCAATATCACTGTAATTTATAAGATATTATTAAATTTCTGGTCAAATATACATATATAGGAGTGAAATACTCACCTATATTTTATATACATGACTATAGGATGCATTTACATAATATAAAAATATATGTCTTTCATTCTAATGCTGGTTCTCTTTTTCCCCCCTTTTTTTAATTTCTTTTACTTTTTTTATTTTGTCTTGAATAGTTCTCTCTCATGAGAGTCTTATAAACTGTGTAATATTAACATGTGGGTATCATCCCCTCTTATATATCTATTTTTGTTTGAACAATGAAGTATCTAATAACCTTCATTTGCCTGTTTCTGAATGTGTTAGATCATATTGATAAGTATTCAATAAACTTAAAACCATACCTTTACTTTTGGTTTCTCAGTCAACTTCTAGCATTAATTGCAAATTCAAACAAGTATCATTATTTTAGTTAACATAAAATTACTACAGGGATTTGTTTCATATTGTTGTCTATTTAGGACAAAAAGATTTTGATCAATTTGTATTTCTTTTTATGTTTATTTAAAACAAACTGATTGTTGTTCACTCAATCTTGGGGAAACATAAGACTGTCTCCTCTTCTCTCATCTTCCCTCCATTCCCCATCTCAGGAGAGGTTGTAATGATCAAAGACTAAATGGAATCCTTGATATGTTACAATAGAGCACTAATGTGGGGGAGTAGAGCCTTTAGTGGGAGGATTAAAGGATTATATGTAGAACTAGAGATAAAAATCTCTTTTCATGTTCTTTTCCTTTGTGTGTGTGTGTGTGTGTGTGTGTGTGTTTGTCCACCTTTTCTTCCATTTAAATGGTTGGAACAGAGATACCAGCTGGAAGAGCATGCTCTCATCCTTGTGAAGTCAAGTAGAGCACTTCTGTGTAGGTCTAAGGAGAGAAATCATCCTTTGTTCTTGATTCTTCTCCTCGTGTAACTTTTTTTTCCCTCCATCTCTGGGGTAGCTAATGGGGTAGAACAGGTCCTGGAGGTGCTTTCTTCTTGTCTGGAAACACTCAAAGCTTGAATGGATCGACACTCAGGTCTAGAGAAGAAAATATGTGGAGGAGGGACTTAGGGCAGACTCAGCTCTAGGTCTTAAAGGAAACAGGTTCTCTTTTTGACATCTTGCATTCTTGTAAAGACAGAGATAATGTTTCCATTTTATAGAAGAGTAAAATTATGTTTAGTAAGATGTAGTAATTTGCAGAATAAGTGGCAGAGATTAATTCAGGCAGCTAACTAGGAAAAGAATCAGATAGAGATTTGCAACTAGAGCTCACCTAATCATATAAAATTTCATTTGCCTACCGTGTCATCTACTCCAGGGTCAGTAGTGTGGAAGTGGCTGCATGAGGAAGCAGTGAAAAATTCGGGTATTTAGTTCAGATCACATAAGTCTGCATAGAGTTACAACTAACAGAGGTAGAATGGTTCGTCATTGCAAACAGGGGATGAGAAATGTGGTTTTTTTTCCTTCATGCCTTTCTGGGGAACCTCAGTATTACTCAAACATTTGGTATCCAAATGTTCCCAAGATCACTGGGAGTAACCATCTGCTTCTCAATATCCCAAATCTTCCTTTATAGCAAGAGAGATGTTCAGTGTAAGATTCTCTGTCATATTTAGGAGTCTCAGAAACTCCTCCAGACTTTTTAGAGTGTGATTTTTTCCATTAGTCTCACATAACTTTTTCGAGTAATAATTGTTTATATATAGATTGTCAAATTCCAAAAGTACCTGAAGTTCTTTTTACCTACCACAAAAACATATTGAGAGATATTTAACCAGCATGATGGAAGGAAGACTATTTTCAAAAACTCACTTATAATTTCTACATGTGCAACTCACTATTATTTTAAAATAGTCTATTTATTATATTCATTGCTAAAAACCCAAGAATATCTTCACTTGATAATTATATCTTCAAGAATCATTATATATCTACAGATATTAAGCTTATATAAGTCAGGGATAAAGTTGTTTAATTTTCAAGAAGAGGTCCAAGGCTTTATTCATCTTGGGAACTTGTTAAACAAGGTGTTTTGTATTTAGTGTGGTGATCTTCAGATACAAGATTGCTTTTATTTTTCCTTCTGACTGCATATGTGTACATTTAATTATAACAGTGGCAGGGCCAGGGCCAAAGATCTTTGTGTATGATCTTTCAGTCCTTTGTAGTCACCCTGTGTCTTGTCTTTATAAAGTCCTTGTACATACCACTCCCACTGCCCAAATGCCCTAACTATCTTATCCTCTAGCTAAGTCAATTTCTCTCTCGGATTAGTTTTGACCAGAGCAGGAAGACTTAGTTGTGACTACCGCAGGAAGACTTACTCTGACTTACAACCTAGATCAGATTGGTCCCCACTACTCTATGGTTTTCATCTAACCTAATAATACAGCTTTGTTTATTTATCTTCTTGTAGTAAGTAGCAGCTGCCCTGTGGTGGTAACTAATTTTGTTTAGTACCTCATTTTTACAAAAGACTACCACATACTTCTGAGCCCCAAAACAAATTCATGTGGAGGGTGAATGGGTTAATGCTGTTGTCTCCACTAAATAGAAGATAAAAACAAATCTCAGATCAATGAGGAGACTTGTCCATGATGAAATACTGAGCAGCAGCCACATTAAGATTTAAACACAGAACTTCTGATGAAAAATCCCACTATATTTTCATCCTACTACCTCCAACCTATTGGAGAAGGAGGTATATAGTGCGTGAATTTTCTTTCTTCTCTAATGGATATTAATATTTTGCCCACATTTTTAAAAGTTGTTTTATTTAATCTCTAGTGTGGTTTATGAAACAAGATTTTTTTGTATTGTGAGAATAACTGTCACAGCATTTGATATTCATATTATAGTATTTGAGTATTTGTCACAAAACAAATAAATACTCAGCCAGTTTTCAATTTTCATAACAGCCGGAGGCAGTCATAGTTGATTTAGTATACAAGGGAGATAGAAAAAGATACTTCAAGGATACAGCAAGAATCTAAAACTACTCTAAAAAAGGAAAAAGTAGGCAAAAGTTAAGACCAAAGAAAATGATTTTTCTCAAAACTTCCTCTAGTCTAGTTAAAGATTCTTTGATGTTCCACTGCTGTACTGGTGCCAGTTCACTACCAGCTCCCGAGAGCCAATCATGAAATAGTCAGAAATTTTGTGAATTGGTGCCTTAAAAATTGGCCATGGTGAGAATATTTACACCACAAATATCAGCAAACAACATGAACCTGCGCGTTTTCCCCTGAGAGCAGGTTTACCAACACACCATTGCATATTGTTCATACATAATACTAGAGAATATATGAGAAAAAGCAATTGAATAAAAATAAGATTAATAAATTTTCATTACATTTTTTACATCTTGGAGGCTTTCATATATTATCTAATTTAATCTTCACCAAAAGCCAATGAAGTCAGCAGAGAAGGAACTATTTATTATCCCATTTTACACTTGAGGAAACTGAGGATCCAGTTGTTAGAGTTGGTACTGGTGGTAATGAGGCTGGAATCAAACATTTCTGGGTCCTTCCCCAATGTCCTCTCTGTTCACTGGGAGTACTCTATTAGGATAACAATTTGTGCTTTGAGGAAACAGGGCAGAGACACACAAGTTTTGTGCACACTTTGCCATACTTGGAAATGGATGGGAATTCTGTTTTTGTTTTTCCACTGAAAATCTGTGGAATCTGGAATGTTTTTCCTGAAAAAAGAATCCACATGACCATGTGCTAATGTGGGTTTTTTTTAGCCCTGGTTTGCCACAACCCTCTGTTTGTTTTCTCTTAAATGTTAATTTCTAATTTGAAAAACCTGCTCAGAGAATAAACACTGAACTCTTCAAGACTATTTTTAAATATCTTCTTGGTTGCTTGGTTAATTTGAGTGTGTATATATGCTGGATTGACAGTTCTAAAGATTGAAGCCATTTATTTATCCGTAGTTTAGAAATAGTACTGAAAATGTTTTTTTCAGACATGCCCAGGCAGCCTCATGGGGTGCCTCACACGTGGTATCATGGCAGTTACGACATTGAGAGACAAGAAAGTAGTGCACGTGTCTAGGGCTGCCTTTAGTTTTTTTAGTTTAGCATCCACAGGGGTGGGACACAGACAGATAACTGTTGGTGTTCCCTGATTATGAGGTTTTGTGCCACATGTTGGTCAAAGAAAGTGGCAGTGTCGGAATGAAAACCTCAACTTTATGAAAATATAAGCAAATTTGCACAGATCCAATTGCACTCTTTACCACATTTCCCTCTACTGCCATGCTTTCTCACTCAAATTTGACAAGCATAATACAATTTGTTGAACTACCACGAGTTTATTATTGTCATACTCTATAATCTCATTAGATATTCAAAATCATATTAAGAAGTGGGTATAGAATCACCAGTCCTCTTTTGTCATCAGAATGTCAAGAAAAAACTGTGACCTAAAAGTCATCATAGAGCATAGTGTTGAGAGACTATGCAGTACAGAAGCATTAAAATACTAGTATCAGAAGATATGAATTCTAATGCCCAAAAAGTATTGATTGTATAAATAAATGAATGAATAAATAATTTATGACCTCATGACTTACTTAACAAGGGAATGATACTAGACCTGTCTTCTCAAATTTCAGGCATGGTATTATGATAATCCTTACTTTATGGGCTGTAGTAAGTACTAAGGAAAATAAAGTACGTGAGAGTGCTTTATAAATGGATCTATATTGTAAAATATGGTATTTTATGTGAATGTTTTTCACAGCCTAAATAACAGGATGGATAAAAATTCACAATGTATTATTTCTCAGATAGGTTGGTTATACAGTCCTATTTATTTAATACACTGTGGCCATTTTCCCAAACGACAGAGTAAACTCTATTTACTATTTGCCTACGTGAATCAGAAAGAATCAGTTTTCCATTGTTGCTGTTGGTAACTGGTATCTGTATGTATACTTTAAGATGAACTTAAACATAAAGCCATGTCACTAGATGTCTAATACATTACATTGGACTATATAAGTTCTTTTCTTTTTCTTCAATGCTCTCAAGTGGCAAAGATTAATTTATAGTGTGTATGTGTTTTTAGCATCTGTGAGGTTCTCCTGTGGGTTGCTCCATTGAGAGTAAAGCTTTACAAGCTGAAATTTGAATGAAGTAAAGCAGTTGTTAGGAAGAGATGGAAAACATTATGTGCTTAATTATGTTTCCACACCTGCGTTTATGAATTCCATTTTTGTAGAGAGAAGGAGATGTGGAGGCAATTAAAGTTACTGTATGGACCCTATTGGCAATAAGTCATTAGAGAGTCCACAGGGCCATTACAGTATTGAAGGAAATCCCAGTGCCTAGAGAGATAGAGAAAAGCACCAAGTACTTAATTACCGGTTGTGGAGGTGAGAGTTAAAATGAAATCATGGCATTGAGTTAATAAAATCCAGATTAATATTGCTGCTGATGGACACACTCCTGTTTGAAAAACTATTTATATAAATAAATGAATATAATTTTGTTATTTTTAAAATAGTAATTTTGGATTCTGCTAGGTCAATTATGAACTTGTGTAAAGACTAAGAGGCCGTATTTCAAAAGTGAGCTTGTTTAATTAGACTTCACATTTCACCAACATTTGTCTTAGTTCAGGCAACAAATTCAATGCAACATGTATTTGCTGATGGCCTACTGTGTGTTAGGACCAGCGTGGTGCTGGTTGCTTAACACTTAATCCTAGGGGGATAGTTTCTTCTTTTAGGTACTTATTCTTTTGAAATAATCAAAAAAGCAATGTGCTTTCTGATTCATGGTTCTTATTCCATGCTCTTAGAGCAAATGCCATCTTGCTGTGTAACACTGTTTGCACAAAGTTTGTTTTGCACTAGGCTCGTTAAGTCCCCAGGGCTCTGGTCCATATGGCGATGAATGAGTTTCAAGTAAAATAAAAAGAATGTGGTGATTCTTTTGTGAAAGAAAGAACTGTTTCTCAATACTCTTAATAAGAGCATTTTTGATAGTGCTTAACCAAACAAGACGCAGATTGGAGTGCAAGAAAAAGCCATCAAGAGTATCCTTTCATCCACATTAGGCTACACATGTGTGAACAAGGACATTCACATGTGTGGACAAAATTCACAGAATGTAAAGATTCTACTACTTTCCACATCATAAATATTGTCATATAGGACACTTAAATTACTTTTCATTCATTATAAAAAATGACTGATAGAAAATACTATGAGGCAGATGGTTAGGACCCATTTTGATGTCATTAAGAGAAAATTGCACATATTTTGTTCCATGCAGTAATATGAGAGGTCATTTAGTGAAAAACACATTTACTAAATAAACATTTTCTGTGGAATGTGTTTGGGTATAAATATTTTTATTGTAATTTAATTTCTTTGCTATGTATGGTACTCATATTTTTAAAAACCAACCAGCTGACCTTAGTGTCTAGGTTGCTTTTATTATTGTTATAGTTGCTGAGGTGCTCAAGATAAGAGTTTTACAGGTACCAGTCAAGGGCCATACATTTCTTCTCAGTGTGCTTGACTTTTTTCAGGATCTTAAGAAACTATACCTCATGCTTCTTTTAGTTACCATCACTCCCGAATTTGCATCAACTCGTATATGTGTGAGCTTATTTTCTAATCTTGTTAACTAAAAAGTTGAACTTATGGAAGTCTAGAGTAGAACACTAGTTAGCAGAGACTGAGACAGTGGCAAAAGAGGTTGTTGGGAAGATGTAGGTCAAAAGATGCAAAATTGCAGTTAAACAGGAGAAATAAATTCAAGAAATCTATTGTACAGCATGATGACTACAGTTAATAACAATAGATTGTATTTGTAAAAATTCTAAGAGAGTAGATTTTACATTCTCACCACAAAATTGATAACTATATGAGGTAGTACATATGTTAGCCCAATTTAGCCATTCTACAAGGTGTATATATATTCTAAAACATCACGCTGTACATGACCAATATGTATAATTTTGTCAATTTTTAAAAATGTATGTCTTCATTGGTTTTATATTTTAGAGAAGTTTAAAAGCTTTCCTGTCATTTGTAACATTTTAGATCATTATAAACTGGACAATTTGTTTCAAATTTATTTGGGGCAGAGGCGGGAAACTTCTTCTGGATTTTCTGGTAAGGCCAGATTCTCATCATGTTGGCGTAATGGGCATCTGTGTCTCTTTCCTAGAGCAGGGGATATCCATGCACATTTTCTTTGGGTGGGGGGGCAGTTTGTTTTAGAATGTATTTCTTAGGAGTGTAATAAGAATTAAATAAAATAACACAATTCTAATACCTAACAGAGGGTAAATCTTGTAAACTCTCAATAAAGGTTAGTTTAACACACACACACACACACACACATGCATACACACACACATATACACCTCAGAATATAGTAATGCTATTTGGCTTCAGATTGACAGGACCCTCCCAAAGCCGTTATAGGAGTCTGTGGATTGTTTACTGAGCAAAGCACACTGACATTAGTTCTTTACTTTTCAGTTCTTCCTGATTCATCAATCACATATTTGTACACACCCTACAATGTGTATAGAACTTTTCCGGGTGCTTAACAAGATGCCAAGTAGTATAAAATAGCTATTTCCTTCCTCCTTCCTTCCCTCCTTCCCTCCTTCCCTCCTTCCTTCCTTCCTTCCTTCCTTCTTCCTTCCTTCCTTCTTCCTTTTTTTCTTTTGAGACAGAGTCTCACTCTTTCACCCAGGCTGGAGTGCAGCGGCATGATCTCAGCTCACTGCAACCTCTGCCTCCTGGGTTCAAGCAATTCTCCTGCCTCAGCCTCCCGAGTAGCTGGGATTACAGGTGTGTACCACCACACCTGGCTAATTTTTGAATTTTTAGTAGAGAGGAGGTTTCACTATATTGGCCAGGCTGGTCTCGAACTCCTGACCTCAAGTGATCCGCCTGCCTCAACCTCCCAAAGTGCTGGAATTACAGGCGTGAGCCACCACGCTTGGATTTTCTTTTAAGAAGTTACAACCTAGCCACAGAGACACCACTTTCTCACAAGAAAAAGTAATTAATTTTTTTCAGATTAATTGCAATTGCTTTCTTTCTCTTGTCCTCAATTATAATAATAGACCTATATTTTCAAGCATCACCAAAAAATGTAATCAAACCTCCAAAATTCTGAAAATTTTCATTCATTGATTCTGATTTCAAAGACCTTAAACCTTAAGGTTTTTCCTCCCTAGTAAACACCACTCAAGTTCTAGAACTCTTTAGTTCCTGATAATGGTATGGTCATGCAGAGGAAACAGTGAACTAAAACTTGGGAGATTGTGAATCACCCATCCCAAAACCACTATCGAGTTCTGTGACCATAAAAAAAAAATCATTTCACCTTTCTGAAACTCAGTTCTTATTTTTTAAAACCAAGAGGCCAAAAAAGAAACACCACAAAGCTCTTTGGCAGCCGTAGCAAATGATGGCAACTTTGCTGCCCAGAATATCATGAAGCTGTTTGAAAAATTTATCTCCATTTTTCCTAATATGGTACCAAACCATCTTGATTACTCAATAATATAAGCTTAAATATTATCCTTTTAAGCTAACCACAATATACAGAAGTTAATATGGATGTTATTGGCTAAGATAAAATTATGAGTTATTTCTAAAACCAAACAGAAAAAGTAGGCAGAATGTGAGGAGTGCTTCAATAGAATCACACATTTCCTATTCTCACAACTATAGACTTTCCATCTATTTGGAAAAATGGAAGCAAATAAATACAGATAAATCTTATATATGTTTGAGTGAAAACATGAATGCACCATGCTTCAAAGTTTTTTATATATCTAGGGTAGAGACAATACCATCGCGTTAGAAGCTAATGCCCTGAGAGATATGAACAAAGAAAACTAGCAATCTTTAAAGGCCTCAATGAAGACCTAATAAACTTTTTCTCTGGAAGTGATTTGAAAAGACTGTTTACATCATCAAACAGTAAAAGTGTCACCTTTAATTGCATTAGAATAATTCAAGGCAAAGATAATTTTTCATTGTTACCTCAAGAAGAACCAGCATGTATGTTTATCCATCTAGAATACATCTAGAACAAAATTAGTCACATTTTAAAACAATTTTCACTATTTTGACTGCCTTTGGATCTAAGTAAAAATACATTTTAAGAGGTGAGAAGATAACTGCTAAATAGAAACTATACCTTTTCATCTCCATGTTGTTCTTTCCAAGAACTCAGGCTGCAGGCAAGAATCTAGTAACTCTACTAAGATAGGGAAGAGTTTGTTCATGATTGTAGAGAGGCAACAATTAGTTTTCACACTGAGAAGCTCTTCCTAGGGAACATCTGAGTGTTGGAAACAGTAGTCAACACTTACCAAACAAACAAACAAAACACCTAAAACCCAAAATATTGCTTAAGTTCCCCTCATGCCACCAGTGGGTCAAAGACATGGGTCCAGCTCCACTGGTTAGCATATAGGAGAGGGTGGCCGCAAAGTATAGTAGCTCATTGTGTTTGGGCCTCCAGTAAGAATTATGAGACTATGTTCTTGAGCACAGTAGTGCCCCAACCTTATCCATCCAAAAAAATTTCCATCAGTAGTATCCAACATGACAGCAGAAGACTTAGACAACTGGTCTATGAGGATACTGGCTCCCTAATCCTCAAAGCCTGGCTCTAATCCTTAATTTTGTCTCATGAATGTCCCTCACTAGCAAGTGTCAGCATCCCACATTTCTCTGGAAAACCAAATTACCGCAATCTTATTTCCAGCTCCGGCACAATAATGGCTGAAAGATTCTGCACTTCCTATCCTGCCAACCCATTTTTCCACGTACCTATGAACTGAAACCAGGTACATCTTGGATGGAACAGTCATTCAGGAAGTACCTGACCACCCTGGATTTAAGGCTTAGCCATGTTTTCTGGGATGTAATGTCTCTTACCTACTTGGGCTCTGGAATAGTCAGTACTGAGCTTTTGGATATCTGACAAGTAGATGCAGGTCTATAATGATCCTGCCTCCTGGCCACAAGTAATCATGTACCAGCTCATGGACTGCCTGCCTTTAATTTCTGAGTTAAATACTGGTATATGCAGGACTAAGATGGATAAATCAGGGGTTTCTTACATAAGTCAAGGGAGAATGTCTGAAATAAAGAGATATGGGTAACAGATCTATAATAAGACTAGCATTTAGCTAATAACAATAATAGTAATATTAAATTAATAAAATAAAAAATAGCTACCTCTTAGGCACTCTGCTAAGTGTGCCACATGCATTAAAGTGTTTAATCTTCAGAACAATCCCATGAGATATGATATCCCAAATTTACAGGTAGTTATGTTTGGAATGATGGGATTATGTAGGTAGGATCAAACAAGCAGAGATTTTTGCAAATCCTTCAGGTAAAAACTGAAACAAGAACTTAGCAGTTGAGTTCTATCTGGCAACTGGCTAATGTCCAAGAGCAATCAGCAAATTAGTAAATCTTTCCCATGTCAACCACCCTAATGTGTGTTCACAAGGGAATGGCTTACACATTTCCTTGAAAATGTCTTTATCAGAGCCAACTGCTACACTAGAACAATCCTAAGAATCCCCCAGAACTGAGGAACAACTGCCAATTCTGCACAATTGTGACTGCCGGAAGACAGTGGCTATGAAACACCTACATATATGCCTCTCGCAGAACTTTAAATCCAGGCTTACTCAGTGTAAGTTCAGCCAGAGTGTTGGAACATCCTGCTGCTGCAGCTTAACACACACCATAAAAGATTCTGAGCAATCCTTTGGAATCAGGGGTAGTGCAATGAGAACCACTCAACTCTGGAAAGTTGGGGTATCTGTGACTAAGACTTAATGAAATGACTTGTTCATGATTTGGTGAACTGAATTTCCTTTCACAACTCGGAGGGCTGAATTTCTGCCAAGAAAAGTGTATTTTGCAGACAAGTGTTATAATAGAAAGCAAAGTAAATACAAATGTTTATAAAGTTGGCAACTTACTGGAAATGGTAGAGATTATCATTTGCTTCTGTCCACTGTGATAAATGATTATTTTCCTTTTGTCCTTCTAGATCTGCTCTGCACCCTTTCCATCTGTCCTCAGCCAGGAAAAAACTGACCTATAAGGACCATACACCTGAGTTCCTTTGACTTCTGGCTTCCAGTTGAAGATCATCAATGGGGAACATGATTAGGAGACTGGGGCAGAGGACAAGGAAGAAGAGTAAGGGTGGGATATTTATTTCTTTTGCTATCTGTCTGCAATGTTGTCTTGGGCTGGGCATGCCCGTTGACTGAAGGTCTCTATCCTTCCAGGTTCAGGCAACTGACTCCTCTCTCTCATTTCTTCAGGCCTAGGAATGTTCCACCTGTCTCCAAGCTCCTGCATTTTCCCTTGTGGTAACGCTATATTTACACTCAACCTGTTGTAAAGAAATCCTCATTAAAATCTCCTTTAGTGCACTTTCTGTTTTCAGATGGAACACTGATTGACAGAACCATTCACACTGCTCCCCCAGACATAAATCACCCTAGATTTATTATGAGTCTATCTTCTCCACAATCCTTTTATAGAATAACTTTTAAAAACTCCAAGGTTAAGCTCCCTGATCTTTTCTGTCTTCAACTTTCTCCCATCTTCCAAAAGGCTATGGTCACCTTTCCTTTTATCCATTGCTTCCTGTTAGCTTCGAACCACATTATTCCTGCTCTTGCTATTCTCATAATTTAGTTTTCTAAATATAAAAACTTTCTACAGCCAAATGGATTACAAAGATTCAAAATCCCCTGTGAACATAAGCTGCAAATGGCATAAATGACTTTCGCTAGTTGCCAGCGGCCTTGATAACACAAGTAGTGCTATATGCAAATGAGTGCTAATGTGAAAGTGGCTTTGTCACTTGAGATTAATGTGTTTTCGGTGAAAAAATAAAAGTCTAGGGGTACAGAGATTTATGATAATTCTTATCTACGTCAGGTGCTTTGAATCTCTTAACTGACCTGGAGTAGTCGTGGCTGTGGCCTTTTTGCATCTACAGAATTTAAAAACAAACCTTCGAAGCTTCAATGTTCATCTATTCACTTGCCAAATGTATTTGGTGCCTACTGTATGTTAAGCATTATACTTGATTTTATAGGTTTCAAAAATAAACAGGACACATTATCTGCCTTCAAGAACCTTACAAGCTAGTGGTGGAGGCAGAACCATAAGCAGAAAAGATAATACAGGGTGATTAGAGCAAGAATAGAGAAACAAAATATTGTGAGAGCACAATAAAGGAGTAACCAACTCACCTTGGGAGATCATTGAAAGTTTTCCAGAGAAGACAGTTCTTGACATAAATCAACAGGAGTGGATATGTAGAACTGCCTGCTAGACATTTCCTCCTGAATATCCTATAGAAACTTCAAACTCAACAAGGTTCAAAGTAATGCATCATCATTTACTTTAAACATGCTTCTCTATTTCTCTGTTTTTCAGGTTCTATTTAGTCACCTAAACTACAAACCAGGGCATCAGCCCTATCTAATCAAGTCCTGCCAATATAACCTCTTCAAAGAAATGAAAAAAAGAGAACTGACTAAGGCCAAGAGTTGTGGTTGATGAATGTTGTGAGCTCAACTGTGGTTGAAGATTAGAATGGACTAATCTTTATATTTATAGTTATTCCTCTGATAATATCCAAAGCTTTACTAAAAAAAAAAAATAGCAAAACTAATCATTTAACGATTTAATTTTTCAAAGACAATTTAGGAAACATTGATATCAGACTATCTGGAATGTCATTTTTACACCAGTGCCCTTGGAGATTTAGATATTCCCCTTCAAGGTAATAGTGGGGAGAGTAACTATCTCTGACATACCAGGCTGATATGTACTGTTTGTTCTCCAAGATGTTACTTATGGGAGTATGTTTTATATAAGAATATGTTTGAATAAAAAAAAATTCAGACTCAATGAGCAAGGCTAAGATAATAGAAGGAACTAAAATGTCTCTGGGTACCTATCACTGGTCATAAGACTAAACTGCTTCTCAAGAGAGAGATTATTTCTCCCTAATTTCCAGTTTTGTGATAAAGCCCTTCTTCAGATTTGAGTAAACATAGGACATAATGTAATTTCATCTAAAACAGATTGTTATCAAGATGAAAGATTCATTGAAATGCCTACAAAACACTAAGAAAGTCTATTTGGAAGTGATAGCAATTTAAAAAAAAAAAAAAATCAATCCATCAAGAGTATGTTAACAGTCCTGGGAAGGTAATGCAATTTGAATACAGTATTAGAGAGAAATAAATGAAATTCACAAATTACTTAGACTACAGCACAGAATGTTGACGCTTAATGCAAGCCACATAATATTGCTGCTGTTCAATTTTTGTTCATTTTGCAAAGTAACTAAACCCAAATGTGAATGTTCAGAAACTGCTTATGCTAAATAAAATGGATTCTGCTTTCCTTTCACATCAGCAGCAAGTGCTTAGTAATTATTGCTGTCACTGGATGTTATACTGCATTGATCCAGGCATTGAACTCTGATGATATTGATTTGTGCCTAAAGCTTGAATAAAGTTTAGTGAACAGTCTCAAATTCCCAGGAGTAGGTGCCGCTTGCACTGTTTGTTCCCACCATCCCAAGTAAATGCCACACAACTTAAAAACTGTAAGTAGATTATGACCTTATATATTTTAGTTTAATGTATGCTAATTCCTTGCTTATATGACAATTTTTCTTAAAGATCATTAAAGGATCCACTAAAGGTTATTAATCTTAAACATGACCATGTCCTAGTGGAGAAGGAAGACAAGCCAGATCTTAATTATTCAGCTGAATAACTTTGAAACATAGATATAAAAATTTTTCAAAGATCTCTTTCTCTTTTCCTCTCTCTCATATACACATAGAGGGAAAATAGAACTCTCATAACATTTTATTTTTCAGTCTCAAAATATTGCTTTTCAGTCCTTCTCCTATGCTTTAAAAATACCCACTATTTCTAATATTTGACTGTTTACCTTTTTATTACATTTCCTTTTACATTAATAAAATTTTTCTTTGAAATATATCTATCTAACGTAAAAAGCTTTGGGGTAAGAACACTTCATAAGACTAAAAATTGGCCTCTCAACCAGTGTCACCATAGAAAAGGTGATTATAGAAAGACTGTAAATTATTCTCTAAGAAAATGGGAAAGTACAAATGCCACTCCCTTTGGATAGAACTATTCCCCAAAACAGTAGGGTTTTTTTTTTTAAGATGCAAGACAAAAGTGAGGAACAATTTGAGCATTTAATAGTAAGGTTTAACCTCAGAACATATAACTTTAGCCAGTGTTAAAACCATATTACAGCTTAATGGAATAGAGACTTCATAGAGCCTACAGATCCTGTTGACTGAGATATTTATGTGAAACACTTTTTCCTTTTTGATACTACTGGGATTAATAATATGTGATATTTGATGTTATCTAAGTTTATTAGGAAATATTTGTTTATTATGCTTCTGAAATGATAGAAGAAACATTAATCCATTAAATTTGGGAATCTCAGTCCTAATTTCCAATGTTTCTTATATCTTCTATTGCTTTATAAGAATCTTTATTTCAAGAATTCTGGGGGTGATTCTCTATTGAAGTTGTTTTCATAATAGAATTAGAAGAGAAAATGACAGACATATGCATCCTACAGTATTTTACTATGTCAATTCAAATGAAATGAAATAAATAAGAAATTGGAAGTTTTCAACTGTGTTTTTTGGTCCCCACCCAATTGTTCCCGGCTGGCTCAACTATAAAACAAAGTTGGTATACTCCTGATTTACTTAAACGGGAAACAATGACATTTTCTTGAGGAAACTTAAATTCCATCAGGTGTTTCTCCCAGTAAGGAAAACAGGTATTGAGTTACTTGATCTTTACTAGGAACAAAAACAGATTTCACTTGATATCTCTCAAAGCCCAAAGAGAAGAACCTAGGTACTTTCCTCAGTCCTTGGCTCAAGTTGCTTTATTCTGTATTTCTATGACATCTACCTTAGCATAGAAACAACTTTTAAAACAAAATGCCTCTTGTTGTTAAAAAGTCATATTTGTTGTTTACAAACATAGGAAAAATAGCAACGTTACAGTAGAGAAGCCTAGTAGATAGCAGGACAAAGTGCCTACTGATGTGAGGCTCTGAGGAAGACCCAACACAATCTATGCGTCATTTCAGCCCAAAATGCATAACGTGGAATCTACTCATGGGGAAACATCAGACAAATGCAAATTGAGGAACAGACTACAAAATAAATGGCATACACTATTAAAAAACACAAAAGCTAAACACAATAAGCACCCTGGGATTTGATCCTGAGACAAAAAAAAAAAAAAAATCACCACAAAGGATATTATGACAATTGACATTTTTAAAATAAGATCTTCAGATTTGATCATGGTATTGTACTAATGTTAAATTTCCCCATTTTCATCAACGTGCTACGATTATATAAACAAATCTCCTTGTTCTTAGGATACATACACTGAAGTGTTTAAGAGTAAAGGAGAGTGATATTCTCAACTTATTCTCAAATGGTTCAGAAAAGAAATACAGATACACACAAACATACATACATATACACACATACACACACAATGGGGGTATGAGATGGAGACAGAAAAATGGTAAGTATAGCAAAATGTTAACATTAGGTGATTCTGAGAAAAGGGTAAACAGAACTTCATTTTATTCTAAACTTCCTGTAAGTTTGAAATCATTTCAAAAGAAAAAGTTTATTAAAAATTATATCAGTTAACTGTAAAGGGGTTTTATGTCTACTTAAAAGTGTTGTGGGGTCCCTTGCATTTCTGATGGTTAATGTTATGCAGATTTAGGATAGGAGCAGATCAAAACAACTTTTTGCTCCAGATAATGGTTATTTTGCTGAAGATCTGATAATTTCTTTTCTGTTTACTGCTGGCCAACACAATTTCCTTGATTTCCCTTGCACTGTATAAAATAAGCCATACACCACAAAAGAGTGGTGTCCTGTCTAGTTTTTTTTTTTCTTTTTTTCATTTAAAAAAATACTCTTGGCCGGGCGCGGTGGCTCAAGCCTGTAATCCCAGCACTTTGGGAGGCCGAGACGGGCGGATCACGAGGTCAGGAGATCGAGACCATCCTGGCGAACACTGTGAAACCCCGTCTCTACTAAAAAATACAAAAAACTAGCCGGGCGAGGTGGCGGGCGTCTGTAGTCCCAGCTACTCGGGAGGCTGAGGCAGGAGAATGGCGTGAACCCGGGAGGCGGAGCTTGCAGTGAGCTGAGATCCGGCCACTGCACTCCAGCCCCGCGACAGAGCAAGACTCCGTCTCAAAAAAAAAAAAAAAAAATACTCTTATTCTAATTGTATAAAGAGTAAATGGTTGGCAGCTATTAGCACTTGTAAAAGATCTTTGCATGTGAGCTGAAACAAAAATATTAACAACTTGACATTTATTCCCACATTCACTGTAGTTACTATCTCAGAGATACCAAAACAAATACGGCACCAACAGTGCACTGAAGCCAAACAACTGGCCTGCACTTCCTGGGCAATCAGGGGCAAGGGATGGATCTGAAGGCCATGAGACTCACCAAACTTCCTAAAGCTGGCTCAGTACTAGCCTTGGCCATAGACAGAATATTCAGGAGAAGTAGAACAGTATTTTTGCACATGAATACCTTTGGCAAAACCCACTGTTTATTCTTTTGATTTTCTTTTACAACAATCGAGAGTCTCTTCAGTTGCTAAGTAAAGGATCTAAAAGTAGAAATACGTATTTCACTATTTCACTGGGCATGCTGGCTCATGCCTGTAATTCCAGCACTTTGGGAGGCCAAGATGGGTGGATCACCTGAGGTCAGGAGTTCAAGACCAGTCTGACCAACATGGTGAAACCTTGTCTCTACTATAAATATAATATTAGCCAGGAATGGTGGTGCATGCCTGTAATCACTGCTATTTGGGGGGCTGAGGCAGGAGAATCACTTGAACCCAGGAGGCACAGGCTGCAGTGAGCCAAGATCATGCCATTGTACTGCAGGCTGGGCAACAAGAGTGAAACTGTCTCAAAAATAAATAAATAAATAAAATGAAAATGAAGGTAGAAATACATATTTCTGTAACAGTCAATTAGATTATACCTACAATAATTCATAGCTACCTAGATAAAAGAACAGGATCACACATATTATGAAATACAGAATACTTAATGTGGCCTGGTTATGGTTGACGACAAATAGTGGTGTCTGATTCTAAAGGGTTCACTATGGCTTGTCTGGGAAAAGCTGTTCAACTTCCTCATTTTCCTCTTCCTTGAATTGTTCCTTGCATCAGAATAACTACTTTTTTCCGAGACAGAATCTCGTACTGTTGCCTGAGCTGGAGTGCAGTAGTGTGATCTGGGTTCACTGCAACCTCCACCTCCTGGGTTCAAGCGATTCTCCTGCCTCAACCTCCTAAGTAGCTGGGATTTCAGGTGCCTACCACAATGCCCAGCTAATTTTTTTGTATTTTTAGTAGCGATAGGGTTTCACTATGTTGGCCAGGCTGTTCTCAAACTCCTGACCTCGTGATCCACTGGCCTCGGCCTCCCAAAGCAGAATAACTACTTAAGATGAATGAGCCCTTCTTTCAGATGCAGAATATCAACTAAAATAATGCCACTGAAAATTTGTGCTGTTGTGCAGATAAAGGGAGTGCTTTGGCATAAAATGCTCAGAGGTTGTGATGAGTAGATTTAGTACATACAACTGTCAGAGGTCCATATGGTCTTTCATAACGTTAAGATTAAATTCACTCCCAGAGAAAAATTCCTGCCCATGAGCGCTCAACTCTTTCGAATGCCTGAGTTATACCTTGCTTAGAAACTATCCATATTGGATAATTTCTTATTTCTCTTTGACCAGTGGAGTCCCAGTAGCTATATCATATTCTCATTCATAAATGCACAATTAAGTCCTAAGGAATTAAGAGCTTTGATGGACCTGAGTTCAAATCTGACTATTCTAATAATAGGCAGTATAAGTTTTGCAACAGTTTTCCTAGTACTTACTAAACCTCAGTTTTCTCTTCTGTAAAATTGATATAAAATAATATAGGAGTATCGAGAGGCTTAACTGAGTCAACAACAGTAAGGTCTTTAGCACAATATGTGGTATTTAATTAGAGTTAAATAAATGTTGGTCATTTTTCTACACACAGGAAAATAAATAGGTATGTCAGGGTGATCCCATTGTCTAAAGGGTGATCCCATTGACCAAAGTCACTGCACTAGTGTCATCACATTGGAATATGAGAAAACAGGAAGACCTAACTTCCTTAACATCATTATCTATTTGTTTACCTTGATTTTCACAGTACCTGACTTCTCTCATGCTTATTTATGCATTTAGACACATTAACTCTTAAAAATGATTTTAACTTATCAGTTGGTTTATAACCCATATTTCTTTGCCATTCCTTTCTGTATCCTATACTTAGTCCCCTAGTTTCAAGACAAAACAAAAGAAAATTGAAATGAGGTAGTGCCTCACCAGCCTGCCTTCCCTCCTCAGGGTAGCAAGACAAATAAAGGTTTTGTTGTTTGTCTCAAGTAAGCATCAACACAGCCTGCAGCAGCCCTGTCAGCACCAGCCCATGATGCCAGGGAATTGCTGGGAGTGCCAGGATACTGGTGCCAATTTGCTCCCTGGGCTCCTTCAAAACCACATCAAAGTATCTGCCAGTTTCTAAACTTCCTTCCCAGGCTCATGGGAGGAACATGGGGACCTCTAGATGGGATCAGATGTGTGGTTTTTCACATTCCCCCCCTCCATCTCCCTGCCTGCCAACTTGGGTGAGCCTCCAGTATTCTCTGTGTCCACAGGACTCTTCAGTTGCCTATAAAATAACATTCATAATAGTTGAAACTTATAACAGTTTGTGAGAAGGATCCAATAAATTACATAATTTATGTATCTTCTCTGTTACAAAAGGCCTGACTCCTACAAGTATTTCAAAATTTAATAAATAATTCTCCAAGAATTCAAATGCACATAGTTTGTTTTGGAGGTACAGAAAATACCATTATTGAGAGGCTTGTTGGAGTGGTCTAGTGATAAAAGGAAGAGAAGAAAGACAATAGTTTATTAAGTCACCACAGTGGACAACTAAATCCTGTGGGAAAATGCTGTGAAAGAGTGTAAAACATAAGCCATGTGTGATGGCTCATTTTATATGTCAAGTTGGCTAGGCTATGGAGGCCAGGTGTCTAGTTAAACACTAGTCTAGATGTTGCTGTGAAGTCTACAATCAGTAGTCACCAAAGCAGAAGACTACAGCATGGAAAACCTGCCTGAATTTCCAACCTATTGGACTGTCCTGCAGATTTCAGATTCAAGACTGCAACATAAACTCTTACCTGAACTTCCAGCCTGCTGATCTGCCTTACAAATTTAATATTTGTCAGCCCCTACAATCACATAAACAAATTCTGTAAAATCTTCCTCTCTCTCTCTTTCGCTTTCTCTCTCTCTTTCTCGTGCATATGTGTGCATGGTTCTGTTTCTCTGAAGAATCCTGTTTTAATACACCACACAAGAAGTAAAGATGCTAGGTTAGTGATATACCAATGCCCTCCAAACATTGGTTGACAGCTGTGCTCAGGGGTAATAGAGCCCTGGACATTTCCAGACTGTTGCATGCACAAGCAGAACATCTTTTTCAGCTCTAGAAAAAGCCTAAAAAGCCTTTAGGCACAGAAATAAATATATTGGTGATTGGAAGCAGGCTGGAGCATGCCAAAGTGGTAGGTCCAAGGGATATGAATGAGGCAGTAACTTATCTGCTTAGTCCATCCCTTGTACCTCTTTATTTAAACAGATAGCTTGTCACAATTTCTAAAACAAAAACAAGTTAATAAAAATTTAGAAAGTCTAGTGGGTTAAACTGTAGCTCTTGTTATTACAGTTGGTTGCTTTCCACTACTCCTTCTATATATATTCCTTCTCCTTCAGCATGCATTTCCACCGGTCTTGTTTGTTTGCCTAATTGCGTAGCCCAGACCATCATGCCTGAGGGGTCTGAGCCCCTAATTGTCAAGCCCTTGTCAGGTCACAGTTGCTGCAATTAGCCATTTATGGTTTTTACTAAATATGGAAACAGCAAGAGACGTCTCAGTGAATCTCCTGAGTTCCAGACATACTCCACCCTGCTGCCATTATTAGAGGCACACCTGTCTCTTCCTGATTCTCAAAGTCCTTTCTCTGCTTGCTGATCAATTGGCATGAGGGTCTCAAAATGACCATGCAGTGGCTGTAACTTTAGGTTTACTAAAATCATTGCTTTGTCCCTGGAAGGACTCCATCCAGGGATGGAAGGACTCCATCCAGGAATAAGAATTTTTAGTCTAGTAAGTAGTAAATTTGTGGGAGGTATGAAGCACAAAGTCACTATGAAGGCTACTGAATGACAGAGGCCACTCTGACTTCCTCCCCTTGGGTCCCAGGTCCATGTTTTCTGTTTATCAGAGGTACATCATCATATAATAGCTGTGGCTTCAACATATATAACACATCTTGAAAGACAGCACCCCCAGTCACAGGGTGTCATGGCCATTCTTGCGCCTTAGCTGAGTCTTCATGAAGCCATTGCAATGTTTTATCAGGTTGACAGCATAAGGGTTTATGATATATGTGTATATAGTAGGATAGATGAATCATCTGATCACATGTCTATTGTAGCATTTTCTTCACCATAAAGTGGATTCCTTGGTCTGAAGGACCATTCTGCAGGATTCTATTACAATAACTCAGACACTCTCAGGGACTCCTGAGTGTGTGACTTACGTGTGCCCTCCATGCCTGCTTGGGCTTAATCTCAAATGTACCATTTCTGTTGTGCAGTGGATTGCTCCTGTACCCACTTTATCTTATGATTTGTTGGCCTGACAATACCTGGGACATGATAAGCAGTTCTGGTCACTTAGTCACTTAATGTTCTGCAGTCAGGTTTTCAGGATTCTACAATCACAGAAGTAACATATGATGACTATTGTTTCAGTGTATACACCACATTCTTAAAGGGCTTTTCCCAGCTCTGCAGGATATCCTCACCAAGATAATGCTTTAGTTGAGTCTTGAAGCCATTACACTCAGAATATGGCATTTTTATTAAACATATTGACTGTGGAAAAGGGGCCATTTCATGGGCCTCAACTTGTTTTTTTTTCCTGATATTGTAGCTCTTATTCCACTAGTCCTGGAAGCAATGTGAAGGAACTGCCTACTTCTAAGGATATCCATCCCAATTATGTTAACAAGGCACTGAGAAAATGATCACTGGACCAACTGTAAGGCACAGGTGGTTCAAAACTCCATACTTAGGTTGAGGCTCCCTTCCACACACCACGTCTTAACAGAAGGCCATGATGGGACCCAACCACCACTAAGTACTCAGTGTAGGGAAGAAGATGACATATGTCCTTAAAATATATTTTTATCTATTTAGATGTCTGTATTTTTATTTAATAATTTAGAATTTAATTCTTTATTTGTGTTTAGAGCACAAGGAGCCACAACTGAACCTGATGAGAAGATAAGAAGATGATGTATCACCTTGACTTTGAACTGGGTGTAGTGGATGGATGGAATTTGAGATTACCCTCCTTAGGGAATGGATATATTCTTTGTGAGGGAAGAAGACTGAAACATATATTGTGATAAGAAGAGAAGATTTTTGGGATCTAGTCCTATTGCTAGATGATATATGCGTATATAGTAGGATAGATGAATCATCTGATCACATGTCTATTGTAGCATTTTCTTCACCATAAAGTGGATTCCTTGGTCTGAAGGAACATTCTGCAGGATTCTATTACAATAACTCAGACACTCTCAGGGACTCCTGAGTGTGTGACTTACGTGTGCCCTCCATGCCTGCTTGGGCTTAATCTCAAATGTACCATTTCTGTTGTGCAGTGGATTGCTCCTGTACCCACTTTATCTTATGGTTTGTTGGCCTGACAATACCTGGGACATGATAAGCAGTTCTGGTCACTTAGTCACTTAATGTTCTGCAGTCAGGTTTTCAAGATTCTACAATCACAGAACATATGATGACTATTGTTTCAGTGTATACACCACATTCTTAAAGGGCTTTTCCCAGCTCTGCAGGATATCCTCACCAAGATAATGCTTTAGTTGAGTCTTGAAGCCATTACACTCAGAATATGGCATTTTTATTAAACATATTGACTGTGGAAAAGTCAATATGAGCACACAGAAAAATTATGTGTACCAGTATTTCTTTGTGTTGAGGCCACCAGGTTATGTTCTAACTAATGAGACATACGTCATTTCCTGGCCTCGGCATTAAACATCATGTGATCCTCTGCCCTCTCTCTTTGTTAGTCAGTGCTACAGCATGGAAGGAGCTGAAGTTCCTGTCACAATGTGGACAATGATATCAGGAGTAAATAAACTTTTATGTGTTAAGCCATTGACATTTGGGGGAGTATATTTGCTGTAACAGTTAACATTATGTGAATATAAGATCTTTTTTGGAGTATCTCTGTTCATTACTTGGCTGGTCAAAGTCCCTTGTCTAATACTTTTTTCAAGGAAATTTAACTGAAAGTATATTACTTGTTTACTGTCATATTTTAAAATGTTTATCTGAGTTTATGCTTAAATAGTAGTTTTGTTGGATATGGTTTGCATACATAAGCAAAAATATAGTTTTATTTATTTACACTTTCTTTCCCCGAGAACTTCACAGTCAATACTAGACTCCATTCTGGCATTTAATGTCACTCTGGAGAAGTCTGGGGCTGATGTGAATTTTTACGCTTCTGGGTGAGTTGATCTTTCTTTTAGCTATAGGCAGAGATAATTTTTTTTCTCATTCTTTATCATTCTGTGTCTATTTTTAAAGATAATGTGCTCTGTCAAACTACAGATTTAATTCTTCCTTTATCTTGGAAGAATTTTAAAATTTATTTTTAATTTTATATTTGACATATAATAATTGTACATATTTATGGGGTATATAGTGAAATTTCATATAATATATAGTGATCAGATCAGGGCAAATATTCTCTCTATCATCTCAAACATTTATCATTTCTTTGAGAACATTCAGTATCATCTCAAACATTTATCATTTCTTTGTTTTGAGAACATTCAGTATTACCAGGAGGAATTTTTTTATGGTTATATTCTTTCAGTAGGCAGGATTCTAAAAATAATTCCAAATATTCCACACTTTAAGCTCTGTAACGTTTGATAATGATAAATTGTCTTTCCTGTGATTATGTGTTTTTGTAAGGCACAGTTGATCTTACAATAAGTAGCTTACTTGGGTGGACCAAATCCAATCTCTCAAGCCCTTTTAAAAGCAGAGAGTCTTCTCCAGTTGATGGCTGAACACAAAGTCAGAGAGAATAGAAGCATAAGAATTTGATAGGTCGTTGCTGGCTTTGGGGACAGACAGGCCACATGGCAAGGAACAGAATGCAGGCAGCCACTGAACAATATCAGTGGCCTACAGCTAGCAGCAGAAAACAAGGACAGCAGACCTACAACTCAACAAATGCAATTTAACCAACAATCTGAATCAGCTTAGAAGGTGATTCTTCTCCAAATCCTTCAGATGAGAGCACAGTTGGTCATCTCTCATTTCAGACTTCTGAAACCCTAATCAGAGAGCCCAGCTGAATCACACTGGATTTCTTTCTCCTTCCCCTTCCCTTCCCCTTCCCCTTTTTCTTCCCTCCTCCTCTTCTT